>NC_141623.1:10026940-10359440 GCF_047967505.1 Dipteris shenzhenensis
TGAAATGTCACCTTTTAAGACATCGCTCCATGGCAAGGGATTAAGTCTTGATATGAAGGCAGGTGGCCTGTCATCATTAGTAAGGTCGTCAATCTCCAGCAGCAGCAGCAGCAGCAGCATGGATGTGTGTGCTGAATTTGCTCCTTGTTGGAGTTATGAGAGAGCTTGGATGTCGGCATCGGTAGATACCAAGTACTTACCAATCATATGTTCAAAGCGTCCTAAATTGTTATCCCTTTTCCATCTTTTAAGCTTTTCTGCAACCATAGGAATGCACTATCTTTCAATAGTGAGGCAGCTAATCTTGTTGTTGTGGAGGTCAATCACATCAAACTATAAGTGCATTTTAGCAAGCTATGATAAAGGGTCCAATGGTACCATTGACTAGCATAGGCTTCCAAAAGTGTTATGTCACCAGAGCAGGGCAAGGCAGAGCAGAATGAAACGACCCATGGAAATCTGCTGGAGGAGGAGCAGGTCTGTAGCCATGTGTTTGGGCTCTCAAAATGCCAGGGTTTGCATCCAGAGATTGCTGTGTTTTATGCTGAGGGCTTCTGTGGGATGATTGATCAAGATGGGTGTTGTAGATGAGATCAAACTTGAAGCAAATAGGGGCGATGGCCATAGTTACCAGGGAATGGGATTGAAATGCATTATCCCATAGATGATGGATGATCCAAATGCAACTTTGCGTTAGGAAATACAAGGTCATCCGCTTTCTGAACACCAAGCCGCCTCCTCTTTTCGGATGCAATGTTCCCAAAAGAGATTGACAAGTACTAATCTGGTATGCGAATGGCCAATCTCTAAATCAATGGAGAATCTGTCCCATAGTCCTCCCAGCAATGAATGGATAAAATCTTAAACGTGTCAAACCAAATAAGCCTGTTTTTTGCATGTAATATGAGAGCTCTTCCCACACTTTCCTTATGTCATCTGTGTTTTTGACGACTTGTCTCAATATTTGCTCCCATCCCTGCACACCTTTGTATCTCTTTCTTGCATTTTCCTTTGCAATTCTGGATCCAAGACAAATATTGTAGCCTTTAAATGTGAATGATGATGTGTTCATTGAGTGGTTGCCCTCAACATCTCCTTCCTCCAAGGGTAAAAATGATCTAAACTCTGAATTTTCTCCAACATCCTACATACACCTTCCCAATGCAAGGGTCATCTCCATATAGAAGCCTCAACATAGTGAGAATAGGCTGTCACCTGCAGCAATATGCCAACATTATCTCAAAAAGATTTATTAAAAACCATGGATTTGAGTTGGAGAGCCCTTGTAGATTTATGTTCTTGCCATGCATCCCACTTAAGAACAAATAACAAGCTGTTTTGAATAATATCTGACCTTATAATGCCACTTCAACGTGACGAAATTATAAGCAAAGCATGTGTCAGAATACTTCATGAGGTCTTTTGGGGATTGCTTGCAAAAGGCAGCCAGATTATAGTGGTGCCAAGTGATGTAACAACATGATTACCCATCTCACTCCATGCAATCCAACTTACCCATATGTTTTAGAGGATTATTGAGCCATGTCCACCCATGCAAGGAGGGAAAGCAATGTTCTCGCCATGCTTTCCCTCAATGGGTATACATTTTTATTAAGCCCTTTAATGAATGCAAATGAATTGCAAAAGATGGGCCTATGAGTGAACAATTAGCCTCTAAGGGGTTGTTAGAAGACAATGGGTATACATTTTTATTAAGCAAAAGATTTGACATCAGCAAAAGGTTTGCTGCCTCAACAGCTAAAATTCCAGAAATCTAATTTTAAGGGGAGTGTACAGGAATGTTTTTGTAGGTATGTATAGAATGATATGATAGAATTTCCGTCTAGTTTTATCTTCTAGACTTATCGATTGTGGAGCATCTTGGAATGTGCTCAAGAAAAGAAACCTGAGCTTCTGTTTCTGTACTTGTTTCTCCATTTCTATTATGAAGTTTGCCATCTTTCCAGTTCGAGCTTAACCTGTGTGCTCTGCATCCCTGATTTCAATTGTGACATGCCATGAATTTTCTGATAACAGGTGCTGCACTGATCCAAGTGAAAAGTTCATTGATTGATCCAAGGCATTATTTGAGTTGGGATCCTAACATTTTGGATCCTTGCACGTGGCAGGGTGTGACCTGTTCAACAGACAACCATGTTATAACATTGTAAGTTGAATACTTTTAAATCTCTTTTTCAAATGTGTGACTTCGTAAGTCTCTCTGATTGTTTTTTGAAAAATTCATAGATTCTTTCAACCAAGAGATCCAGGATTCAGATTTCTCAGAGAAAAATGTTTCGATTTTATGGTACTGCAGGAATCTTGCAGGCCAAGGGCTGTCTGGATCTCTTTCTCCTGCGATTGGCCAGCTGCCAAAGCTACAGACACTGTGAGTTTAGTTTTTCTTGTTCACCTCAGAAATAATATTTTACGCCCTTGACCATTTTAAAAATATTTGAGAGGATCATCAGGCTTTAGGCTTTATACAATTGTGTTGATGTTCAAGATACCAATTCAAAATTTGATTAAACGGAATGGATGCCATGAAAGATGTTCACGTAAGCTTCAGTGATGAGATGAATTGCCACATAATGAAATGAACAAGATGGTTTTGAATGTCTTTGCACAACTTCACTGAAGGCAGACATCTTTGAATTCATTGCATTGTTTGTTTGTGCAAAATATTTTTTATATCTGCAAACATGGAATATTATGGACCCATGAATGAACTTTTTAGTGTCACATGCCATGTCTTAGAAATATTTGAGAGGATCATCAAGCTTTAGGCTTCATAGAGTTGTGTTGATGTTCAAGATACCTATTCAACATTTGATTAATGGATTTGAAAAAGAAAAGCAAGACTTGGATTTGAAAAAGAAAAGGTGCATAAAAGTTGTAGCTGTTGATGATATCCTTTGTTGGTTGAACTTCCTTCTAGATAATTTGTTCATAACTTTAGGAGACTCTTTATTTCAACAAAGCATTGCTATTCCAATGGGCACTAATTATGCTGTTTTCTTAGCAAACTTCAACCTTTTTGAGTTTATGGAGTGCTTGATCTCTTGTGAGACTTGTTCAATTGCTCTTCATAAACTAAGTCAGGTTAGGAGATTCATAGATGACTTATTTGTCCCTGACATTCCAAACTTTAAGGATTTTATGTACAAAGATCCAAACTCTTTTGGTGGAAGAATTTATTCTTGAGAGTTTGTGAACTTAATTCGAATCTTTTGTAGTTTCTTGGACCTTAGGATTACTCAATCTTCCTTAGGTTTAGAAGTCGATATCTATGATAAACGACAACAACCTGAGTTATGCTATGTTTAATATCATACAAATATCTCACATTGACTCAAACATCTCTGATGGCTAAATATGGAGTGATTACTTCCCAATTCTATAGGTTCTCTCATCTTTACACAAATAAGAGTGCATTTATCTCTCAATTTAGTAATTTAATTCTATTACTTCTTAGAAAAGGCAAAAATAGAAAAAAAGTAATGAAGAAACTCCACCTTGTTCTTCATGGTAGTCATTATATCTGAATTTCAGCCCTTAGATTTGTTCTATTTTTGGAATTCTTGTACTCTTAGATACCCATATAGTTTCGTTCTGCTATGTGTGAAAATATAAATATAATATTGTTTTTTATATTTTTTCTCCCACTTCTTATTTTATATATATGTGTGTGTGTGTGTACGTACGTACATACATACGTACGTGTGTGTATATACGTATACGTATATGTATATATATTGTTGGAAATGACCCAACAGAGGGTACGCACAGTAGAAGACTGATAGTAATGCCCAGGAGCTCACACAGTGTGCATGTGGGGTGTGGAATCACAATTTTCTTAACTTAATGTGCATAGAATAGATGTGCAGACTCATCAATAGACAATGAACCAGCCAGATAGAGAAACCACCAAAATAATGTATTTCCCTCCAAAGCTATGGACACAATACAAAAGAGATAGATATAGAGTCCCACCAATGGTGTGGTTGTTTGATCTTACCACAAGGTACTCCTCCTATCTGCTTGCTATCTCTAGACTCGAGCCCGCGTTCTCCACCTCGAGCGTAAGTAGACTTTCCGTCCAGATCCCTTCCACCTTGCTGTCTTTGCACCAGCCTAGGTGGGCAGCACTCTGAGCTAGGTCTGCAGCTCTACAGCCCACTTGAATCCTCTTGGGTAGAGGCCCACAGGTGGCTGTTCTGCTGCTCTTTCTGCTCCCTGGATTGCTGCTCCAAGTGATGATGAATGAGGCCAAATGGCTCTCCTTTTATAGGCCCAAGGGGCCCTGAAATGGACCGACCTGGTGGGGCCGACCCCTAGGTCTGTTTGGGCCAACCAGACTGGCCGACCTGGTCTGTCACAAACCAACTTGGTTGGCTGGTCCAACCAGCCCTATAAAAGGGCCTTTGGCAGCCCCTTTTGGGCTGCTGCCTTTGCCCCTTCGTGCGCCTATTGCAGGCCTGTTTGCACGCCTTATGCTTGCACGTAGACCCCCCCCATGCAGCCGTACAGGTGCGCCTTGTTCAAGACCTGCTGCAGGTAATAACCCTGCGCACAAGCCTGCCCCAAACAGGTCGCCATGCTGCGCCTCCCATTGCAGGTCCATGGCCTGCCCTTTGTCTTGACAACTGCCCACATGGCAGCTCATGTGCTGCCCATGTGACAGCCCCAATATCTCCAGGTCTACCTTCCCCATGCTCTCCTTATATGGGGGCTTACAGATGGGGAGGTGACCATTCCAACACCCCCTCTCACTGACACATCTAGGCCCAATGCCAACACGTCGATGACAATGCTGCAGTAACTCCCTGGTCGTAGTCCTCTGGAACATTTCGATGTCTAAATCTTTTCCTGGCTTTTCATCCAGTGGCTCCTGCTCCACCAAGTCTGGTTCCGCTTCCGCACACCATCTTGGTACACAGGTCCATCTTTGGTAGCACCTCTTGGCACCATCTCCTTCAGTCACGCTCCCGCCTTCGAACTCAAGCAATCCAACCGTCACGATCTTCCAGTTGTCCCCCTCATAATGAGTGAACAACCTGGAGTCTTCCAGGCACCATGCTCTGAGGGTTTGTTTCAACCCGTCCTTCCTTTGGCAAGGTCTGCAACCAATGAATATTTCAAGATAACCTGGACCATGAACTCTCGCTGAGTTCTCAAGCAGATACTCTTCTGGCTTCAGTACTCTTTGTCTATCACCTTCTAGCAATCTGGGTCCGAGATTTGAAGAAGCACCAATGCTTTCCTTCTGCCTTCGAAGAAGGCCAATTCCTTCCAATCTCGTATCTCCTGAGAAAAATGTGCAGAGTCTGTCCACAGCATGCTATAAAGGGTCAAATGTAAAATATCAAGTACATACCAGACTGTTGTACTGCCTGTGTGTTTGCTCTGAAAGCAAACCCTGTACCTCAACGAGGCACCCACCAAGAGCCAGTGTAATCTTGTACTGTCCCCTTCTGAAGTACAGCATCCGTCTGACCATGAGACCCCAGGGCCTTTCATGGAATCCACCCTCGTGTTAGTGTCAACAGCCACGCACCTGGAAGGTACCAAGCGCTCCATGCTGTCCTTCACCTTCACGAAGGCATCCAAGCCAGATGCACGTGCCTATCCATTGATTTTGGGAAGGCCTTGGCTACTCAAGGTGAAGGCTGTTCAAAAGTGGGATACTGGAGAATTGATTTTGCAGGAAAATGATAAGAAGGTGCGCTACAACATCAAAAGCCGCAAAAAGGAAGTTGTCAAGGAGGAGTCTTCAACATCAGAGAGTTTGAGCTCTGACTTAACTGATGAAGAAGAAGAGATAGGGTGTAGCTCCGAGGAGTCCAGCTCAGAGGGTGAGGTGGAAGGAGTGGCCTTTGGTCTTTGTCTTGGTGCTGATCGGGATGAGTCAAGAAGGAACAAGGTGGTGGTGCAAGAAGATCCTGTAGAGACACTTCATGTGGAAGATGTGGAGCACACTAAACGACGCCAACGCAATGAAGAGCTTCTTGGTGATTCTCTATCAGGTAGTGAGAAGCTCCAGTACTTGGATATGTTAGATGATTTTCCATGTCTCTTTGCAACAAGCTATTCACAGGTTCGACCAGTCTCTCTTGTGGAGCACAAGATTGAGTTGAAGCTAGAAAGCAAGCCAGTTGTGCAACGCTTAAGGCGATTGGAGGTGATCCAGGCTGAGGCACTAAAGAAAGAGGTAACACAACTACTTGAGGCGGGATTCATCTTTCCTGTTGATGATTCAGAATGGATATCTCCTGTAGTTGTCACACTAAAGAAAGGAAATAAGTGGTGGGTTTGTGTCGACTTTCATCCTTTAAATGCATGCACTAAGAGGGATCATTTTCCTTTGCCATTCCAAGATGAAATACTAGACCAAGTAGCAGGGCATGAGATGTATTCTGTATGTGATAGGTATTCTGGGTACTTTCAAATTCGTATTCGGGAGGAAGATCAAAAGAAAACATCATTTGTCACGCCTTAGGGAGTTTTTTCTTACAGAGTGATGCCTTTTGGGTTGACCAATGCACCGGCGACATTTCAAAGGTTCATGAGTCAAGTGCTCAAGCCTTACTTGGGAAAGTTCATAAGGGTGGTTTTGGATGATTTTTGCATTTATTCTCGGCGCATGGATCACATGGAGAAGTTAAAGATGGCCTTAGCTAGGATTGATGAAGCAAAAGGGTGTCTAAATCCTAGCAAGTGTCATTTGGCTCAAACAAAAGTAGTCTTGTTGGGGCATATTGTGTCTGAAGAAGGCCTGCAAATAATTCCTGACAAGGTTCAAGCAATCATGGCATTGCTAAGTCCTGAGAGTGTCACTGTTGTCCGTAGAATTCTAGAAAAAAGCAAGTATTATCAACGCTTTTGTGATGATTTCACAGAGATAGTGCATCTCGTGAACTTGTTGACAAGAAAATGAGTTTCTTTCCAATGGGGTGTGGAGCAACAAGAGTCTTTTCAGCAACTTAAGGAGGCCATGAGTAAGGGCCAAATATTGAAGTCCCCTAATTGGTCTCAAGACTTTTATGTAAATCCAAGTGTATCTTTGCATTCAGTTGGTGCTGTATTGCTACAAAAAGGAGAGGCAGGTAGAATGCAACCCATCTATTATGCCAGCCGACAGCTTACAGAGGTGGAAACAAGGTATGAAGAAATGGAGCAGCAAGCCCTGTCTTTGGTGTTTTCAGTCAGAAAGTTTCGCTCCTATTTATTACCTCGGTCATTTTTCTTCCTTACCTCTCAGTCTGTATTAGCATATCTAGTTCGCAAGCCTAATCCTGGGGGGAGATTTGCAAAATGGTTGTCAGAGCTTCAAGAGTTCTCTTTCTCTTTTGTCAGTGAAAATGCCACTCGGTCCACTATGGCAGATTTGCTCACAGGACGGCAGGATCTAAGAGAAGAAAAGAAATATAAGCAGGATATTAATCATGAAAGGGAGACACCAGCAACAGCTTTTGTCTTGTATTTTGATGGGGCTTTTAGTCCTTCATGCCAACAAGGAGCCAGGGGGATGGTCTTGATGAATTCTGAAGGTCAAGAGGTGTGGGCAAGAGGACAAGAGCTTCTAGGTATCATAACTAACAATGTAGCTGAGTATAATGCTTTGATTCTTGGTTTGGAGGGTTGTCTTCAAAGTCAAGTTAAAGAATTGGAAGTAAGAGGAGATTCTCAGCTTATTATAAAGCAAATGCGAGGGCATTACAGGACAAGAAGTCCTCATTTGAAGGAGCTTAATCAAAAGGCTATGGCACTATGTAGTCAATTTGATTTTTGCAAGTTTGTTCATATAAACAGAAAAGAAAATCAAAGGCAGATGTGTTAGCTACTCAAGCCATTGTAGTATAAGACCGGGGGGTGGTTTCTTTGGTAGACACTGGATGGCCAGAACTGCAAGATGTTCAGCAATATGTGAAAGAAGGCATGTTTCCTCGAGGGTTAACTCCACAACAGAAGCAGAGATTGGTTACTTTTGGCCACGCCTCCATAAGGATGTATATGAATGTCACCAATGGAACCTATCAGCTTGAGGATGTTGACGGCATGGTGATACCCGGATGCACCAATGAGTATCGCCATAAATTCTTCTATGCTCGACCACCTTGAGGGCCAGCAGGCCCTCTCTGTCACTAGAGAGGATCTGTTAGGGGGGGAAAGATGTGACGCAAAAAATTGATATTTTTATTTGGCATTGTTATTGTTTTCTTCTATGTTTGATAAGAGTTTGAGTATCAAGTGATAGCCTAGCGGCTCTCACTTATTTCTATTTTCTAAGATATTGTATGAGATTGAGAGGATGAGTGGAATGGATCATTGTAAATACCATGTGTATGAATTATAAATACCTTGGTATGGGATGAGAGTTATTTGTGTATGGGATATTATGGGGTTTTTAGAAAATAGAAAGAGTGAGTTATATAAAGAGGTGGGCTCATGTCCATGTGTTCCAATAATATAAGAGAGGCCATATGCCAAGCGTGTGGAAGGCATGTGGAGGAGTATGGAGTCAAGAGGAATCCTTCTAGAATTCCCATGTGGAATAAGGAGGATGTGGACATATGGAAAAGAGAGGGTCCCTATGGACTCCATGTGGGGAGACTCTTGACTTTCTCAATATTTTAAGAGTCTTGAGCATCTTTTGATGGGACACATGGCAAGAGTAGCCAAAAAGGACATGGATGGTGACATACGGACTTATGTGATTGATGGGGAAAAGAATCTACAGGCAGCAATTGTAAATGGGTGAAGAAGGGTGACAAAATCTCGATAAAAGGAGCTCCCTTGTTCATCATCTCTTCCACCATTAGGCCTCATGTTGCTGTAGCTCTAGTCTCCTCAAGCCTCTTCCATGAGCCTTCTCTCCCTCTTGTAGATATTCTCTTATGTAGACTCTTGAGTCCATCTCTCTCTAGTTCATTCTCTCTCTATGAGTAGTCTTGGAGCTTCCGCTTCCTGTTGTACGTATGAAACCTCTTCTTCTCCCTTGTGTTTGTAGTATTTTGAGTGTATTTGAGTGGAGTCTTACTCTTATGGCAATAAAAGTCACTTTTTATCATTTTCCTTGAGTCTCCATTCCTTTTCTCCATTCCTATGTTCTTTTCTCTCTCTATTCAAGTCTCTAAAGTAGTTCTTGTTCGGCCACTCACTGTGCACACATGGTCCATCCGTTTTTCGAGCCACCATGCAAGCTTCTTCCTCTCTTTTAGGCAAATTCTAGGGGTATTGGATCGTTGATAATTGTGGAGCCTTGAGGGAGTAGTTTGCTTAGGCGAAATCTGCATGGGTAGATGGCAGTTAATATAGCAGTAAGACCCCCTATCAATATTTGGGCTATAACTTTCTCCTCTTCAGTAAAAGATTCCTCCAATTCCAAAGCTTGAGTAGTGGAGATAATAGGAGAAACATGTTGTAAAAGCAAATTTCTTGCAGACAAAACCTGCTGTGAAGGAGGATCTACATAACCAAACTGCTCAGAGAAATGATGTAGAGAAACAGAAGCAAGCTGTGACCGTGATGTAGTCCATGAACCATTAGGCATAAGCACCCTGCAAATGTTTGTGTTTAATCTCTTCTGATGCAAGCTTTTAAAATTTTTTTTGGAAGAACAGCCTTTATCTATGAAAGCTCTTTATCTTGCTCTGGTCTCCCATTTGGCAAGTTTCCTGTGATCATTGATTTGGAGACAATGTTTAGCTTGGCATAGTGTTGTTTGCTCATGCAAGAACAAAGGACGAAATTGACCGAGTTCAGTGAGGTCTTGGCAAGTCAATTTAGCCTGAGCAATAGTTTCCTTCATAGTCTTCATGTAAGACTTGCCATAACCTCTAATTACAACTTGCATTTTGGAAACAAAAGAATCCCATGCATTATCAATATCAAAATGGCTTTGAGAAGACAGAGATTGATAGGCATTAGTAACCATTGCCTTGAAAGTAACATGTTGCAAATAGCTATTGTTCACAATCAGATGTCGCCTTTGAGGCAGTCTATCATCTGGCATATCATGAAAAGATAGCCTCAACCATAACGGTGCATGATCTGAATGCACAAAGGCATAGTCAACCCACATTTTGCATGTGAAATCATCATTTTGTTGCGGGGCTATGCTATACCAGCGATCCAGACGTGCCTGGTAAGAAGAAAGGGCATTATGTTGAAAAGTGTATCCAGGTGACAAAGGCTGCTGCATAGACATGCTGATTGTGTTCTTGTAATGCCACTATATCAGGCTGAAATCGATTGATATACAGCCACACAGATTTCCATTTCCTACTGTCGCACATCCCCTGAACATTTAAGGTAAGGCATTTGATATGAGCAAGCATATTTACAAATATTTATAGGAAAAAACAGTTATGTACAGCAGCAATCTTCAGGATGTCAACCCTGCATTTCTACCTCAGGGTTAGGGCCTCTTCCCTGAGAAGAAACATCTGCTTGAGGATTGGACAGCAATGCAGCAACCTCTTCTTCAGGGAAGAGGGTTCTGCTAGCTGTCACTGCAGCCCACGTGATTCCAATTCCTGAGTTGACCTTTGGAGAATTTCCACTAGAAGGTGCACCATTCGAAGTGCGAGGGGGTGGAGGTCTTCTAACGGAAATAATTTTTCTTGGACTTTGCCATCCATCAATTGGAGTTTTTGGTCCTTTTGCTAAAAGTTGAATAGCAGGAAGCGAAGGGGAAGAAGCATTCCCATTTGAAACAACTGGGGCTTTGCCTTTATCTTGATTCACAAAAAGTTGTCTATTACCTCTATTCCCAATAGAGGCAGGAGCATCCTTATTGGGCATCTAAGCAAGCAAAGTAGCAGGAGGCATTTTATGCTGACTCATTGGACACTGCGAAGCCATGTGCCGAAATTTTTGACATTCAAAACAAGCCCCATTTCAATTTATAAAATGCAAGAGAAGATCCCAATATATGACAAGTATATATCATAGTCTATGTACTGAGTTTGCAGACAAACAATCATAAAAGGATTGCTGCAAAGAGTGCCTGAAAAAAGAGAAAAGGAAAAAGTTGGATCATCAAAGACTCTATGATTTGTGTCCTTCTATAGAGTCCAGAGTGCTCAATAGCGAACCCAGTTGAAAAATAAATCAAACTCTTGTCTAGGTATGTGAATCCCAAAAAGCAAGAAAGATTTTCCAAAAGTAGCATTCGGAAATCTGGCTCTCAAATATTGCCCAAGGAATCCGAGAAAATCACGGGTGTGGGAGCAATGCCAAAGACGATGAGGCACTGATTCCCGTGGAGCTAAACATCTGTGGCAAACAGCCGGAGCTATATGTCTGCGTGCCAAAATCTGCCCCAAAGGAAGAATCCCTAGCAAGACTCTCCACAAGAAAACATGTTGTCGAAGAGGAATTTTTGAATGCCAAATCCATTGCAGTCGCTTTCGCCACCACTTTGCAGGACGATTCATTTGCCAAAGATTATTCGCCCTCTGTGAAACCCAAGGCAAGGACAGAAAAACTTTTTACAAGAAAGAGGCAGTTATGTGAGACAGCCGCAAAGGATGGCATGTCGACCCTGGCAAGTAATGAGTCCAATCTTGAAGCCGCGATCCTCGATTGTAATATATATGCATATATAAATTAACTACCTTCGCATGTTTTCTATATTACAGGCTGATGTGGATCCAGTTAGAGAATATGCCAAAAATGCAGTCATTTTATTTTTCCCAGGTCGGATGCCACTTGCTGCAGAGGTAGGCAACTGGTTGACCCGAACACTAGCTGGCTCGTTTGTTTGTAAGGTACACTATGCAACCAGAAGCTTTTTGAGGTCATTATGGTAGATGAGGTTCACAGGCAAATGCTTTTGGAACATTCGCCCCTACTCGTGTTTTTCTTCGACGGAAGCATGGTGGTCAGTTTGCCTTGCCTTCAATCAAATCGGCAAAGCTGGATAATTCCGATGGTCCTTCTTCTTCTCTCCAGCTGGATCTTCTTCGCCAATTGTGCTCTGCCTGTGTCACAGAAGCTCCTTTATCAGGTTCCCCACTTGTTCATTCCTTGGATTCTGCCCTTTTGGTCTCTGGTCTTCGTCAGGCTCAGCAATTGGGAGTCTGCCTCTATTTTATGGGTAGGGTTTTATCTTCAGCTCATCTTCGTCATTGGGCTGATGTTGCAGTGGGTCCGGATTGTATCTTTTCCTTTGTCTTTCTGGGCAAAGGATTTTACTATGCCCATTGCTCTTCGACTGATGTGGTAGAGCGCCTTGTCAGTCGTGCTGGTGTTCCTGGAGCTGGTTTTTTTGCTTATGTGATGCCTTGGGATCCCCTATTTGATCCGTCTACCTCTCTTCTGACCCACTGTCCGGTTTGGATTACCCTCAAAGCGCTGCCTATGTCTCTTCTTCAGCATCTACCAACTCTTGCAGCGCTTCTGGGGAGGCCTCTCCACATTCCGAGATCGGGGTTTTTGCAAGTTACCCGTGATGTTCGGCTCTATATCTTATGGGATATGATGCAGCCTGTGCCATCTACTCTGGATCTTGATTTGGGCTTTGCTGATCCGGTGCGCATCATGCTACATTTTGCTTCTTTTCCTACAGCCTATTATTGGTGTCGTCAGGTTGGTCATTTTGCATGTGCCTGTCCTTCTACTTCCATGACCACTCCTCCTGCTCCTTCTTTAGCTGTGAAGTTTACTCTTCCTTCTCCCCCGGTTTCCGCTAAGGCTTTGCTGGATGAGCCTTCTTTTACTGCTCGGAAGCATTACTGGAGGAAGGTAGAAAAATCATAGGCCACTCTTTCTCTTGCTGAAGAAGTTTAGGATCCAACTCATGTTGAGCATCTTCAGCCTCCTTCTCCTCAGGATATGGATGTGCCCTTTGCAGAGGGGATTATACAGGATGCTACCCTTGCTCTTTCTTAGGTTGATCCTCAGAGTGAAGCTGAAATGATGAGTCCTGCTTTATCAGATGCAGCTTCTTCGTCGAAGGATATAGATGTTGATTTAGCCCCTTTGCATTTGATGCATGTGCCAGAGTCTTCTTTTGTTCGGGATGCAGAAGTGTCTTTTTTACTGGAATCTTTTCATCCCATATTACAATAGGTTTTTGGCCCTGTGATTCAGAAATTTCGGGTGCCAACCTACATCAAGAAGAATCACAAGGGCAAAAAACAGCTTGTTTTTATTGATGGTGTGGTTTCATCGCTGCATCAGTTTTTACAGAGCAGTAATTTGAAGCTGGAGGATGCTGTTTCTTTGATGTTGATATTATGTTTTTGCACAGTGAGGGGGAAGACACAAAAGGTGGATTATCCATGACAGAGGATTTTCTGCCTCACGAAATAGAGAAACCCAAGAATTGATAAAAGTACCTCAATAAGGGATAGCGTATTAGAGTCATCTGATCCTCCTCCAAGCAACTCCAATTGACTCCTAAGGAAGAGGTTAATGTCAAAGTCATTACAACCATCCTCAGGTTTGATGCAACCTTTTCCTTGGCTTTATACTTTCGTATTTTTATTAAACCCAACAAGCTGCTACTTTTTATATATTTTTTAATAGTAATGTTATAGCAAATTTTCCTCAAAATATACAAAGAGTTTCATATATGCTCGATCCTCTTATTTCTGAAGTGCTTAGCAACAAAAAAATACCATAGAGGATGTTTGCAAGTGGTTGAAGCAGTTCCTATGAATGAGGCACAAGTTATCTTTACAGCATATTAGGAGAAGTAAGCAGCAAACCCTACTTGTTTTATATTGATGGTAAGATCAAAGGCTGTCCACTAGTATCCCGGACGTTGATGGACTGGAAACATATACTCTCGCACTTGGAATGGCATGGTAGGGATTCATTGCAGGGAAATTCTCTACGAGCTGAGAGCATAGGTTGGTCAAGGGTTTTTGTCCATCCGCTTACTTTGCAGGAGCCTTGACGTTCATATTCTCTTAGTTTGAAAGGGATCCACTCAGTTACAGATGTCATACGTGATGATGGAACCCTTCTTTCTTTCCCTTTGGCTGCTGCAAAATAAATCTTGGTATGCACTATCGTCCCGTATGGCACACTATTACTCATATGCTTCAGCATTTTCAGCCAAACTTGAGGTGCAAATAGCAACAAATCAGTCAACCAAAGAAAGGTAAGGGTAAGGACTCTGGTAACCCATCTTCTTCTGATGATAAAAAGAGAAAGAAGAAGATTAAGTGATTGCAGGGTGATTTTGATGTCCCACTCTGCAGGGTGATTTTGATGTCCCACTCTGCCCTTTTGTAAACTCTGGTAGCCTATGTATTGCAGGGTGATTTTGATGTCCCACTCTGCCCTTTTGTAAACTCTTTGCAAGTAATAAATATAATGGCAAGATCCGATTATGAAGTGTACGAATGTGTTTTATGTACTTTTGCTAGGGTTAATAATGTGAACGAATCTTCTACATTAGTTGCATGGGAGACACGTGCACTCGCTGATATCAAAATAGAATTTGCTGGAAGAAGATGAGATATCACGACAGTTGTTGGAGTATCTACGGTTGGACCTCCTATGCTGCTCTGATACTTTTAAAGCACAAAAAGAACAGAAGTTGGAGGATGTCCGTACTACTACAAAAATTAGACAAAATTACAATCAAGAATAATTATCCCCTTCCTAGCGCGGATGACTTGATTGAGAGTCTGTAGGGAGCTGCCTATTTTACGAAGATTGACCTTCATTTTGGTGCCACTAGATACACATAGCTGAGGAAGACGTCTATAAGACGGGACTAGTTATGGTCATTATGAGTTTCTAGTACTCCCTTTGGGACTCATGAATGCTCCTACAACGCTCCAACAATTGATTTGGAATCTTTGCCTCCTTTTTCTCACATAATAGCAAGCCTAGGTCTTTCGGGAGTCTGAACCAAAGAGCTAGCTTGAGATGAGCCTGCACCTCCTAGTGTCTCCATGAAAGCCTCAAGCTCATTGATGTAGAGGCCAAACAACGTTGGTGACAACAGAGTGTTTGACCCCAATATAGGTTACTTAGTCCATATGCAATATATCTGATACATAGCCCGTCATGATCTATCATGCTCCTGACCTCCACTGTCCATCCAATAGGAGTTCGAACCCTGTCCAAAACCCTATCAAAGAGTGTCAGAACTTCCCAGATAATCTCCTAACCGTACCTTAGATCGTATAAGTGTCTAATCAGTCGGGCTCATGGCAATGTATCAAAGGCCTTATGGAAATCTATAAAGAAGCAATAAACCCTCTGTCGCCCTAGCCTCCCTAATGATACCTTGGAGTGTGAGGATGTGTTCTAGAGTCGCATGATCAATGCAAAAGCTTGCTTTCCACTAGCTTTGAGTCGATCATGCAAATTGGATGACGTGCATGTCGAGTAACGAGGCATGAAATCTTGGATATGAGATGCCTAATCAGATGGTCTTGTAGTTTTCCAGGCTCATGGGATCCCCTGCCTTCTAGATAGGGATGATGGTGTTTGGTGTGGGGAAAAAACTGATAAAGACTACTTCATTAAGAACTTGCCACAATCGGGCTAGGATGCTTAGTCCATATGCCATGTATTGAGTACGTGGTCCTCATGATCTTTTGCTCGACCAATATGTAGCTTCAGGGTTGCATGTTTGATGTTACTAGTGGGAAACAGTGCACAAGAATTCCATATGATGGAGGACTGGCTAGGACCCTAAGGTAGAGAGTTGTGAATTATCATGGGGACATATCTATCCACTAGTTGAGATTCTTGCCAAACAGGAGAGGCTTAGGCCTAGGAGTAGCTATGCTCCAGGTGTGTATAGAGTTCATCTTACATAGTTCATTAGCTACTATAGCATTGTGCTAGCCAATTTGGAGTGGAGGCTTCCTTCATAGTACAGGGGGCTTAGAAGGTAGGTATTGAGCCCATTATGCATCTGGCATGCTGCCACAGAGATGAGGACCACTCCCCTTTTAGAACCCCCTACAAAGTCATGAAAACTAGAGATTGTAGTTTAAATCTCCCACTCACAGGAGATCCATGTTCAGCACCCCCCCTCCTCCTCATAAGCTGCACTAGAGTGACTTGGAATGTGCACGGTCTCAATGATTGAGCCTGTCTACGATGGTAGGCCTCGTTGATACAGTGTTGAGTTATAGAGGCTATGGTGGGGTGGTCAGTGGGGATATTTTGTTGATTCATGAGAACATGTTTGTAATCAATGTCGAATCCTCCTAGGGAGGGGCCCTGAAGTTTGGACCTCTGCCATAAGTAGGCGTGGTGTGGTTTGTATCTCAGTCTCTCAGGTAGTGATCCCTATACACACTAGCCCAAAAGGGCCCCCAAGGGCTGAACCAAGAGAAGAGGACAGGAGGAGCCCTAAAGGTCCCCCTGAGGCAACTCCACATCAAAGGAAATGGGATAGGGGAAGGGCCAAGGCACCTTTTATAGGCTGCCTTCTGCCCCTCCTTGGGCAGCTTTTGGGCTGGCTTTAAGGCCCAACCAGCCGACTGGCTGGTCGGCTGTTTTATGCTGGTTAAAGCCAACCAAGCCCTACAGCCCCCTTTAAAAAGAGGGCCTTGCAGCCTCATCCCTTATTCAGTCCCTCCTCAGATCAGCCTCCTTCTCCAGCCCCAGAGCAGCCTCTAGCCCCTCCAGAACTCCCTGCAGGACAGCAGCATATTCAGCAGTCCCCTTGGTGATTCCAGGAGGGTGCCTACGCTGCACCATAGCCTGGGCTCGGAGTGGAGGTTGGGGTTCTGTTTCAGCAGTAGCTTTCCGTTTCCAGTTTTCAACTCTTTCTTAGCTCTCTTTAGCTCCACATCTCTCAGCTTTCACACAGTTTTCTCAAGCTCCATATCTCTCAGTTTTCTGTCCTCCCTTCACCTCTCTCACTCACACAGCTCCGCTGCATACCCGGGGACAGCACAAGCCTCTTCAATAGCCTTGCACAATGGTCTACATTTACAGTGTGGGCAGCATCAGGCCTTGGTCGAGATTGGGTTGTTTCTCAAGCATTCGTGGGTCAGTTGTCAGTGTCGAAGGATCATCCTTGGAGTGGCATTCCGTGCTCTCTGAAGGAGTGTCATTTGTATTTCACAGTTCTCCAAGTACAAAGCAAATTCTTCCCTATTTGGGGAAGGGGCCCCTCAGTGGGTACAGGGACCCAATCCCGTGTCATCTACATTTCTCTAACCCTGAAACTCTCTCTCAATTCCTCTCTATGGTGCATATGCTTATGCCTTGCAATACGGTTTATAGAAGGTCTCGCTGCAATTACATGATCATTAACCATTGCATGTTACATTCAACTACTCATCGAAATGTTTTGCCTTTAGTTCTGCTTCCTCCTCCTTTGTTACAAGGTTCTCTGCTGCAAAACCCATCTCATCGTCTTGTTCTCCTTGTGGCTTATTTTCAAGGGGAGGTACACTGCTTGTGGCCTTCTCACGCAGAGTTTCTTCAGTCATTATAGGAGAGAGATGAGGGAGTAGCAAGAGAGTGAACTCAGCAAGAACATAAGGGAAAAAGAGGGGGGGGGGATAGAGAGAGATAGAGCAGACTAACTTGCTACACATGGGCAGCTGCTGAGAGAAGAGAGGGAGAGAAGGGCTTTGTAGAAGATGTTTGCTGCCAAAACAGGCCCCTTGGTCTGCTGCAACTTTGAAGAGAAGGGGGAAATAGTTGCACTGCTGGAAGAAGCTCTCAGCCTGGAAATCACTTGGAAACCACCTGGTATGAACCCTCGCAATTCACTGTAGGAGCCTCTTCATGGGTGGGATTCGCTGCACTAATGGAGTAGGCTGGTAAGCTTTGCTTTTCAAAGGCCTTCAGCCATTTGTAGCAAGAAAGCATGCATCCATCTAGGTAACGCATCCGACATGGCCATTGGAGCAGTATCACTGCAGCAGAAGACAAACGGGTGGTATCGACCCTCTAGTACGCTAGTCGGCAGTTGAACAATGCCAAAAAGAATTACAGATGCGCCACCACACTCTTTCAATTCAGCTCCTACCAGTACCAGGCATGCACAACAGCTGCTCGACTGGTCCATGTGTAGGTTGGGCAATACAAGACCTTCAGCCACCAATCACACCAGTTATCCAGCTTCCAACACCCAA
Source organism: Dipteris shenzhenensis (assembly GCF_047967505.1). Classification (NCBI taxonomy): domain Eukaryota; kingdom Viridiplantae; phylum Streptophyta; class Polypodiopsida; order Gleicheniales; family Dipteridaceae; genus Dipteris; species Dipteris shenzhenensis. The sequence continues at coordinate 10,045,018 of NC_141623.1, forward strand.
TCTTCGTTAAGTCATGTAGTCGCACAGCCTACACAGGCTTTCAGCAACCAGTCGCAACAGCACTCCACCCCGACTTCCTACAGATAGCCACAGCAAAGATTGCGCAGCTATGGCATGTGAAATGAACTGTCCCAACAGCTCATGCCAACTGCGATGGAATCATCTACAACAGTTATCAACAATGACCTGTTTTTTCAAACCAACCACCTGCCAATAGATCAGTGAATCACTGCAGTAGGCTTCTACCCTCTGTCTTCAACAATCGGCATCCACTTTGCAATCACTCATTTAAGTTACCCCCTCAGGGTGATATTTCTGGCCACATCGGTTACATGTACGTGGCACCTTGAGTGCTTCCAGTTCTTCAGCTGTCAACTACTTCCGCCCTTTCTGCTCAGCTGTCAAAGCCTCGAGCTAACTCTCATAGGTACGATTTGCAAAACTCTCCTCCTGGTCAAGCACCATCGGGACCAATTCCTCCCAGGTCAATACACAGTTAAGGAAAATAAACAACTTTACCCTTGCATTGACATGGTCCCAAAGCTGAGACAGTGACTCGGCCTCCTGCTGCTCCAGGATGCCAAGATTGGACGCAAGGGGATTGAGTCTGGCAAGTCCTATCATATGAAATCTACCAGATCATACGACTGTAACACAGACTCCATCATCTCCCCGCCAGATTCCGTAAGTGAGCCCATCCAACTGACGGTCAATCGACAATGTGGGCAAAACTAGGATTTTTGTCTTGTTCTCTACCATCTTGGACAAAGTCGCCATGTCGGAGTGAAGAGAGAGCTGAACTAAAAGAGAAGGTGGATGGGATAGAGGGTTGAAGAAAGGAAAAGAGGACAATGTACCTTCACTCCTCACTATCCCTCGCTTGAGAACACCTCCTCTCTTATCTGAAAACACCCTTCAAGTCACCTCTTGCCGGGTACCCGAAGAGTCCACTCCTTGCACACGCTCCTCCTCAAAGACACCTCCGAACAGCACCCTAAACCTCCTCTCTGTATGTTGGCTCAACACTCCCTCCGCTCTTCGGGTCTCTAGCCAACCGTGGCTCTGATACCATGTGAGACGTGCAGCGGAAATGAACAGAAATGGAGAGAGAAAGCAAACCTCACACACACCACGGTGAGAGGGAGAGAAAGAAACAAGAGAACTGCAAGTAATCTCTGGCAAAATCCCTTCTACAACTGGGGGAAAGCCTCTGCACAACGGGCTGCTCAAGAGCTCCACAAGACTGCTCAATAGCCACCAAACTGAGATGACAAATGAGGGCTTAGGCGGGGCCTATATATAGCCCCCAGCCCCTCCCTAGTCGGCTGGTAGGCTAGGGCCGACCCCTGTTGGTAGGTGAGCCAACTGCAACACCTAGGGGCTGGGCACACAGCCCTATATGAGGGCACCCTCCTCTGCCTAGGGGCCGACATAGCAGCCCCTATAGAGGCCGACCATACAGCCTCAATGAGGCCAGCCACAACCCTATATAAGGGTCTCCATGAGAGCTCGGAGGAACCTCTCTACAACATAGGCCCTCAACCTAAGCTAGCCTCACACTGGGTGGCACACCCACAAGCAAGGCCCTCTCTCTATAGAGTGACATCAGGAGATGTTGACCTCCAACACATACTCTACTTTCTTTAGAATTACCTCCTATGGATGAATCTGGATAGAATAAATATATTCTTTTTTTTTCCAAGAAAAAGACTTCTATTAAGTAAGAGAAAAAACCCGCGAGAGCAAGCTCAAAGCGGAATACATCATGAAATCATAAGGATAAATAAAAAAACCCCCTCAGAGTGAGGTGGAAAACAACCAAGGCTGAGGCTGAAAGTGCCACCTCAACCCTGTAGTAGTCTCAGAGAAGAAAGGAGAATCCTTCCATTCCCTGAAGAAAGAAGCCCTCCTAGCTGACGCTGCACGGGAGTCTCCCTGCATACCCGTCCATACGGCCATCAAAGTATGTACGATGTCTGTCCAGATACTAGCCAATGTGTGCGAGGGATGAACCTAAGTACCCTCCAAAGCCTCTGTGCATCTGGCTCTCCAGATATGCCAGGATGCTATGCTCGCTAGACTCCCAAGAAGTATCCACAGAGGCATGTACAGCTATAAAAGGAAGGTGTGGTACCACATCCAACGAACAGGACTCAATCCGATGACGTCGAACCGAAATGGCCCGAGAGGAGTCAACTCTCTCATAGAAAACCTGAGGTCCTGTAAGAGAAAGCCAAGCCATTGAGCCCCATGTCATAAAAAATGGGGAGTGGGCAAAGTGACTGAAAATCCTGGCTACCCCCATCCAAATCATCCTCGCTTGTCTGCAATCCCATAAGCAATGCTGAATAGTCTCCGAAGCAGAAAGGCATCGAGGGCAAGTAGGGTCGGCTCCGAACGTGGACCTCCAAAGGTTCACTGCAATCCCACCATGGATAGAAAGCCAAAAGAAGATAGTGATCTTTCTATTCCTGTGGGATTTCCAGAGTCTCCTCTAGAAGCACCTCTGCAGATCCGCAGTGATATCAAAAGTCTCCCAATGAGGAACTCTGGAAGGTCTCCAACCTCTACTACTGAGCTGATATCTCCTGGCATTACTGACCGTGTAACGAAAGAAGGGGATGCTCTTCTCTCGATGCCCTGCGTCAATCCACTCCCACTCTCCGGGGTCCCACTGCAAATACCTGATGGGAACTCCCCCATAGAGCCAGAGCCTCCAAGACCCGGTGGAGAGTAGCCGGGGGTCTGGGTCTTGGAACCACTCTGAATCTGATCCCTGCACCAAAAGACCTACAACCCTGATAGGCTGAAAAACAGACTCAAGCAAGATGTCCTCTGTGGACCTGGGCAATCTGCCACCATCCTGGACTCTAAAAACCAAAGCATCCTCCTGTGCATCTCGAAAGGCCAAAACCTGAAGCGGAACACCACCTCTCGAAAAAGTACCTGCCTAAATGGAGAAAGTGAGTGGCATATCATCTGTGTCTACCCAAACCTCTGGAAGGGCTGCCTCAATCTGCAAGATCCTCCCTGCACTCCCTTTGAGATATCCTGTCAACCTTGACTTGGTCTCCTCTGGAAGCCTGCGGAAAGCTTTCCAAGACCCCATAGAAGATGCATGTCCCCTCTCCCACCTGGACCACTGCATGTATAGTGAGGCACCCAGTGGTCTGCCATGATCATCTATAATACTGTCATTCCACATGATGGGTTGCCTATCAATCTCTTCCCGAGAGGAAGGAGGAATCCTCCGAAGAGTGCTTCTGAAACTGGCCCAAGCTTTCAGAATGGCAACCATGAGAGGGGACGAAGGTGATCTGAGGTGTGCTGTGGTGAAGATCCACCTAACACTGCTCATCCAGTCTCCTCCTGAAGAAGGTGTGCACCTCTGTATGCTGCTGATAAGAAAGTCCTTCCACGGTTCCTGCCCTGGCATAAGTCCCCGCACCACCATCTTGCAAAGTAAAGCTCTGCACTGTAAATCTGGATCAATAATATTGATACCCCCTTCCTGTGTAGGGAGGATGAGGGTCTCCCAAGCCACCCTGGCTAAGGCATCTGCTGTGCCATCAAGCCCACTCCAGAGAAAGTTTCTGATCGGTCTTCTGAGCTAAATGATGCAGTCCCTAGAATGGCACCAGCATGAACAAACAAACCAGGTCGTTGCCAAGAGGACCTGGTTGACCACCACAACTCTAGAGGCAAGATCCAGCTTGGCTGAGCTCCAAAAAAGAAGCTTCCTTCTGATGCTCTCCAAAACGGGAGCAAACTGCTGCGTGGTAGAAATATCCAAGCCGACCTGGCAGCCCAAATACCTGATAGGCTCACCCCTCTGAACCCAAGTGAATCCTATGTCAAGCCCCCAAACTGGAGTGTCCTCATCACTGATCCAAAAGCCATTGGATTTATGCCAATTTATCTGCGCCCCTGCCGCCAAGCAAAATAAATCCAATGCTGTCCTGAAAGAAGTGAGCGTCTGTGGAGTGGCATCCAAGTAAACTGCTGTGTCACCTGCCAACTCACTGTCAAGCAGCTCCTCTTCCCTTCTGATGGGAAGTCTCAGCCCAAAGATGTCAGCTTGAGATCTAACATAGATACTTATAGCTTCGGCCACGAATAAAAAAAGGAAAGGAGCAAGGGGGCATCCCTGACGGACTGATCTCGAAATCTGAAATCTCTCACCCCTTACCTCACCAATAAGTACCTGGCTGTGGGCTGATCTGTACAAAGAGGAAACACCTCTGATCCAATAGAAGGGTGCCCTCCAAAAAACCCCAATCTACTCTGTCATAAGCTTTCTCAAAATCCAAAAGTAGAATGGCAAGATTCTGGCCACTCTGCATGGCCCACTCTGAAGCTTCCCAGAAAGAAAAATGTTATAAAAAATGCTTCTGCCATGCACAAATCCCGTCTGAGTGTCATGAATAAGATCAGGGAGAAGTGGCTGCAATCGGAGGCTGATAGCCTTGGCCAGAATCTTGTAACAAGTCCCCAGAAGTGTGATAGGCCTCCACTGGGACACTAAATCTCTGCAACCTCTTTTTGGGATAAGGTGGATGAGACCCTCTGTAAGCGACCCAGGCATCTCGCCAGAGTCCCAAATGGCCTGCAGGGCTGAAGTAATATAGTCTCCAATCATATCCCAAAATGCAATGAAAAAAGACAGGGTGAGGCCATCCGAACCTGGGCACTTGCCCTAGTGAAGGGCTGAAAGTGCAGTCCTGAACTCTGTGTTGGTGAAAGGTGCATCGAGTAGAACATGCATACCGGGATTCACCAAGACAGGGATGCTCTGCCAAATAGCCTGTCTAGCATCCTCTCTATCATGTGTCTCAGGATCAGCAGTAAGAAGGGTGGCATAGAAATCTGAAGCTATGCGTAAGACATCATCAGGCTCTGTCTGTAAAACCCAATGTGAGTCAATAAGCTGGGATACACTCTCTCTACTATGTCTAGGGCCAAGAGTAGAGAAAAAGTGTTTATTGACTCTACCACCCATCTGAATCCAGAAGGACTCCCATGCATTAAAGGCATACTCTGCGCTCTGATCAAGCAATAACTGCTGATGAGCCCTTGCTGCAGCAAGGCGCTCCTGAATCCAAGCATCTGAAGGCTGTTTCTGCTCTTCCCTCTGCAAAGCTGCCAACTGCTGGCGAACACCAATCTCACGTCTGAGAATATCTCGTCTCCTGGTACAAGCAACTGAGCGGTAGAAGTCGCTAATACCAGAAAGGGCAGCAGCTACATGTGATGGATATGGCTGCCCACCTTGGACATGAGAAACCCATATCTGTAGGGCTGCCTCTGTAAGGTCCTCCTCTGTGTAAAAGGCATCTGGAATCCTGATGCTGGCAGACCGGCCTCTCAAGTGAGGCTCTGAGATAGCCAGCACAACAGGAAAGTGGTCTGAAGTGGAAACCCCAGCAGCAATGCATACCGATCCACCTCTGTCTAGTGCCCAGTCATCTACATAGAATCGGTCAATGCGTGCATGAATAGGCATCTGTTGCCTACTGTTCGACCAAGAGAACAGGAGGGACTGTGGCTGAATAAGAAAGGCATCATCACACCAAGTATCTCTGCCACAGAAGTGAAAAAGGAAGGCATCCCAAGCTGCTCTCTCCAAAGAGTGAAGTCCACCTTCTCTACCCCCTTTTTTGTCTGACGGTAACTCGACCATGTTAAAGTCACCTCCAATCACCCATGAATCCACAATGGGGGCCCAGGAGAGCAAAGTCTGCCACATAAGGACACGTTCCCCTCTAATGTTGGAGGCATACAGGTTAAGGAAACCAACCTTACGCCCTCCAATCAAAAGAATAATCCACTGAGCTCTAGAGGGAATAATGACTTCGTGTCCAACAACTAAGGGGAGAACCGACTGCGAAACTAAAATAGAAGTGCCCCCCCTGGTGCCCAAGGCAGGCGACCAAAAAGTGTGGCCAGAAAGCAACTTGCCTAACTTGGCACAATCTCTAGAATTCAGCTTGTGCTCTTGAATAAATAAGATATCAATGGAACCCCCAGTAACACCTGGATGAAGCTGATCCCGGATCAACTGTCTACAGCGGCGATGTGGGACGCCACCTAGGCCCTGTATGTTCCAACTAATAATCCTCATCGACGGGAGGATGTAGAGTGGAACACCTTACCCGACCTAGTGGCGGAAACAAACCCCTCAACAGGGGAAGACCTCCTGCTCGAGGAGGGAGGGATGGAACCAAGTGGCGGAAAATCAACAGGGGAAAGAACCCTGCCACCTGAAGAAGAAGCCCTGTCAATAGGAAACCCAATCACTGGCTCCCCAAAAGTAGCGGGCACAAACTCCTCTAGGAAATCTGAACCATCTGCCAGGGCTGAAAACGAGTTCCTGTGAAGCAAGCCAGACACCGGAGTGCGAAGGATTCCTTCTGAGGGAAGAGGATCAATAGTGTAAACCATCCCCTTTCCCCTATCTAAGGGAGGAAGTGAGGACTGCTCTCTATCCTGTGTCTGCCCAGCCGCGGAGACCTCTATTGCCTCAAGAAGAGCGTCTGGCACTGTTGGATCTCGGGAAGAAGCTGCAACCGGGGAGGAGGTCGAAGCTTCAGTGTCTCGGACTGTGCAAGGTGAGACTGGAGGGACAGCTCGAGGTGAAGCAGAGTCTACTAATGTACCCTTGTGAACTGAAGGAGGGATCTGCACATGTACCGGAACCCACTGGAGAGCGTCGCGTGCCACTGAGGTAGGTGGGGGTCGAGGAGCAGGTGATGGACCTGTCCCACCCCCCTGTCGAGGCCGAGGAGCAGGTGCTGGACCTGTACCACCACCATCCTGAGGAGGACCGCCATGCGAAAGTCGAGGAGCAGGTGCTGGACCTGTACCACCCCTCTGTCGAGGCCGAGGAGCAAGTGCTGGACCTATACCACCCCCCTGTCCCCCCTGTCGAGGCCATGGGGCGGTAGCTGTACCAGAGGGCTTCTTGGGCCTTTTCTTCTTCCTGGGGCAATCCCTGGCAAAGTGTCCAATGGTCCTGCATATCCTGCACTGGTCATGTCTGCCTGAAATCTCTACTCTCTGGCGAAAAAAAGAACCATCCGGGCGCTGGATCATAACATGATCCATCTTGAGGTTAGGATCCTTACAGAGGACCCTAACTCTAGGTACCCCATCAGCCTTGGTTGCCTCTACTGCAGTCAATGGCAACCCAGGGAGGGGTGGGATCTCAGCAACTGCGCCAAAATGCTTTCCAATAAGAGAAAGAAGTCGATGGTAAACCTGGGGAAGCCCGGGGAATCTGATGAAGAGCGAAAAGATTTCCTTATCTGCCTCCACTGGGTCGAAACCAATATGAAAGGCTTCAAAGAAGATCTTCCTGTGTCCCAGGTGTAAAAACTCAGCCTTGAGCACAGTGCTCGCAGCCTATGGAGTGTCAAAAACAACCTGGAAAAAACCTCGTCCCTGAAGACGAACATCTAACAATCGTGGAGTGAGGTCTGGGGGGAGAGCCGCAAGCATCCAGTCTCTGGCTTGGGATCTGGAGGGGTGAGACCCGAAGATGCGTGCTAGCAACGTGGTAGAGCATTCAATCTCTACATCCTTCTTGAGCTACTGCAACTCGTCTTTAGAAAAGGTAATAGTTTTGGCAGCCGGTGGAGGTGGAGTAGGATTGGCTGACGGAGTATCCATCAACAATCGAGGTGAGGAGGCCGACTCTAACAATTTGGAGGCTCCTTCCGCTCCAAAAAAAGCTGCGGGAGAAAGGGGGGTAGAAAATAGGGAAAGGAGGTGAGGAGGGAGCGGGGGGAAGGGGCAAGAAGGGGAGGGGTAAAGGGGAGAGGCTGAGAGGCTGAAGGGGAGGGGGGCAGGCTGAGAGAGAGGGAGGGGGCAGGCTAGGAAGAGGAAAGGGAGAGGAAGGAGAGGCTGAAGGGGAAGGGGGCGGGCTGAGGGGCAGGGAGGGGGCGGGCTGAGAGGGAGAGGAGAGGGAGAGATAGGAGAGGGAGGGGCAGGGAGGGGGCGAGGAGCAGGCTGAGAGGGGGAGGAGAGGGAGCGGGGAGTGAAGGGAAGGGGGAGGAGAGGGAGAGGAGGGGGCGGGCTGAGAGGCAGGGAGGGGACGGGGGAGCAGGCAGGGAGGGGGCGGAGAGGCAGGGAGGGGGCGGGGGAGCAGGCTGAGAGGGGGAGGAGAGGAAGCGGGCTGGAAGGGGGCGGGCTGAAGGGGAGGAGGGGAAGGGAGGGAGTGGCTGAGGGAGAGGGAGGGGCTGAGGGCAAGGGAGAGAGGGAGGGACGGGCTGAGGGAGAGGGTGCAGCAAGGGAGCGGGGAGGAGCAGCAGCTCTCCGATCCAGAACCATTTCACTGAATATATTCTAGAGAGGATTAGGGAGAAAATTCTCAGGAAAAAGTCATGATAGATAACTTTGTATTTTAGTAGTTTAAGTGGACTTATATGAGCGCATGCCATGTCATGGGCATCCAGATTCTGCAGCTAGCCTAGGTGGCAGTCCTGCAGCCCACTGCAGCAGGACAGCAGCAGCACATGACCTGCACAGGTACAGCAGCAGCAGACAGGGAAGAAAGGGGGATATTTATAGGCTTCTCCAGCCAATCTGTAAATTTATAGACTCAGCCAGACTCTAGATTTACAGGCTCGGTCTGTAAATTTTTAAACTCAGTCTATGGATATACAGACTCAGTCTGTCGAAAGAGTTTGCCCTAAAGTCCTATATAAAGGCCATTTTCCCCCGTTCCACCCGTCATGTGTTGCAGCCTCAGCACAGTCCCACCAGCCTGCAGCCTTCGGCAGTTCCTGGGAGGACCAGCAGGCCTTAAGTAGCAGATAGGAGGAGGGAGACGAAAAGCAATTTGCCTCTCTCCATCTACACTTCTGTAGGAACGGATCTATAATTGCCTTTCTCAAGCCTTTGGATAACAGTTGTATTCAGCCTATTGGCAGACAATAATATCAAATAATAAATACTCTCAACATAGGAGTGTCACGGGGACGTGGTGGTGATGGTGAATTGTCTAAACTAACTGTCACTGAATTTGGCCTAGGGTACTAGGCTAGGGGCCTTAGTTAATGCCCAAAAGTTTACCTATGAGATTATGTGCAACAAGTGCAACTCCTGGTGCTATTAAAGTGGTTTCATTTTCTAAGGTCATTGCTTTGGTTCAATGGGGTCATCCTTTAAAAACTGACCCCCTAGAGATCCTTCAAAACAGGGTCATTGGTTCCTTTGCACTAGGGTCGTGGTGTGCCATCTAACCCCCTAGGGGCATTAAAAATCCCACGCCTCATTTTGCTTAGGTGTCTACTGGTGGCCTATCTGCTTGCCTTGTGTCACCTCTGGAAGCCCCTGGAAGGCCCTGGATCCCTTCCTTGGCTTTCCTTTCTGTTTTGAGACTTCACCCCTACCAGAGAAACCTCATTCTCTTCATGGCGGATTTCTGCAGCTCTCTCTTTGCTTGCTGAACTGGAATTTCATGCTTTCTTCACGATAGTTCTCCTCCCCTTGGTGCCCTCTGTTGCTGGCATGCTTCTGGGACCTGGACGCCTTCATTCTGGGCAACTTTTGAGGCTGTTTTCGACTTTCTTCGCGACAGAAGTTCTTATTTTCTGCATCTGAAGCCATTATCAAGGGTGCCTCTCTTCCTGCTCCTGCCTGGTGCAAGGCGCACTGAAAACGTAGCTGTTTGTGGGCTGTAAACTCTGTTCTGGTGGACGCATTCTTGGCTGATCTGCTACAGCTTGCTGTTTCTGTTGGCTGAAATCTTCCTTCTACACTCTTTGCTACAGCCATTCCTACTGAGTTCCTGCTAGGTTGGATGCCCTGCCGTTGGCCCGGGAAAGGATTGGGGCACTGGTTGTGATACTCTTTTCCTGGGGGTGCAGTGGTTGGCCTTGGGCTCGGTAATGGCTTGAAAATGGGTAATGCATTGCTTGGCATGCTGTCAAACTGGTCTACTTGTGATTATGCATTTCCGCCAAAAGGAACCAAATAGCACTGGGAGTTGGTCACTAGCACAACCACGGGTTGGCATTGTACTGGGTTGCACCTGTGGGTGAGCTCTGGAAGGGAGTCCCTTTGTATCTTTGAGCTAACCAATTTAAATAAATACCGCAAGGCGCGCCAAGTGTTGGGGCCAAAAGGTGTCACTCTAGAGCTATGTTTTTGAGTAGGGGCATTCTAGCCTCCCTTGTTTTGAACGGTTCCATGATGCAATGTAGTGAAGTTCTATGCTTTGAGTTTTGTTTGTGAACAAAGGCAATCAATTAAGTTGACTGTATTTTCATCTTTGTGAGATAGTAGAGACAGATACACTGCCCTTAGTGTTCTAAGGCCGGTTACAGTGGTTCCGTTGCCGGGACCCTCATCAAATCATCCAGAGGATTCCCTTGGCAGCTTGGATAGAGAAAGCTTGTGCTAATTTTGGTACAGCCATCCATTGCTTTTGGATATGGATAATATTAGACTTGGTTATGATGCAAACTCAGAGTCTGACCCAGAGCCACAGATAAGGGGAGCACACCCCGGAATAAGAGTGCCCATGGAGGGCAGAATGTTCAAGCTGGTGCATTGGGGCAGCGAGCTCCACAAATGCAAAATCCTGTGGGTACAGTTGCATTGGGTGTTGACCCAAGTGTGCATGCAAATGCTATGGCAGTAATGCAAACACAGATGGCTTCTGTGTTGCAAGTTTTGACTCAGCTCACTCACAGCTTTGCTGAGATTGTGCATAATCCAGCTTTGATGCCAAGGGCAGAGGCACAACCCATTCAGGGTCCATAGATGCATGTGGGACAGCCACTACCAGAGCCACTGACACCAGTGGTACAGCCACTATCAGAGGCACCTGTACAGCCACTTACAGTGCCACAGAGGCAGGGACCAAATGGGAATGAGCATGGTAGCAATGCTCATAATGTGCAGCAAGGGTAGCAAGCCCAACCACAGTATGTGGTTCAGCCTACACACTTTGGAGGAGGATCCATTTTTCAGGCAAGGACCTCACAGCCAGCCCCAAATTCTTTGTATGCTAATGTGGGGATACAGCCTGGATTGCAGGGAGGCAGCCCTATGATGTCACACACTCAGCCAGTACCACTTGTGTCTGCAAACCCAGCTGTGGGGGTGTTCTTCAAGCTCCTGAAGGACCCCAAGTACAGCATCCCCTTTATTTGCAGCCCCCTCGCTATGATCAGCTGGAGCCCAGGCTCAAGATGAAGGATTACAAGGAAGGGGGGGCAGCAGTGAAGTTTGAGACCTTCAATGGTCATGCAGATAGAATGAAGGCTCTTACCTTTTTGCAACAATTTGATTTGGGTTTTGCTGGAGGGTACTTCAGAGAGTCTTTGAAAATCAGGAAGGCAGCCACATTCCTTAAGGAAAATGCCATGCAGTGGTGGTCTAACCTTCTCCTTCAGGGCCAAACACCTGCTACATGGGTTGAATTCAAAAAGGCATTCTCAGCCGCATGGCTCACCACTACTTTTGAAGTGGATGTCATGACTCAGTGGCATAACTTGAATGCTAGGGAATGCAGGAATCTTGAAGATTACAACAAGAAGTTTTGGGATGCGCTTCTACCTGTGAGCTCTTACAGAACAGTCCCTATTTCATAGCAAGCTGAAAAGTATTGTTGTGGTCTTCCCAAAGAGTTGAGGGACTATTGCACTAAGACACATATTTCCAGCATGTCACAGTTGATAGAGAATGCCAACACAGCTTACTCACTCATGCAGGGCAGAGTCTCAGGTTTCAAGAGCAACTTTAAGGAGGAGCCAAAGAAACCACAGCAAGCTGGAAAAGTCCCTCTTAAATCAAAGTTTGTGGCGGGACAAAGGAGAAAATAGCAGCCCTCTTCTCTCACTCCTGAGGAGAGGAAGAAGTTGTTTACTGAAGGGAGGTGTTTTCTTTGCAAAGAGAGGTCATAGGGCAGCAGATTGTCCTAACAAGAAGAGGAAAGAACCTGCAGCAACTCGGGCTGACACTAATTAAGGCAATAGAGAGGACCCTAGAGGCAAGAAGCCCAATCCAAGTGCTGGCCATATACCTGACATTATTGGGGGTGAGCATGATGAGAAGAAGACAGAGATGTGTAGAGCATGGGGCAAGCTACAGGATCAGCATTGTCTCTACTTCTCTGATTCAGGAGCCAAAGCAAATTTCATTACTCCTGAACTTGCAGCTCAGTTGGGTCTTCGACCAGAGGAGATTGGTCCTCTTTGTGAGGCCAACATGGCTAATCCGGAGCTTAGTATTCTGTCACTCCTATCATAGGGAAGCTATGGATTCACATTCAGGGATATGTGGACTATGAGGATTTCTATGTGATGCCTTTACCCGAGTGTGATGTTTTGCTGGGGATGCCTTTGGATATACCGTGTGCATGCTATCATAGATACACATGACAAGAAGCTTACCTTGACTTATAGGGGTAAAACCCAAGTCATTGATGTAAATTTGAAGGGAGAATCAGTCCCAGTTGTATCCGCTTTGGCGATTTCCTCTATAATGAAAAAGCATCTTTCTGCGCATTTGATTTTTGTCAAAGAAAAAGAACCTGATGAGGATAACTCTGATTTTTCCAAGCTGGAAAAACAGTAAACTGAGTTTTTATTTCAGTTTCAAGATTGTTTTTCAAATGAACTCCCAGAGGAGTTACCTCCTGAGAGGCCAGAAGATCATACCATTGATACCTAACCACAACCACCATACAGGGTGAGTGCGGCGCAGCAGGAGGAGATCATGTGTCAGGTGAATGAATTGTTACAGAAAGGGCTGATTCAGCCAAGCTCTTCTCCATATTGTTCTCCCGTCCTACTTGTGCAGAAGAAGGATGGATCTTGGAGAATGTGCATTGACTACAGGGCTTTGAATAAGATCTCTATCAAGAATCGATTTCCTATTCCACGCATTGACGATATCTTGGATCGATTAGAGGGATCAGCTATCTTCAGTCGCATTGACTTGAAGAGTGGTTACCATTAGGTATGAATCAAGCCCGAAGATGTACATGAGACAGCCTTCAGGACCACTTTTGGGCTTTATGAGTTTCTTGTTATGCCATTTGGTTTGACCAATGCTCCTGCTACCTTCAATCGTATGATGGATCGCATTTTCAGAGAGCACAGGAAGTTTGTGGGTACATTCTTTGATGACATTATTGTGCACTCGAAAGATGAAGAGGAGCATAGGCAACATTTGGCAGTTGTATTCGCAAAATTCAAGAAACACAGTTTACTGGTCAACATCAAGAAGAGTGAGTTCTTCATGCCAGAGACACATTTCTTGGAACATATCATCTCATGAGATGGAGTGAGGATGGGACCCTGCCAAGATAGAGGCAATCAAGAATTGGCCTCCATTGAAGAACCTATAGGCTCACGGAAGCAAAAGGATGCACAAGAGTGGAGCAAGAAGTGGAAGCTGTCACATCAACTAGTAGAATGAAAATGAAAGTACAAAGTACTATAAAAGAGAACCCTAGGACCTAGTGTCCTAGTGGTACCACTAGTACTAGGTGTCATAAGACACTAAAAGTACTAGGTGACCTAAGTGCCAATAACTAAAGCTACATGGCACCTACCAGGGCCCAGAGGGCATCAATACGATCGGGAGAAGATGGCCTACAAACCCCCCTCCAAGGTATGGGCTGAAGTATTCTAGAAAGGTCTCAGAATACCTTGTATTTTCTGGTCATGGTGGCACATGTTCATCCAAAAGGATATAGCCACCTATGAATGTACAAGGTATGCCAGATCATGTAACAAAGGGAACCAAGTGTAAATCCTGTCGAAAGACTTCGAACTTGGGACGAGGAAGTGCCTTTGTAAACATATCTGCTATGTTGTCCTCTGTGGGAAGGTAGGACAACTCTATGTCTCCTGCTGACAACCGCTTTCAAACATAATGATAGTGAACTTCAATGTGCTTGGTACGCGCATGAAACACTGGATTATGCGCAATGGCCAAAGCACTTTGGCTGTCAGTGTAGACCATAGTGGAGGATGTCTGGCGAATACCAAGATCTGTAAGTAACTGTCGAAGCCAGACACACTCTACTATAGCGGTGAAGGCTGCCCTGTACTCAGCCTCACAGCTGGATGTGGCAACTGTTGGTTGCTCCTTACTGAGCCAAGAGATACATATACTAGTATGTGACACTTTGGTGTCGGAACAACCTGCCCAGTCACCATCCGTGTAAGCATACATGGTAAGTGAATCCTGATCACCATAGAAGAGGGCTAAATCCTGAGTGCCTCTAAGATATTTGAAGACTCTCTTCACTGCCTGCCAATGCTGTGAACTGGGCATGTGCATGAACCTGCTAAGCTGGGATACCGCATACTGTAAGTCAGGTCTGGTGTGGCATAAGTAAATGAGACATCCAACAGCCTGTTGGTAAAGAGTGATATCACATGGTGGGCTCCCATCATTAGCTGAAAATTTGAAGCTAGGGTCCACTGGAGTCTGGAGTAGAGATTGGCTTGCAATCCTCAAACTGAAAATGATCTGTCCAATATACTTGGACTGTGACATCATGATACCCCCCTCAACATGAGCAAACTGAATGCCCAAATAATAGTGCAGTTGTCCCATGTCTGACATTTCAAAAGCTTGCTGCAAATCAGCCTTGAAAGCTGCAATATGCTGAGTATTAGGGCCCGTGATCAGCATGTCATCCACATATAAAATCAGCACTAAAAAATCAGATCCATTGCCACGGACATAAAGAGTGGGCTCTGTGGGGCTATTCTGAAAACCAAGGGACAGTAAGTGTGCATGAATTTTAGCATACCATGCCCTGGGTGCCTGCTTCAAACCATAAAGGGCTTTTCTCAGCCGGCATACCTTGTTTTCAGAGCCAACAATCTCAAAGCCAAGAGGTTGTGTCACATAAACTTCTTCCTGCAGATCCCCATGAAGAAAGGCAGTCTTGAACTTGCCAATGGTGATGGGCTGCAATGGCAATGACACATCTAATAGTGGTAATCCTGGAAGTAGGAGCAAAGGTCTCCTCAAAGTCAATGCCTTGTTGTTGGGCATACCCTTTTGCAACAAGACGGGCTTTGTGTCGATCTATGCTGCCATCATATTTCCTTTTCAATTTGTAGACCCACCGGGTACCAATGGCATGCTAGTCGGGAGGGAGATCTACTAATTCCCATGTGTCATTTTTTGTAATAGATTGTAGCTCAGCTCTCATTGCATCCATCCACTCTTTGCTGTCAAAAGCATCTTTATGGCACAAAGGCTCTTCATTGCAAGCTGTAGCAAGGAGTGCAAACTCAAGAAAATAACCATGCATCTGTCTATTCCCTGATCTTGTCCGGGCAGCAAGAGGTTGATCTTGTTTGCTGTCCTTCAATGTGTCAAGAAGCCATCTGGAAACTTGTCTTTGCTGTCTATTAACAGCTCTTTCTTCAATCACTGCATCATGAATAGTGGGATCATTTTGTGCTGGAAGAGAAACCTGCAAATCAACATGGGGTGCTGGCTGATCATTGCTTGTTGGAGGGCTTGCAGGAGGCTCATGTTGCTGGTCAAAGTCCCCCTCTGAGGGAAGCAGAGGTAACCAAGAGTCAAAGGCATCAAACATGTCAACTTCTGGCTTAGCTTTGCAGTCCACAAGAGGAGATGCCGAATGTTCAGCAAAGATTACATCTCTAGTGACAATAATCTTCCTAGTATTTGGTTGATACAACCAATACCCTCTGCTCTTCTGGCTGTAACCAATAAATATGCATTTGATTGCCTTGTCATTAAGCTTATGTCTCAGCTAAGATGGTACATGAACATATGCAAGAG
The DNA here is from genome assembly GCF_047967505.1 of Dipteris shenzhenensis. Taxonomy (NCBI): domain Eukaryota; kingdom Viridiplantae; phylum Streptophyta; class Polypodiopsida; order Gleicheniales; family Dipteridaceae; genus Dipteris; species Dipteris shenzhenensis. Next base: position 10,060,807 of record NC_141623.1, read on the forward strand.
ACCCAAAAACTCTCATGTGTGAAAGTGAAGGCTTCCTGCCTTTCCATGCTTCATAAGGTGTAACAATCCTCAATGCCCTTGTAGGTGATCTATTTAGCACATAGTTGGCACACATCACTGCATCAAGCCAAAATTTATTGAGCAAGGACTTGGCCTTAAGCATGCATTTGGCCATCTCCATAGTGGAACTGTTCTTCCTTTCAGGAACAAGATTATGCTGAGGAGTGTAAGGAGTAGTGCATGAGTGAACAATGCCCCGTGAAGACAAAAATGCATCAAACTCCTTTGACATATACTCTCCCCCCCTATCTGTGTTGAGGGGTGACATATTCTCCCCCCCTATATGTGTATTCAGCCACATATAGTCGTGCTTGCATCCTGATTCATTCTCAACCATATTCAGCCACCTCTGAAAGCATGAGAACACTTCAAATTTGGCTTCTAAAGCATATACCCAGCAATATCTTGTGAAGTCATCAATCAGAGTCATGAAATATTTGTACCCTCCAATGGCATTTGTCCTCATTGGACCAGTGTGCACTAGCTGCAATTTCCTTTGTGAGAATTTTGGACAATTCTTTTGAAAAGGAAACCGATGCATCTTACCCAAAAGACAACCCTCACACACATGTTTGGAAATTGTGTGAGTTTGAGGTACATCATTTGCCATGCCCCGTGAAAAGTTGGCAAGAGCTCTATAATTGAGATGACCCATTCTCTCATGCCAAAGATGAGTTTCAGCAAGCTGTGAATCTGAAATAGCAAATGCTTCAATAGAAAGTGCAGTTGAGTGATGATCAAGGTGATAAAGCCCCTTTTGCAAAGTGCCAGTAAGAACTATGGCATTGTCATCACGAAGATCATATACCAAGCATTTGTATCCATCAAATATCACTCTAAAACCTGAAGTGGCAATTGCTGAAATTGAAATCAAGTTGACTTCAATTCAAGGCACAAAAAGAACATTTGTCAAAGTGACAGGATGGCTTGAAATGGATGTGAGCTGCACATCTCCAATTCCTTTTACAGCATATGAAGCATTATTAGCACATGTGATAGTCCCCCCTCGAGGTGCATTAGCTAAGGAATGAAACAACTGTCTGCAAGATGTGACGTGCTTGGAAGCACCACTATCAAAATACCAAGACTGACCATCATTAACAGTAAAGAATGCATCAACTTTGGAGGGATCAAAGGAGCAATGGACAGCCCATGCCCAATCATCCTGGAGAGCATGTGCATGTGAGGCATCTGCTGGCTCGTGGGATTCAATTGCATGTGAGGCATTGACTGTCAATCCTGCTTTTTTTTCTCCGAAGCAATGCGCTTCTTGCATTCTGAAATTTCATGCCCTGGCTTGCGACAATAGTTGCATCTTTTCTTCTTTGACTTATCTGCTGTATTTTGAGATGCATTGGAGGAATTGCCACCGTTAGGCACATATTTAGGCTTGCCCATAGGCTTGGAAGCCTTGCCTTTTCCTGTCTGCTGTGAAGCAAATGCATGATCAGGAATAGTAGCTTGCCTATTAGCACGACTTTGCTCTTCCTGCAAAAGAATAGTGACTAACTGATCAAAGGAGTAGTGGTATGGATTACCCATGGCCACTAGTTGAAGGGTTGTAGCAAACCCTTGATATGTATCTGGCAGCCCATTCAATGTGGTACTGACAAGCTGAGAATTTGACACCACCTCATCAATATTGGCAAGTTGTTCCATGAGGTCCTTGACCTTTGTCAAGTATGCATCCATAGAGTCACCTTCATTCATGCTGACTTCCTGCAATTGCCTTCTTAAAAATGCAACACGTGCCTCATTGCGAATCTGATAAAGAGAAGCCAATTTGTCCTAAGCATCCTTTGCTGTCCTGCATGACCGGATGTGTGGAATAATGATTCTCTTGCATGATAAAGCAATACAAGAATTTGCATTTGCATCTCTTGCATCCCATCTTGTTTGTTCCCGAGTTGGAGGAGCAGCAATAGGGGTGCTAGAGGATAAAGCATCAGGAGGAGTACCCTCTGCAGAGGGACCAGTAGTAGGAGCAGCCACTATAGCATTAGCTGGCCTCAAATCAACTCCAGAAACAATGTTCCAAAAATGCCTTGCAACAAGAATATGTTTCATGAGATAAGACCACATAGGGTAGTTGGTGCCATCCAACTTATCATCTTCATGAAGAATGCCAAATAAATCATGATTGTTGCCAGCCATTGCAAATGGGATACCCTGAAAAGAAAAGACCTGAAAACACAAAAGCCTCAAGGCTATCACTGCAAAGAGCTGGTTGTCCAAAAATGACAACAAATGTCTGCAAGTGAATGTCCTACAAATTTCCAGCACAAATCAAAGGGCAAATGCAAATTTGACCTAAATGTGATTGTGTCAGGCAATGACCACTACAAAAATCAACAAATTTGGCAAAAGCCCCAAATGTAATGAGGGCAAGAAAGCCAAAAAGAGGGCAAATACAGAAAAGCCCTAAATTTTGCTGAGATTTTGCAAATGTGACCCAATGTCTTGCAATCTGACCCAATTTCCTGCAAATGTGACCCAATGTCCTGCAATCTGAAGAAGAAATTGCAATCCAAATCCCAAAGCTCCAATGTCTTGCTCGTAGTTTTCTTGGTTTGTGTTCATACTACAGGCGCTTCATTCGCTATTTTGCTGAGATAGCTTCACCCTTACATGCTTTGCAGCAGAAGGCAGTGCCTTTCCGTTGGGGGAAGAAAGAAATTGCAGCATTTAATGAGCTGAAAGAAAAGCTATGCTAAGATCCTATCATCATTTTGCCAGACTTGCGAATGCCTTTTGTTCTTCAATGTGATGCAAGCGGCAATAGTGTTGGTGGAGTACTTATGCAGGAAGGCAAAGTGGTTGCATATGAGAGCAGGCTGCTCCGAGATGTTGAACACAACATGAATGTATATGAGCAAGAGTTGGTAGCTGTAATTCATGCTCTTACTGTGTGGAAGCACTATCTTTTAGGTGCTTATTTTTATGTGCAAACTGATCATCAATCGTTGCGCTACTTTCTCACTCAGAGAAAGTTATCAGAGAAGCACATGAGATGGGAAAACCTCTTTCTATTTTTCATTTTTTGATTGTACATGTGGCTGGAAAGGAAAATGTAGTGGCTGATGCACTTTCCAGAAGGACATGTACGGAAGCTATGTCCAAGAAACCAGAGGTATCTGCAGTTACCATTGCTTATCACAATGAGCTAGATGCAGTATGCTACAGATGATGCCTTTGCACGTATTTATGATCAGCTTATGGAGGGCAATAGGCATGATCATTACACACTTAAAGAGGGATTTATGATGATGCATGGAAAGCTGTGTGTAACGCAGCCATTGAGGCATAAGGTGCTCACTGAAAGTCATGCCCCACCGTATGCAGGGCATAGGGGTATCGAGGCTACAATCAAAGCAATAGGGCACTACTTTTATTGGCCTTCACTACGGAAGGATGTTGAGGCTTATGTTAGAACATGCATCACTTGTCAAAAGGTGAACTATGATAGGCAAAAACATCCCGGTTTATTTTAGCCTTTGCCTATACCAGATAGACCATGGCAGAGTATCGCCATGGATTTTGTTTTTGATCTCCCTCGCACTCCTTCTGGTCATGATGGCATTTGGACCATAATTTGTAGATTCAGCAAGATGGCTCATTTCATTCCAATAAGGAAGAAGATTACTTCAGAGCAGATGGCAAAGGAGTTCTTAAAATCTGTTTTCAAGTATCATGGGATGTCTGAGTCTATCATGAGTGATAGAGATCCACGGATTACCAGCATGTTCTGGAGAGGTTTGTTTGAAGACATGGGAACCTCACTGCTGTTTTCATCTTCTTATCATCCACAGTCTGATGGTCGATCAAAAGAGGCAAATTCTACAACTTTGGATTTGCTCCGATGCTATGTGTCTGAGTACAAAACAAAGTGGGAACAGTACTTGCCCACTGATTGAGTATGCATACAACAATACAGTGCACTCTTCTATGGGTAAGGCACCGTTTGAAATAGTGGAAGGAGCAAGGAAGGTTCCTCCTATCTTGCATACAAAGGAGAAAATTTTTGTGGCAGATGAGTATGTGGAGGATTTGGTTAAGTATGCCCTCCAACACAACCAAGATAAATAGAAAACAGCTGTGGATAAGCATCGCAGGGACTTGGTTTTCACTGAAGGTGATTGGGTGTTGCTGCGTTTTCTTAAAGCATGCCTCAGGAACAAGAAAGGGAAGGTAAAGCTGTACACTAAGCTGAATATGAGGTATTACGGCCCCTTTCAAGTTCTTGAGAAGATCAATGAGGTAGCTTATAGGCTGAAGCTACCTGAGCAGTGGACCATCCACAATGCTTTCCATGTTAGCTTGTTGAAGCCTTTTCATGGAGAAGTGCCATAGGATATGCCAGTTGAAGAGCAACCTGAAGTGGATGAGCAAGATGAGGTCTTGATTCCGGAGCGGATTGTGGCCCATAAGGAACGGAAAGTTAATGGTAGAGTGGCCAAACGCTATCGTGTGAAGTGCAAGAACTATCCTGCGAACGATGCGATATGGATGGAAGAGAGTGAATTGGCAGATTCACCTCAAATTTTACAGCTCTACCTTGAGGCATTTGGTCTCGAGCCTACTACGGTAGTCTCTCATGCCGGTTCAGCAGAGCATATGTCTGGAGCATTACCGGATACTCATGGGGACGGTAGCACCTCCGCAACCACAGTGCAGACAGGCTCAGAGGATATCTAGAGGTCGCTTGGTGACACTGCGGTTTCACCCGAGGCACTGATGCTGACAGTGTTTCTGCCACGAGACTTCTATGATGAGTGATCATGACACTCCAGTTGGTTGATACACTGCCATACGGATGGATCTGCAGTCTTGCTGTATGTACATTGTATTTTTGGTACTTACAAGAAGAGAGTACACACAGCTGAGCATAGTTATTGGAACCCCTTGAGCGATCCCTTGTTTTGCCTCAGTAAGGAGATTTCAAGGTAGAAGACTGACAGAAAGATCTCCATCCACACAAATGCATTTTTTACCTAGCGGACTTCTGTTATTGACCTTGGCAGCCTGTTTTCTCAGCAGAAAACAAGAAGTGAGGTCACCATAAGACTCATTGAAGGTGCCAATTAGCTTTGCCATTTGGAGGTACTTTTTCGGTCTTTCTAGATCCATAAGTGCCTCACATTGAGGGCTTGTGAAGACACACATTGTTTGTCATCATCGAGAACCAGCCTCTTACATTTGCATACCTTGGGTCATTGATGGTTTGATCCTCTGTTTTCACAGAAGTCTGGGAACACTCTCCGCAACTGATATACGGATTCCCAGGTAGCTTCGGATAGAGGCTGACCATGCCATGCAACCAACACCGTGGGTATCTTCCGATTTCGTATTTGCATTGTTCCTCGGTCCAGGATTCTTGTTGGTTTGCGCCTTGCAATATCCTCTAACTCCTGAAACAAAACCACACCTTCGATTAGTGAGTCACCAGTATGTAAAAATTTCTTTAAACGTGAAACATGAAAAACCGGGTGCACCTTACACCCCTGTGGCAATTCTAATTTATAGGCTACACTGCCTATTCTCTTTAGAATTAACCACGGCCCACAGTATCGAGGTGATAACTTAGCACACTCTCCTGAAGTCACCGACTTCGAGTGCGAAGGAATTCTGAGAAAAACTTTTTCTCCTTCTTCAAATACTCTTATAGACCGATTTTCATCCGCATACACCTTGGCTCTATCCATAGCCTGACGGATATTAGCTCTCGCAAGTGCTAGCATCTCCCGCATCTGAACTACAAAGTTCGCGGCACTAGGCACTTTCTGAGGTACTCCAACTATAGTTGGATTGGCTGGTCTATAACCATAGTTCAGCTCAAACGGACTGAACCCAGTAGATGAATGTTTCCTATCATTGTAGGCAAACTCCAACAATGGCAACCACTTGTCCCATGTATGTTGCCTCAATGACACATATGCCCTCAGCATATCCTCTAAAGTCTGGTTGACTCTCTCCGTCTGACCATCCGTCTCAGGATGATCCCCACTACTCATTCCCAACTCAGTCCTTAGTGTCTCAAATACCGCTGTCCAAAAATGACCGGTAAATCTGACATCTCGGTCTGACACTATGGATCTAGGCAATCCATGCAGACGAAATATATGTCTAATGAACAAATCCGCCACTTGCGGGGCACTAACAGACTCTCTAGTCGGAATGAAGTGAGCCATCTTGGTTAGACGATCAACCACCACAAGGATAGAATTATACCCTCCTTGTGTTGCAGGTAGTCCTACAATAAAATCCATGGAAATGCTCTCCCACTTACTTAGTGGTATTTCCAAGGGCTGTAAAAGTCCGGGTGGCTTCATCCCCTCGGCCTTACTTACCTGACACGAGAAACACCGTGTCACATATTCATGAATATGCTTTTTCATCTTTGGCCAAAAGAAATCTCGCTTCACGAGATCATATGTCTTCTCGACTCCTGGATGTCCCGCACACGGGCTATCATGGCATTGTCGAATGACTCTCTGCCTGAGATCATTTTGACTAGGTACTACAACCTTGCCATTTCTAACTAGCATACCATCCCTTATGGTATATCTTGCATAAGTTTGGCCTTTTCTGGACGCCAGGTCATCCTTTGCACTTTCCCCGGGTTTTAACACATGAGCCTTAGGCCATAAGCTCTGGACAAACTCGTCCACCTTCTGAGTTTCTCTGATCTCGGTCATTAGAGCACTCTCTAATACCGTGAAACTCAAGTTGTGCATAATGCGAGACAACGCATCAGCAACCTTATTATCTTTTCCTCTTCGGTACCGAATCGTTAGATTAAACTCCTGCATGAGCTCTGCCCACCTAGCTTGGCGGCCCCTCAAGTCAGGCTGTTTACAAAAATGCTTCAGAGTATCATGATCTACATCCACATAAAACTCTGAACCATACAAATAATGTCTCCATGTTTTCAAAGCATGGATAACAGCATACAACTCCAATTCATGAGTTGGCCAATTCCTTTGAGAGGGAGAAAGCTTCTTGCTTTCGAAGGCTACTGGCCTTCCCTCTTGAAGGAGGACTGCTCCTACCGCAATGCCACTTGCATCGGTTTCTAGGAACAACGGTTTCTGGGAATCAACTATTTTTAACACCGGTCCTGAGACCACACCTTGTCTTATGGTGTTAAAACTTTCCTGTTGATTCTGTCCCCAAATAAAAGGTACTTTATCTGAGGTCAGATCAGTCAATGGCGATACTATTTCGGAATATCCTTTGATATGCCTTCTATAAAACTGGACAAATCCCAAGAATGATCGCAACACGCAGTCAGACTCTGAGGGATTGGCCAAGTTAGTATCGCAGCCACTTTCTTCGGATCCATTTCTACCCCCTGTGGAGTAATTATGAACCCTAAGTACTCAAGCCTAACCATACACAGTATAGTTTTCTTTTTATTCACGTAAAGACTGGCTTTCCTCAAAGTACTGAACACTATTCTTAAGTGTTCACAATGCTCAGTAACACTTTTACTGAATATCAAGATATCGTCAATAAAATGTACTACGAACTTTCCGATATACGGACGTAGTAAATCGTTCATAAGCATGACGAAGGTCGCTGGAGCATTGGTAAGTCCGAAGGGCATTACCAAAAACTCATAATGACCAAACCTGCTTCTAAAAGCGGTTTTATGCACATCCTCGGCTCTAATCCGGATCTGATGATAGCCGCACTTAAGATCTATCTTGCTGAAAATCACGGCTCCATGTAATGCATCTAGCAAATCATCAATCCGAGCCATCGGATACCTGTGCTTAACAGTGATATTATTCAATGCTCTGTAATCTATACAGAGGCGAAACGTATCATCCTTTTTCCTCTTTAATATCACTGGCGAAGCAAAAGGTGAGAAACTTGGTTGAATCTGCCCCAACTTGAGGTATTCTTCCAGTTGCCTACGCACCTCCGCTTCTTCAGCAAAACTCATCCTATAGGGAGGTCTATTTACAGGTTCTGCCCCCGGGATCAGTTCAATCTTATGCTGAACTTTCCGCTCTGGAGGTAACCCATAAGATAGTTCATCCCTAAAACATTCAGAGAACTCCTCTGTTATAAGATTAGCCAGCTTGGCCATCTCACCACTTTGCGTAACATCAGTGCTAGTCGAAGAATCATCCACCGACTCTACCGATGCTGTGCAAAGGTATAAAAACTCTACTTGAGCCTTTCTGATTTCCATCACGGAAACCAACGGTCCCTGAGGTATATCTTTTTCACCTCGCAAAACATAAAGCACATCATTCATCTTGAATTGATATACGTGCTTTTTCCAATCAATGGCTGGATTCTTCGTAGAATGCCACGCCATTCCCAGGGCTATATCTGCATGAGCAAGCTTGGTCATTTCAAAATCAAGCTTCTCAGCATAGTCCTGGATCCGAAGCTCCAACTGGGTAACCCTTTGGTCCCATACTTCAGTTGAACTTCCATCTGCCATCCTGACTGTATACGCATAGTCAGATGGACTTGTCTTTAATTTCAGCCTCTTCACGAGCTTGGAGTTAATCACATTGTGAGTTGACGCTGAGTCAAACAACACAATGACATCATGACTGGCCACTTGCCCTTTCATTTTAATTAACTCCGTATCATTAAAGGCCGTATACCTTGTTGCTGCGGGCTTAGATAGGATGTTATCAGGTGCACTCGTCACTAACTTAGCAACAGATACACATAACAAACAAGGTACTAACCTCTGAGAAGGTCCCACTAGTTGCATCTGCATATGTTCCGCACTGGGACTCTCCTGCATTTCTACGTCGCATTCAGATATTATCATATTAGCCGTGCGACGATCTTTATTCAGTGGACAATCCTTCCACTGATGTCGCTGAAGGCAGCCGAAGCACAATCCTTCTTTTCTAGCTTTCTCTTTTTGTTCAGGGGTCAACGAGGACTTTGACCAAGCCCGGGCTGCCATTGGAGTTATTTTCCTTTTCACCCCAACGGTGGTACTTGTTTTTACTGGTCCCTCAACCGGCTTCACCTGCTTGGTTTGGCCACTTGGCTGCGAGACACTTGTCTTTGAAACCCATTTCCTCTGAAATCCCCCTTTCCTCGGGTGCTCATACTGAGTCCCTGCCTGCACAAATCCACCAGATCTGCCTTTGGCATCCTCATAGTTCAGGGCTACTGCTATAGATTCATCTAGTGTAGTCACATATTTAGCCCGAAGTTCCATTTTGATCTTGTCGTTCAGTCCATAGATATAGTCTTTTAACTGAACCGACATAGGGAGAGGGTCTGTTATTTTCATAACACATTCCCTGAATTTGTCAGTGTACTCTGCCACTGACAAACTCCTCTGACGAAGATTTCTATAAGCATCCCAAGCTCGGGATTCTTCATTAGGTGGGAGAAAGTGTTTCTTAAATTCAGCTTTGAACCCTTCCCAGGTGGTTGGAGCAACTTGATCCTTCTGTTGCTTTATCCACCATCTGTCCGCTGCCTCAATAAACAGGTGTGTGGCCTCGCGGATTTTCTTTAGATTGGATCTAATCTCACAAATGGCGAAGGCTTCTTCCCACTTGTGCAACCAAACCTCGATCACATCAGAGCTGCGCTCGGTCATCCGACCAGCGTACTTCTCCGGTCTATAATTAGCGATATTAGGCACTTTGACCCTTGCGCGCTCTAAGGAATGTACACTGGGCTCTGGCTCTGCTGGAGCTTTGCCCTTATCAATCCTAGACGGTCTAGCCGACAAGGCTTGCACCATCTCCCTAATCTCATTTTGACCAGCATTCACCTGAAGCTGCTGGTTCATAATCTGCTGTAAAGCATCCTCTAATATTGAAATCCTACCAATCAATGTAGGTGCTGCGTGATGTGACATCTGTTGTGTGGATTGTACTCTAGACTCACTAGGATTCACCCTTGAATTCTGCCCTTCTGCTTCCATAAGTTCACAGTGGAAGATGGTTTTTTTTTTTTTTTCTCTTAAAAAAAAAATAAAATAAACACCCCTAGAACACTGTAATTACAAGCTGACACAATTCAGTGTACTGACACTCTGAATACAATTCCCTATACTAGGGAATTCCTGCAATCCCACATTCACACTGATCAAGCATTTAATACAGGCAAATATCACAGATGGCGCTTTTCCCTATACTAGGGAAATTCCTGCAGTCTAATTCTAACTGAAGCACACAGGCATCTGCTCAAGCATAATTTGTTCTTGCTATAGCATCATAAACTGCAACCTCTGCTAAAACCACAAAAGTCTAACTGCTTCCGACAAAACAGGAATAACGAAAACCAAAAGGGAAAAAGATAAAGTGCTCCCTGGAATTCGAATCCCGCAGCTTGCAGCCTGCACGTACGGCCTGCTCTCAGCTCTCACCAGTCATCCGTACTCTGACTTCTACCAACGACCACCGAACACTGTTCGCCTCACGCCAGCTCTATCAGTCAGTCCTCCACCAGCGGGTGGAGCCCAACATTCATGTATGGCACTCCCGAAACACCACACGTGGCCCAGCAAGGGCCTTGTGACTAACCAGTAGGAAGAGTCACTTGGAACCCTCTACCCTCTCCAACCGAGCTCACATGTTAAGAAAGCCAGGCGCCAAGGCGCAGCCCCTCTCCAACCAAGACACAATTGACGAGCGGCAGAGTCCGTGATGAAATATGCCTCCAAGCCACCAACCTGTGCATCGACAGTTCTGGCCAAGCCCCCGGACAACGTGCATACCAGGTCCTCCACGAGCTCACGCGACCTTCAGATGGATCCCTGCCCACGCGACGGGCCAAGGCTGATCCTTGGGCAATTGTCAAACATCCAGCTTGTGAGCTCTTGCATGCGCCATTAGCCCGTTACTGCTCGTCGGCCAGCCAGCCTTCAAGTTCGTCAACGTGCGTGATGATACCAACTGTCACCTTATTTCTAAGGTCACGTCACGTCGTTACAGGGATCCAAGTCCCCTCGCAGGCCCTTCACAAACAACGTCTCCCGTCCCTTGCTCACTCAACCGCGCTCTAATACCAACTATTAGACTCCTATTCTCTATACTAGCCTGTTCTGCCAGATCACGGGAGTAGCACCCTGATTCTCCTCCCAGCCTATTCTGCCAAGACTTCAAGCGAGACAGAGATCTGCATTCCAAATTCACGTGAATCAGTTTCTTCTCTTCTCTCACTAGCCTTAGCAAACCCCAAATCCCTAGATAGATCTAGATGCCACATGTCATCCATATAGGGCCTTCCTAATGCAACATTTCACCCCTCTCTTGGGATGCATTTAATTCCTTGCCCCTAGGCACAATCTTAGCACTAGGCCCTTGGTCTCAGATCTATCTAGTCTGGTGCTATCAGCCCTCACCTAGGACCTTGACATTAAATCCCTCCCGATCATTTACATAAAGCGCAAACACATATATTACAAAGATAGATCCTATAAGGGAAATGTCGACTGATTCTTCCGAGGTCATGCTACCTCGGCTAGAGCGTAACAACCTAGGCTTTAGCACTCAGAACTATCTAGTCCATGCCATTCCGCCCTCACCCAGGACCTTGGCAGTTACTTCTCTTGACCATTTCAATTACGCACATTAACTATTACAAAAGTTGGTCATCGAAGAGAAAATGCCCACCGATCTATCCGAGGTCATGCTATCCCGGCTAGAGCATAACATTCCTTCCCTCTTCAAGCATCAGCGTCCTCGATGATGAAATCTGGGAACGCTCTCCGTAACTGGTATACGGATTCCCAGGTAGCTTCCGATAGAGGCTGACCATGCCATGCAACCAACACCGTGGGTATCTTCCGATTTCGTATCTGCATTGTTCCTCGGTTCAGGATTCTTGTTGGCTGGCGCCTTGCAATATCCTCTATCTCCTGAAACAAAACCACACCTTCGATTAGTGAGTCACCTGTATGCAAAAATTTCTTTAAGCACGAAACATGAAAAACCGGGTGCACCTTACACCCCTGTGGCAATTCTAATTTATAGGCTACACTGCCTATTCTCTTTAGAATTAACCACGGCCCACAGTATCGAGGTGATAACTTAACACACTCTCCTGAAGTCAACGACTTCGAGTGCGAAGGAATTCTGAGAAAAACTTTTTCTCCTTCTTCAAATACTCTTATAGACCGATTTTCATCCGCATACATCTTGGCTCTATCCATAGCCTGGCGGATATTAGCTCTCGCAAGTGCTAGCATCTCCCACATCTGAACTACAAAGTTCGCGGCACTAGGCACTTTCTGAGGTACTCCAACTATAGTCGGATTGGCTGGTCTATAACCATAGTTCAGCTCAAACGGACTGAACCCGGTGGATGAATGTTTTCTATCATTGTAGGCAAACTCCAACAATGGCAACCACTTGTCCCATGTATGTTGCCTCAATGACACATATGCCCTCAGCATATCTTCTAAAGTTTGGTTGACTCTCTCCGTCTGACCATCCGTCTCAGGATGATCCCCACTACTCATTCCCAACTCAGTTCTTAGTGTCTCAAATACCGCTGTCCAAAAATGACCGGTAAATCTGACATCTCTGTCTGACACTATGGATCTAGGCAATCCATGCAGACGAAATGTATGTCTAATGAACAAATCCGCCACTTGCGGGGCACTAACAGACTCTCTAGTCGGAATGAAGTGAGCCATCTTGGTTAGACGATCAACCACCACAAGGATAGAATTATATCCTCCTTGTGTTGCAGGTAGCCCTACAATAAAGTCCATGGAAATGCTCTCCCACTTACTTAGTGGTATTTCCAAGGGCTGTAAAAGTCCGGGTGGCTTCACCCGCTCGGCCTTACTTACCTGACACGAGAAACACCGTGTCACATATTCATGAATATGTTTTTTCATCTTTGGCCAAAAGAAATCTCGCTTCACGAGATCATATGTCTTCTCGACACCTGGATGTCCCGCACACGGGCTATCATGGCATTGTCGAATGACTCTTTGCCTGAGATCATTCTGACCAGGTACTACAACCTTGCCATTTCTAACTAGCATACCATCCGTTATGGTATATCTTGCATAAGTTTGGCCTTTTCTGGATGCCAGGTCATCCTTTGCACTTTCCCCGGGTTTGAATACATGAGCTTTAGGCCATAAGCTCTAGACAAACTCGTCCACCTTTTGAGTCTCTCTGATCTCGGTCATTAGAGCACTCTCTAATACCGTGAAACTCAGGTTGTGCATAATGCGAGACAACGCATCAGCCACCTTATTGTCTTTTCCTCTTCGGTACCGAATTGTCAAATTAAACTCCTGCATGAGCTCTGCGCACCTAGCTTGGCGGCCCCTCAAGTCAGGCTGTTTACAAAAATGTTTCAGAGTATCATGATCTACATCCACATAAAACTCTGAACCATACAAATAATGCCTCCATGTTTTCAAAGCATGGATCACAGCATACAACTCCAATTCATGAGTTGGCCAATTCCTTTGAGAGGGAGAAAGCTTCTTGCTTTCAAAGGCTACTGGCCTTCCCTCTTGAAGGAGAACTGCTCCTACCGCAATGCCACTTGCATCGGTTTCTAGGAACAACGGTTTCTGGGGATCAACTATTTTTAACACCGGTCCTGAGACCACAGCTTGTTTTATGGTGTTAAAACTTTCTTGTTGATTCTGTCCCCAAATAAAAGGTACTTTATCTGAGGTCAGATCAGTCAATGGCGATACTATTTTGGAATATCCTTTGATATGCCTTCTATAAAACTGGACAAATCCCAAGAATGATTGCAACGCGGTCAGACTCTGAGGGATTGGCCAAGTTAGTATCGCAGCCACTTTCTTTGGATCCATTTCTACCCCCTGTGGAGTAATTATGAACCCTAAGTACTCAAGCCTAACCATACACAGTATAGTTTTCTTTTTATTCACGTAAAGACTGGCTTTTCTCAACGTACTGAACACTATTCTTAAGTGTTCACGATGCTCAGTAACACTTTTACTGAATATCAAGATATCGTCAATAAAATGTACTACGAACTTTTCGATATACGGACGTAGTAAATCGTTCATAAGCATGACGAAGGTCGTTGGAGCATTGGTAAGTCCGAAGGGCATTACCAAAAACTCATAATGACCAAACCTGCTTCTAAAAGCGGTTTTATGCACATCCTCGGCTCTAATCCGGATCTGATGGTAGCCACACTTAAGATCTATCTTACTGAAAATCACGGCTCCATGTAATGCATCTAGCAAATCATCAATCCGAGCCATGGGATACCTGTGCTTAACAGTGATATTATTCAATGCTCTGTAATCTATACAGAGGCGAAACGTATCATCCTTTTTCCTCTTTAATATCACTAGCGAAGCAAAAGGTGAGAAACTTGGTTGAATCTGTCCCAACTTGATGTATTCTTCCAGTTGTCTACGCACCTCCGCCTCTTCAGCAAAACTCATTCTATAGGGAGGTCTATTTACAGGTTCTGCCCCCGGGATCAGTTCAATCTTATGTTGAACTTTCCGCTCTAGAGGTAACCCATAAGGTAGTTCATCCCTAAAACATTTAGAGAACTCCTCTGTTATAAGATTAGCCAGCTTGGCCATCTCACCACTTTGCGTGACATCAGTGCTAGCCGAAGAATCATCCACCGGCTCTACCGATGCTGTGCAAAGGAATAAAAACTCTACTTGTGCCTTTCTGATTTCCATCATGGAAACCAACGATCCCTGAGGTATATCTTTTTCACCTCGCAAGACATAAAGCACATAATTCATCTTGAATTGATATACGTGCTTTTTCCAATCAATGGCTGGATTCTTCCTAGAATGCCACGCCATACCCAGGGCTATATCCGCATGAGCAAGCTTGGTCATTTCAAAATCAAGCTTCTCAGCATAGTCCTGAATCCGAAGCTCCAACTGGGTAACCCTTTGGTCCCATGCTTCAGTTGAACTTCCATCTGCCATCCTGACTGTATACGCATAGTCAGATGGACTTGTCTTTAATTTCAGCCTCTTCACGAGCTTGGAGTTAATCACATTGTGAGTTGACGCTGAGTCAAACAACACAATGACATCATGACTGGCCACTCGCCCTTTCATTTTAATTAACTCCGTATCATTGAAGGCTGTATACCCCGTTGCTGCGGGCTTAGATAGGATGTTATCAGGTGCACTCGTCACTAACTTAGCAACAGATACACATAACAAACAAGGTACTAACCTCTGAGAAGGTCCCGCCAGTTGCATCTGCATATGTTCCGGATTGGGACTCTCCTGCATTTCTACGTCGCATTCAGATATTATCATATTAGCCGTGCGACGGTCTTTATTCAGTGGACAATCCTTCCACTGATGTCTCCGAAGGCAGCCGAAGCACAATCCTTCTTTTCTAGCTTTCTCTTTTTGTTCAGGGGTCAACGAGGACTTTGACCAAGCCCGGGCTGCCATTGGAGTTATTTTCCTTTTCACCTCAACGGTGGTACTTGTTTTTACTGGTCCCTCAACCGGCTTCACCTGCTTGGTTTGGCCGCTTGGCTGCGAGACACTTGTCTTTGAAACCCATTTCCTCGGAAATCCCCCTTTTTTTGGGTACTCATACTGAGTCCCTGCCTGCACAAATCCACCAGATCTGCCTCTGGCATCCTCATAGTTCAGGGCTACTGCAATAGATTCATCTAATGTAGTCACATACTTAGCCCGAACTTCCATTTTGATCTTGTCGTTCAGTCCATAGATATAGTCCTTTAACTGAACCGACATAGGGAGAGGGTCTGTTATTTTCATGACACATTCCCTGAATTTGTCAGTGTACTCTGCCACTGACAGACTCCTCTGACGAAGATTTCTATAAGCATCCCAAGCTCGGGATTCTTCATCAGGTGGGAGGAAGTGTTCCTTGAATTCAGCTTTAAACCCTTCCCAGGTGGTTGGAGCAACTTGATCCCTCTGTTGCTTTATCCACCATCTGTCCGCTGCCTCAATAAACAGGTGTGTGGCCTCGGGGATTTTCTTTAGATCGGATCTAATCTCACAAATGGCGAAGGCTTCTTCCCACTTGTGTAACCAAACCTCGATCACATCAGAGCTGCGCTCGGTCATCCGACCAGCGTACTTCTCTGGTCTATAATTAGCGATATTAGGCACTTTGACCCTTGCGCGCTCTAGGGAATGTACACTGGGCTCTGGCTCTGCTGGAGCTTTGCCCTTGTCAGTTCTAGACAGTCTAGCCGACAAGGCTTGCACCATTTCCCTGATCTCATTTTGACCAGCATTCACTTGAAGCTGCTGGTTCATAATCTGCTGTAAAGCATCCTCTAATATCGAAATCCTACCAATTAAAGTAGGTGCTGCCTATGTGACATCTGTTGAGTAGACTGTACTCTAGACTCACTAGGATTCACTCTTGAATTCTGCCCTTCTGCTTCCATAGGTTCACAGTGGAAGATGGGGTTTTTTTTTTTTCCTTCTTTAAAAATAAAATAAAAATAAAAATAAATATTCCAAATAACCAATATATACACCCTTCACTTCTGTTCCGTTTTCCTGGTTTTTTTTTTCTCTTCTACAGTGCAGAAATCACAGGACCATATGGAAACAAAAAAAAAAAACTGCACGGAAAGAGAGAGCTCCCTGATCTTTGCGACGATGCCAGCTACTCTTTCCCAGACGTACAATTTCCCTTCCAATTAGACTCTGCAAAGGTCTTAGAATGCCTCGCAACCGATGCTTCTGTAGAACAGCAAGCAAGATGGAACCAAATATGTCGCTGTTGATCGACGTGACGCCTTCACGTTACGTGAACTACCATCGTGCTCCAAAAATCAGTCCTTTTTTTTTTTCAGCTGCATAGCCTAGTTTCGTCAATGGCCACTTTGCGCTAGTCTCGTCCACCTCCTAAATCTCTGCGCTGCCTTACGTCGATTTCCAAACAAACGTCAAATTATGCACCTACGCCTTCACCGACGAAATCCACGTCAACGACCCTCTTCCAAAAGGCATCGACGACCGCTCGAATTCGACAGCTTCGTTTACCCTTCACCTGCGACTGGTTTCCTTCTTACGCTAACAGCCTTCGTAGGCCACGGTGGCCATTCTCTCATTCAGAACGTCAACTTTCCGTCGATCTTCTCGTAGCCTCCCGTCACCTTCCGGGAACCTTACGCTCCATCGCTTCATCTCTCCATGAATCCCCCTTCCATCCTCTAGCCTTGCTCTGATACCAAAATGTCAAATTACTTCCTCTATCATCATCTTTTCTCACAGGATAAATCTCTCCTCGTCGTTAAAAATATCACGGGCGATGGCTTGCTATCTTTCCACCCAGCCTTTTCTCTTGGATAGTTAATCGTCAAATCATACGTTATTTTTCATTAATACTTATCCATGAGACCCTCGTTTCCCTAGATAGTTCTCCTTGCCAAATGTCAGCATTTTAGCCTCTCCACTTGGTGCACCTTTTTACCCCTCTCTTGGGGCACATTAAAATCCACTTGCCTCTTGGCATTATTGCACATTTAGGTGCACCTAGGCTTTAGCACTCAGAACTATCTAGTCCATGCCATTCCGCCCTCACCTAGGACCTTGGCAGTTACTTCTCTTGACCATTTCAATTACGCACATTAACTATTACAAAAGTTGGTCATCTAAGAGAAAATGCCGACTGATCTATTTGAGGTCATGCTATCCCGGCTAGAGCATAACATAGTAAGCAAAGCTACACTTATGTTCTCATCAGTACCCAAGCATAAGCTGCCATCTGGATTTCGAAAGATTCCGGAATCTCTTGGGTAAACCCAATTCTTACTGAGGAGGAAATGGGCAGAAAATTAGAAGAAGAAAAGCAAAGAGAGAGAGCGAGCGAGCGAGCAAGAGAGAGAGAGAGAGAGAGAGAGAGAGAGAGAGAGAGAGGGAGTTAAATTAGCTTTAATCTCCATCACAACCCAACCCAACCCAACCCTGAAAATTTTTAAATTGTAAAAGAAGCAACAAGAAACAACAACAAATGTGCTAACACAAGAAACCACGATACATATAAGACAACAAACTAAACACCAATGCAAGCATAAGAAAACAATTATTATTATTACTTTGTAATTAGTTGATTTTTTATTTGTTTATATGAAATTTATGTTTAAAGCAATAATATGAAGCTGGAGGATGTTGTGTTTGATCCTTCTCCTGCAGCTTGATATGTAACTTTTTACTTGGTTGCCTCATGACTTTTGCTCTGAGGCTTTACTTGTAAATTTTTACCTTGTACTTATTGGTGGGTTTTTATCTCTTTTGGGGTTTCCCACACATAAATATAAGATTTCACGTATGTGTGTAATAAACAATAGTGGTGTGAGAGGTGAGAGGAGCGATGGAGGAGACCTGCTTGCAACTAGCACTCTGCGCGCCCTTTGTTTAGGGCTTCTTGCACCCTTTCTTTGTTCCCGCGCTAGCCCTCGTGCTCTCACGCTGCTTTTGCTCGTCCGTACTATCTCTCCCATTTTTTTAAAAATCCGTACGAAAATCCGTACTGTGTCAGAAAATCCGTACGAAAATTCGTACAGTGTCAGTTTTCCGTACAAAAATATGTACAGTGTCAGTTTCTCGTACAATTTTCCATGCCGTGTCAGATTTTCCGTACAATCCGTACTGTTAGAAATCCGTACACGCCCTGTCAGTCCATACAGCCTCAATTGCTCCCTCTCTTCTTTCCGTACGTTTCGTTTGCTTGCTGCTGTTCCCAGCCTCTCTCTCTGTGTCTCCTTTTGTCTTTCCCATACATCATCTCCTTTTTACTCTCTTGATTTTCCCATGGAAACTGTCAAGACCTACATGCACAAGAAGCAGAAATAGCACTTGGGTCAGGATGACTCGATGCATGCCTCTCTTGAGGCTCAACTGGTTTTTGATGTTATGCATGAGGGCTTTGAAGACACGTGCCGGGATTGGAAGGACTCTACTCCCACTGTTGGGCTCATGGTGGAGGTGGATGACATTGTTGATCCCGTGCGTGAATATGCCAAGCATGCTATTATTATTTTTTTCCTGGGACGCATGCCTGTTGCAACAGATGTGAAAAATTGGCTCACCAGGACTTTGGGTGGTTGTTTTGTTCCCAGCCTCTCTCTGTGTCTCCTTTTGTCTTTCCCATACAACATCTCCTTTTTACTCTCTTCATTTTCCCATGGAAACTGTCAAGACCTACATGCACAAGAAGCAGAAATAGCACTTGGGTCAGGATGACTCGATGCATGCCTCTCTTGAGGCTCAATTGGTTTTTGATGTTATGCATGAGGGCTTTGAAGACAAGTGCCGGGATTGGAAGGACTCTACTCCCACTGTTGGGCTCATGGTGGAGGTGGATGACATTGTTGATCCAGCATGCTATTATTATTTTTTTCCCGAGACGCATGCCTGTTGCAACAGATGTGAAAAATTGGCTCACCAGGACTTTGGGTGGTTGTTTTGTTTGGAAAGTCCATTATGCTGCTCGGGGGGTTTTTTGAGGTTATTATGACAGATGAACTGCACAAACAGATGCTTCTTGAACAATCCCCTTTGTTTTATGGGCAACAGATGGTGCATGTTTTGCCCTGGTCGCCCACCAAGGATTATCGGGCTTTAATTCATCATCGCTTTCCGGTATGGGTGGAAGTGGTTGACTTCCCTCAGTGCTTGGCTTCTCTCTTACCCAAAATTGCAGCATCATTGGGTAAGGTAGTTTGCCCTTCGTGGCCAAATGGGAACTCCAACCGATTTTGCATTTTGTGGGATACTGATCATCCCACTCTTGACTCCTATTCTGTTTTACGGTGAATCAGGTGGATATGGGCAGTGCTTTTTACAAGCTCAAGTGGGGCCTGTTTGCAGGTGCATGTTTTTGTTGGAACGTGGGGGAGAATAGATGCATTGTGGCAAGAGGAGTGAGAACACAAAAGATGTAGCAATGGGTGTTCTATTCATTGTGAGAGGGAAGTCCCTCTTTTATAGAAATGGAGAGAGGGTGTCTTAAATCAATGGCACCTCTCTTACATCAAAGGAGGTAACTCCTAAATCATAGGAACTCCACAATCATAGGCACCACCCTATGTGGGGGCCTTTGCATTACATCATCACCTATGTCATGGCCTATGGCACTAAGTGTGCCTATCTCCAGCTTTGGGTCATTGGCAGCTTTCCCAGTGGGAGTTTCTTTTGGTTCTGTGACAGGCAAAATCCCCGGCTGTCCTTTGGTTTCCCATTTGTTAATGGATCCTTTCTCACTTGGATTGGCATGGCAGTGATTCCTTGCAGGGCAACTCTTTCAGAGTTGAAAGTATACATTGGTCTAGAGTGTTTGCCCTTCCTTTGGCTTTGCAGGAGCCTCGACGTTCGTATTTTCTGAGTCTCAAGGGGATTCATTTGGTTCAGGATGTTGCTGATGATGCTGGAATTCCCCTTACTTTTCCTTTGGCTGCTGCCAAATTTGGCCTTGGAATGCATTATCATCCACTTTGGCATAAGATTACTTCGATGCTCCAGCCTTTTCAGCCGGTTCCTCCATTGCATCTACAGGATCGTCTTCAAGACTGGACACTTTCTTCTGTGGGCTTATCATACCATCCTCTGCAGTTTGCACATATTACTATCTCTTCTCTTGATAAAGTTCTACTTCCTACGCCATTTATCTCACAAAAGGCAAATCAGCTTTGGCATCTTAATCGTCCTATGAAATGGTGGCGGAAACGTTTGAGACAAATTTGGCATTCTAAGATTCCTCTCCGTTAGCAGGTTTTCTTGTGGAGAGCTTTATTGGGTGTTCTTCCTCATGGACAGCTCTTGGCACGACGACATATTGCTTCCTCTATTTGTCGCAGATCTCTGGCTCCGAGAGAGACTGTGCCTTATTTCTTTTGGCATTTTCCTTCCTCTTGTGCTTTCTTGGACTTCCTTGGGCAGATTTTGAGAGCTCGGTTTCCTCAGATTGCTTTTGGCAAGTTCTTGTGGCTTTTTGGTATACATCCACCCAGACAGGAGTTTGATTTCTTTTTTGTTTGAGTTCGGTACTGGGCACTCTGGACTCTCTCGAAGGATCGTAATCATAGGGTCTTTGGTGATCCTGTTTTTTCCACTTTCTCTTTCTTCAGACACTCTTTGCAGCAATCACTTTTTGATTGCTTGCAATCTCATGTCTTTGATCATGATGTATATTTGTCCTACAGTGAGAGATTCCTGGAAGCAGCACTATGATTGCTCAAGCTTATGCTGATGATTCATTTTTTACTCATCAAAATATTGAGCATGCATATCATTATATGGTCTGTTTGAATGTCTTCATGTACATTTTCATAAATCCAAGTTGCTGCCTTTGCATTCCAAAGACTGGCATTCCATCTATCTTCCTTGATGCATGCATATCATTATATGGTCTGGATCTATCTTCCTTGATGCATGCATATCATTATATGGTCCGGCTGCTGGTCTTCATGTATATTTTCAGAAATCCAAGTTGCTGCCTTTGCATTCTAAAGATTGGCATTCCATCTTATGGCCTGGGGAAATTGTCCAACCTACTCAGCTGGTTCGCCACCTTGGTTATCCTTTAGGTTGGACATTTACTCATGGCCAACAGTCTGATTGGGTAAATGCCAAGCTAAAGAAAAAGCTTGAATACTGAAAGTTAGCTACTTGGCCTTTGCATGTCAGTTGTTCAATCCATTTTGATGGCATACATACAGTTTTACTTGCCTTTGATTATGTTCGGCAAGGGAGATCTTACATCTTTCATGTCTATGGTTATGGAAACCTTCTAGCACTCTAAACATGGCAAGAAAAGTTTGAGATTGCTTTCGGTGCAACATCTCTGTTCACGAAAGATGCATGGGTCTCAATATTCTAAATGTCCATGTGCATATTCTTGCTCAATAAGGTAAATTGATGCTGCAAACCACGCTCGTTGTTGCTGTCAAACTGGGCTAGGTACCTGCATCGGTTGTCGATGCCGTCAATGCAGCATAGCTGATGACGGATGCTGTGTCGTGATTCCATGTCGGAAGTCGTCAAAGAAGATATTGGTGGCCAGAAGGGTTCCACCAACACTGCTTCAGGGAGGAGGTCAATGGAGGCAAGGGGGGCACTGGAGCTGCTGAGGTTGGCGTCGCCTGTGTGTGAGCTTGCGAGAACTGCCACCCTCTAGATTGTGCTTCCTCTTCCTCTGCTGCTCGGTGCGAGAGATTCTCAGGCCATCCAACACTAGAGACTTGATGCTAGCACCAAGGTACAAGGGCACTTCGGTGTCGCTAGTGATCAGGAAAAGCAAGTTAAGCACCTGGCCCAACTTTGTCATAATGGCTTTGCCCCTTGCTACTACTCTCACCACCCTTGCTGCCTCCGCTTTGAGCCATTCCTTAAACACCACTACCCACCCTGCTGGATGTGTCTCTACTAGCAACAATATGCCATGGGTGCAATGGAAATAGTATACGCCTTGGCCTGTAGAAAGACAGACTCGCTTACCGACCCGTAGCCCTCCCTAAGATGCATGTCGGCATGGTTGCTTAGCTGATACTCTCCTCTTACCGCCGCTGGCCCAAATTTTGCCTCCAAAACAGATGCATCAGGTGTTAATAAGTCCTAGGTTTCTCCGTCCATAGGCAAAAAGAGTCGCTCATAAATCAATTCCACTATTAAAGTCCTCGGTCCATCCAACTTTTTCACCTGATCGCCTTGCTCCAGCTGCCTACCTAGCTGCATTGTCTTAGGGTGTACCACGATTTGAGCCCAATCAATGCTCGAAAAATTGCTTAGTCTCAGCATGCACAGTCAACGATCGAGCGTCTCTTCATTGTGACCACGAAGCGGTGTCACAATAAGTGTCTGCACCGGCACCATGCCCATTAGTCTGAGAGTAGAAGGAGGGGTGGAAAAGAAAGGGAAAAGCCGAGGTTAACTTGTGACTCTGTTAGTCAACCTGGACATTTAGCTTTGTACAACCATTCTTTCCTTGGAATTACATCCACCCTATCTAAATTCATAAGCATGAAATCTAGATCCTCAAAGTAATTCTGGATATTGAGAGAAATCTGCATCACACGGTGGATCCCATTTTTTCTTTCCCGCTGGCATGTCTACCTCGTGGGCATGATCAATCGGCTTTGTTGGAACCCCCAACTTTTGCACAAGTTAAGCGTTCAAGAAATTATGTGCTTGCAAGGACTTTGACCTGAAACTGTGGTGAACGGAAGAGATAGTATTACCCTTGACCTCCGTCAAAGTAGCCATCTTTGCTGTACTCTTCAACTTCGGGGACTGCCCTTGCATATGCCCCTTTTGTCCACAACCAAACCCTCACCCTACTGAAGGGTTTGTTGTGCCTTCTTTATGCGCTTTGCAGTCACTTCAGCCAGAGTCTCTGAAGGACCGTGGCTTGAGTCGCTGGTTGCTATGACTTCTACTCATCACAAGCCTTTTCAAACTGTAACACTGTCATATTTTTGTGTGTGTCGAGTGACCTTCCATGAACTGAGGATGTTGTCTAAAGAGGCTCCAGTCAATGCTACTCTACAAAATTAGGACTGATGTTATATCTCTCTTTCTTTTGACCAAGCTTGGTATTTAAAATCTTTTTCTTTTTTTGGCTTATGCTAGCCTGAAGTTTTTGTCAATCAATGCCTAGTAACTTCATGATTTTCTTTTTGAGCTTTCTCATTGCTCCCTTTAGTGCAAATGAGATTGGTCTATGCCAGAAGTCGAGGGGACTTTAAATCTATCATACCTTAAGCTGATCTTGGCAAGTGTTTTATGCAATATGTCTGTTGGCTTGTTGGTTTGGAATTGGTATTCTCTGAATCTTCTTCACAAAAGTAAATTGTGGCAAGACTTCTTCTAATTTCACTTAGTAAAGTGAGCATTTGCTTCAGAAGGGTGGTACGTAGTTAGAGCTGTACTAAAAAAATCCTACTTCTGACAAGAGGATAATTGAAATGGGCATTGCGATTCGTTTTGTCGAAGTTGTACGATGCTAAATTTTGAAATAAAATTCTTCTTTTCTGTGTAAAGCTAGCACCCTCTTTCTTTTGATCTTTGTTCATATATTATGAATTGTTTGGAGAAAATGACTGTTTCATGCTTACTTGAAATGAAACACCTTGCAGGACAATTGAAGAAAATTCAATATATGGCTCTCTGCCATATGAGCTGGGAAATTTGTCGATGTTGGAAACCCTGAATGCAGGCAACAATAGCTTTACCGGAAGTATTCCAAATGCTTTGGGCATCCTTTCTAATTTGAAGTATTTGTAAGTGATCTCAACTTTAGTGTTTTTATATATTAGATGTGTTGTGCCAACCAAACTACAGCATCCATTCTATATATTTTTACACCTCTCTCTTGTGTATGTTAGTGCTGCTATTGTCACAGAGGAGCATGCATTCTATTGTGTATGTTAGTGCTGCTATTGTCACAGAGGAGCATGCAGTCTATTGTGTATGTTCGTGCTGCTATTGTCACAGAGGAGCATGCGTCCACTACCAAGCAAGGTCTGGATACCACGTCAAACAAGAGCTTGCTTGCTACTGCCAACTTCCCGCAGTGGAGGACTTCTCCAAGATCACAGAACTCTGCTTGAAACAACAACTCACTCCATGTGCATGCATGTATAAAGAAAACAAATCAGATCAAAAGAGGAAACATTCAGATCCACAGCCAAAAAAAATATGTACCAAGTAGAAAACTTGCCAACGCATGTATTCACATCTACAGCATACTGTCGCTGCACCAAAACTGGCTCCATATGCTGTACCTTCTGCTGTACACTCTTATCTCTCCACTTACCTTCAGGAGCTGCAAGGATGAGCCAATCTTCTCCTCCTCCAGTGCTCCACCAATGGCTCTTCCACCTCGATGCTGATCTGCGCACCAGTGAGCGACTAGAAAGCTTCAAGTGCTGCAGACTGAACTGACTAATGCCCCCCCAGCGCGCCCTTTGTCCTAGCCCTAACCCTAACTGGCTGACATATTCCTACTGGATGACCTAGGACCAAGCCTATAAATGGTCCAGTCCCCTTTGTTTTCTGCTCATATGTGCTGATCCTTTCTGAGCCCGTTGGCCCGGGCTGGGCTAATACTGGCCCTTATGCCAGCCCTACAAGTGGGCTTACTGTCAGCGTTAAGTTTTAACTGCTGATCAGGGTGGGCCATGTGGCTACTTACAAATTAATCAAATAAGTTCTGTTCTCTTCTGCCCCTGTGGCAGCCAGTTTGCTGCCCACATGGCAGATTCATTCAAGCCTTCTCTTTCCTATTCCATGCTGCATGTCAACTTCCCCTGTTTTATCCTTGTATACTACTATAATCCACAATGGGGGATGTGACTACTATAATCCAACAGCTATTACCTCTGCAATGAAGGGAAGAGGGACAGATTTTGTGAAGGGCCAAAGATGGCAGAAAAGGGGAAGAGGGTAGGGGAGAGGAAGGAGGAGAGAGAGATAGGAGAGAAAAGGGTAGGAGAAGAGGGAGAGAGAAAGAGAAAGAAAGAAAGAAAGAAAGGTGTATTAACGTCTTCAGGAGACCTCGCGGGTCTATGAGACAAGATACAAGATATATGTAACCCATACAAGCCACTGTGGGCTGAAGCGAAGGGCTCACCAAGGCCCTTGCTGAGTGCTAAGTGCTAAGAATGTAAAAAGCTAGTACAAAATATAGTACGAAAAAAGAGCAATCAAGTATTGCTCAAACCCAGAGCTCCAAGTACACGTGGAGGCTCTATATAACCCGGCTCCCTGATGGCCCTCTAATGTGATGCAAAGAGCTCACATATTTGTGTCTTTCGGGCTGTCTTGAGCTGCTGCAACTCGTCTTTAGAAAAAGTAATAGTTTTCGGGGCCGGTGGAGGTGGAGTAGGATTGGCTAACGGAATATCCATCGCCAATCGAGGTGAGGAGGCCGATTCGAACACTTTTGAGTCTCTGTCCGCTTAAAAAATTGCTGCGAGAGAAGGAAAGAGGGGGGAGATAGGAAGTGGGGGACAGGAAGGAGAGTAGAGAGATTTGGAGAGGAGAGGGCTGAGGCGGGGGTTAGGGAGCGGGGTAGAAGAGAAGGGGGAAGAGGAGAGCAAGGAGAGGCGGGGGGGATAGGGAGTGGGGAAGAGGGGGGGGGGGGAGGCGTAGGGAAGGGAGCGGGGAGAGGGCGGAGTAGGGGCGGGGTAGAGGCGGAGGGAAGGGAGAGGGGTAGAAGGCGATGTAGAGGGCGGGGAAGAGGGGAGGTAGGGAGCGGGGTAGAAGGCGGCGGTAGGGAGCAGGGAGGGGGCGGGGTAGGAGGTGAGGAAGGGAGCAGGGGGTAGAAGGCGAGGAAGGGAGGGGCTTGACAAAAACTCCAATAAAGCCCACAACGTACACACTTTTTTTTTTGGTGAAATCTTTGATTGATTATATTATATGAGTAGCAACCTCAAAAAAAGGTGCTACAATTACATCAACTGAAAATTTCAGTATATGCCAAAAAGACCTCATGATCTATGCAGCGGGTCTGCAAGCAATCAAAGAAAGATTGCTGCAGAGAACGCCTAAAAAAGCCAAACAGAGAGAAAGTAGGATCACCAAAGACTTTACAATTCCTATATGTCCATAAAGTCCATAGTGCCTAGTAGCGAACCCAGACGAAGAAAAGATGAAACTCTGGTCTGGATGGATGAAACCCAAATAGCCAGAAGAACTTCCGAAACAGAACAGAGGAGAATCTCGCTCGCAGGTGTTGTCGAAGCAAATCAAAAAACTCACGAGAGCACGGACAATGCCAAAACAAGTGAGGCACAGTCTCCGAAGAAGTAGAACATCTATGGCAAAGTGCAGGAGCAATGTGTCGATGAGCTAATAGCTGTCCAGATGGAAACACTCCCAAAAGAACTCGCCAAAAGAAAACCTATTGCCGAAGCGGTACTTTATAGGCCCCACAACGTACACACACACACACAGTTTTTTTTTTTGGGTGAAATTTTTGTAGCTTTATATTATAGAAGCACTATCCCAAAAATGGGATGTGAAAAAATACATCATGAGAAGATCTCAGTACACATACACTTTTTTTAAAAGTGAAATCTTATATTTCTCTGTGGGAAACCTCAAAAGAGGTGAAAACCCACCATGAAGTACAAAAGTTAAAAGATTACAAGTAGGCCCCTAGGAAAAACCAGAAGGCCAAGCAAAAAGTAGAGAAAGGAAAATGATCACAAGCCAGCAGGGGGAGTATCCAAAAGGATATCCTCCACAGTGAGATTGTTCACGTGCAAAAACTGTTGCAAAGGAACTACATCACCATCAATAAAGTGAAGATGTTTTTTACCCTTGTGATTCTTCTTGAGATAAGCAGGTAGCCGAAACTTTTGAATCATAGGATCAAAAACCTGTTGCAACCAGGGATGAAAGTGGCCAGGGAAAAGCTAGAAGCAGGTACAAGAGTCGGGGCAATATTTGTAGGCAATCCAGCTGGTGAAGGAGCCAAAGTATCAACCCCAATCTGAGGATCTGTATCAACATTGAATGCCATTACATTATCAGGTACTGTATCCAAAGGAAAAAGATCCACATGTAGCTCAATAGACTGTGTCGCAGGGTTCGGAGAAAACTGCTGAGCGTTAATGCCAACCAAGGACTATGACTCTTGAAAAGGAGAAGCATTAACATCAGATGAGGGATGAGTTTCAGGTGTAGGTGTATCCAGCACAGACAAGGCTTGAAAAGGATTTGACAAAGGAACCAAAGGAGAAGAAAGAGGTAAAGACTTGTCAACCTGGCGCCACTGTTGCTTGACTGATGGCTTAGGAGAAAGAGGAACTGATCTTGGAGTAGGAGTAGCCAAAACTGATCCTGGAGCAGGAGTAGCCAAAAGTGCAGTCGAAGTAGGTAGAGGATGTCGGAGATCCAAAGCACAATGACGAGCAAAATGACCCAACTGTCGACATCGGTAACATGCATTTGGAAAAGAGGCGAACCGGAGAGGGACCCGATAAGGAGAGGAAAACCCCAAATCAAGATCTAGAAAAGCAGGAACTGATTGATGCATATCCCAAAGAACACATAGCCGAACATCTCTGGAGGAAGAAAAAAAACTCTTTGGGGGAACATACAAAACTCTGCCCAACAAAGCTGCAATAGCATGTACATGAGGAAAGAGAGGAATGGGAAGCGATTTCAAGGTGATCCAGACTGGACAGAAGGAGAGAAACTCCGTAGCAGGGTCAAACCGAGCATTCCATGGCAGAACATAAGCGAATAAACTTGGAGTAGAAAAGGCTCCTTTGACAAGAAGAGATTGAAATATATCAACCGAAGCACACTAGGCATAGTAAAGACCTTTTCCAAGAAAAATAAATCGAGTAATAGCTTGACCATCACCAATGGCGTCAGAAACCCAATCTCGCAGACGATTTTCTGTTAGAACTACGCCCATGAAATAGATACAAAGTCCAAGTTGATGAGCATCCCGCAGAGAAGAAACAACGCGGTCGCGAGGCAAATGACGCTGAAGCACCGAGGCGGAAGACGAGTTTTGAGAGGAAGTAGTGCAGAGGGACTCCAGGTCATCACACGGCACAACAGACGAGGGGAAAGCAAACGAAGAAGCTTTGGAGGCTTTAGAAGCTTTAAGGTCCACTGCAGATTTGCGCTTGGAGCAGAGGACAGCAGGGGCAGCAAATTGGAAAGGCGATGTTCCAGCAGAGGGTATAGGAGAATCAAAGGAGTATGTGCAGACAACGGCTGCAACGGTGGCTGTAAAGAAAAGTCCACAACGGAAACTGGCGGCAGCTGCAACGGTGGCTGCAAATGAATAGACAGAGATTCGGGCTGAGACGAGACGGGCTGAGACAGAAAAGAAGACAAAGATTCGGGCAATGACGATGGAGCAGCAAGCTCCATCTCAAAACCTCATCTCAGTACACACACACACACACACTTTTTTTTTTTGTGAAACCAAGAAAATTATACTATGTAACATTCATTTACATCAGGGCAGTGCTCGAGAAAAGAGCCAATGCCCTATCCATCAGAAGCAGTAAAAGAAAAGCTGAATACAAGAAACATCCAAATCGTCCTCATGTAAGGCATCATATAAAGATTGCCGTAATGAGGCTCGGAAGAACTCATAAGGGTGCTGAAGGGGAGAATTCAGATATGCATGATTTCGCTGCAGCCAGAGGGTCCATAAGGCCCAGTATCTGATCCATTGAAAGAAAAGAGAATACTGTGACAAAGAAACTGATAGTTTGCCATACATCCAAAAAAACTTGTAGAACTTGTGTGCAGGAAATCTGAGAGATAAGAAATAGGAGATCTTGTCTAGAAGATCTTTGGAATATGAACAAAACCACAATAAATGCGGAATACTCTCAGGAGTATGATGACATCTTGGACAAAGAGGTGAGGCGATTCTTCTTTGAGCCAATTTCACTCCCACTGGAAGAATACCAACTATGCATCTCCATAGAAAGAGTCTCTGCTTCAATGGCATTTTCAACTTCCATATCAATTGCAATTTTCCTTTCCACCAGGCTGATGACTTATTCAGATGCCATAGAGAGTTAGCATGATGAGCAATCCAAGGAGGAGGTAATATCAATCGATAAGCCTGTATAGAAGTCAATAAATGCTAAGGCTGAGAGGATATTCTTGGACTTGAAGACTGAAGGTGCCAATCTTGAAGCCTGTCTCTTACATTGAATGTTGGAATCGGAACCAAAGGGAGTAAGAGATCAGCAATGGCTTTCCAAATAGTTCTGTGATGCATCCCAAGATTGTATTGCGACATGCGACCGGAAAAGAGAGAAAATGTCCTTGCGTATCTACCACATCATCAATGAACCGGATGCCCAACTTCATAAGATTGTAAGCTCTGATTGGTTGTTGTAGAGCAAGGGGAGAGGAAAACACAGCACTCCAATGAATGCTTTCCATTCTGAGTGAGGAAGCTATAGAAGCAGGATGGGGAGACCATTTGATGTGAGAAAGAACTTGCTTCCAATCCTGAATCAAGAAAGTAGAAAATGGACAACCAGGGATTTTACCTTGAAATTTGCCAAGTCCTACTTCCGATGGATCAACTAGCCAATGTCCATAAGCATTTGTGCGCATCGGACCACACAAAATTGCCAACATGATAGACCAAGGCTGCTCTTGTTGAAAAAAAGTCTTGAGCATAGTGATCTTTCTTGCCAACACATGAAATTTGATGTTTATTATATTCAAACCACCATGCATTCTTGGTGAGCAAAGCAAGTCCATTTTGAGCAACCTTAAAGCCTTTTTATGAAGCTTAGTTTTCCAGAAAATCTCCATGGCTTGAGACATAAAAAAAGTGAGATCTCGAGATGACCAATGTAATAGAGGAAGGTAGAACTGGACATAAGCTAGAACAATGGACTGAACAATTCGAACACACACACACACTTTTTTTTTTTTGGGTAAAATCCATTGTATTTATATTCTCATGAATTTACAATATGTGTTCGAACATGTGTTTGTGTGTGTTCATGTTCGAACACACACACACACACGCACACACACATGCACATACACATACACACATTTTTTTTTTAGTGAAAACTTTGAGTGCTTTATATTACAAGAGAGCTTAAAAAAAAAAAAAAAACTAGTAAGCTGAAATAGTACATCAAGCAAAAATGTCCATGTAGGACAAATATACATCCTGATCTATGCAGTGAGTTTTCAAACAATCGAAGAGCAATTGCTGCAAAGAATGACGGAAGAAAAGAAAAGTAGAAAAGACTGGATTACCAAAGACTTTGTGATTCCTAGCTTTCCAAAGAGTCTAGAGTGCCTAGTAGCGAACCCAGGTAAAGAACAAATCAAATTCCGGGCGTTTAGGATAGATCCAAACAACCAGAAATGCTTGCCAAAAACAGCGTGAGAAAATCTTAATCTCAATCTGTGCCGAAGGATGCCCAAGAAATTCTCTGTCTTAGAGCAATGCCAAAAGATATGAAATACAGATTCCCTGGGAGCTAAACACCGATGACAGATGGCGGGAGCAATGCGTTTGCAAGATAAAAGCTGTCGTGACAGAACAACCCTAGCAGAACACGCCATAAAAAAACCTATTGGTGTAATACAACTTTAGAGTGCCAAATGTGCTTCAATCTCTTTCTCCACCATTTGAGTGGACGGTGCAATGCCCAAATGTGATTGGCTCTGTCTGCCACCCAAGGTGGTGATAACATAACTTTATATAAAGAAGAGACTGTTATATGAGACAGCTTCAAAGGACGAATGAATGAGTATAAAGGAAGAAGGGTCCAATCCTAAAGCCTATCTTGAAGCTCTAAAAGCGGTACTGGTTGAAATGGCTGAACCATTCGAGTAATGACTTGCCATATTGGACGATAGTGCATACCCAAACCATATTTTGCAGCAGCCAAAGGGAAGGATAAAAGAGTGCCATCATCTTTAATAACATCTGCGACAATGGAAATCCCTTTTATATTAAGAAAATAAGAGCGTCGAGGCTCCTGCAAAGCCAAGGGAGCAGAAAAAACCCGTGACCGATGGATGCTCTCAGCTCGTAAAGAGTCTCTTCCATTCCATGACAAGTGTGTGAGAATATGCTTCCAATCTAAAAACATCTGAGAAACCATAGGACAACCTTTGATTTTGCCATCAATGCAGCCCAAAAGAAAGTCCCACTGCGTTGGTTGCCAAAAACCAAATGCAGGAGTGGTGATATGAACCAGTAAGGAACACATCATAGTAGCCCAAGGCTGATAATCTTGAAGAAACTGAAGCATCATTTTGCCTTTGTGTGAGCTAAAATGTGCACATGTATATTAAGAATATTCAGCCCTCCATGCAATTTGGATGAGCATAATCTCTGTACTAGAAGAATCCGCAAGCTTTTCTTACCATGCTTTGACCGCCAGAAAATTTCCATAATGGTGGACATGAAGGAAGAGAAATCCTTCTTAGAGAAAAAAATCAATGGTAGATAAAACTGAATATAAGCCACCAAGATAGACTGAACAATGCGAAGACGGACATGCAACGGCCAAGTAGCCAACTTCCAATATTCCAGTTTTTTCTTCAATTTATCAAGAACCCAATCAATTTGTTGATAGCGAGTAATGCTCCAACCTAGAGGATATCCAAGATGACGAATCAATTGAGTCAGTGGAACAATTTTCCCCGGCCAGAGCAGCCTTTGCCAATCCTTAGAATGCAATGGCAACAAACGGGATTTCTGAAAATTAATGTATAGGCCAGCAACTAGTCCATACAAAGAGAGAGGCTGCATTAGCAAAGAAAGATCCCTTGGAGTGTTTTTTGGCATGAAGAATGAATCATCTGCATAAGCCTGAGCAACCAATGAGTGACTTGCAGGAATTTCCAGCCCATGTAATATATTTGTCGCCACCAAGTGATCAATATATTGAAGCATTGGATGCGTGGCTATAGCATATAAGATAACACTAAGAGGGCAACCTTGTCGAACTGAACATCTAAGTGTCTAAGGCTCTGATTAGTCTTGAGATAAAATGCATGCGGCTTTGCTATCCTGATAAAGCCAAAAGATAACATGCTGCAATTTTTGACCAAATCCCAAAGCCTGCATAGTCTGGGCTATAAAGTCCCATTGAATGGTGTCAAATGCCTTTGCAATATCTACCTGCAGGATAAGCACATCTTGCTCTGTATACTTGGCATACTCAATCCCAACACAAGCATTGGCAATGTTATCAGTAATATGGTGTCGTGGAAGAAAGCCATACTGAGTTGGATGTAGGCCATACTGAGCTGGATGCAGGCCATCATGTAAATATTCCTTTATCCGATCAACCACCATTTTGGTGATGATCTTGTATACCACCGGCATTGAAGTAATGGGCCTCCAATCTGCTAATTACTCACAAATGGGCTTCTTGGGAAGAAGTTTGACCAGCCCTTTTTTCCAAGAATCCGGCATACATTGATTTTGCCAAGCAGTATTGATCATTTGCAGCAAAGGCATTTTTAGCAGATCCCAAAAAGCCAAGAAAAATTCCACCGTGAGACCATCCCAGCCAGGAGATTTCCATCTACCACATGATTTAACAATATCACTTAGCTCTCGTTCCAGTGAAAGGAGCTTCCAAATCCAAGGCCTATGTAGGAGAGACAATTGGAATGACATGCTGTAATAATTTTCCCCTTGTTGTAATAACCTGTTGCGAGGGTAAATCTACTTTCCCAAATTGAGAAGAAAAATGTCGAGCACAAGGTGCAGCAAGCTATGCCCTAGAAGAAGTCCTAACACCATCTGATCACAAAGCCTTGCAAATATTTTCAGAAGACCTTCTCTAATGCAGCCCTTTAAAAAAGGCTTTGGAGGAGCAGCCTTTATCCAAAAAGCCTCTCTGTCGTGCATGTCTCTTCCATTTGGCTATTTTCCTATTGTCATCGCATTAAGGAGTGTTCCCACTTGAAGTAGAACCATTCCAAGTACATGATGGAAGAGGTCTCCTTGCTCTCATAATTTTTCTTGGACTCTGCCAAGCTTCCTGCAAAGTTTTTTCCCTTACTTTCAATTGAGAAGTTGAAGGCATTGAGGCAGAAACAGTAGCATTTGACATAGCAGGAGCTTTCCCCTTATCTTGAGCTGCATTTGCTGGTTTATTGGACTTATTCTTAGCCTGAGAAGAGACAGAACTATCCTTAGGATGAATATCAGCAGGCATAGCATCTGGAGGCATTTTGTGTAGGACTAGTGGGCATTGTGAAGCCATGTGCCCAAACCTTTTACATTCAAAGTAGGCTCCTGCAAATAAACCCCATTTTAGCTTGTAAAATGCAATGCCCATTGCAACATTGTTTACCGTAACAGAATATGAGTCTGGAGTGGGATCATCTGTATCCCACAAAATGCAAAATCTATTCGAGTTGCCATTTGGTCGTGGTGGACACACCACCTTCCCCAAAGAGGCTGCAATTTTTGGCAACAAGGAAGCAAGGCATTGAGGGAAGTCCATAACCTGCACCGACACAGGACAACGATGTGCCTAATCAAAGCTTGATAATCCGTGGTAGGCGACCAAGGAAGAACATGTTCTTCCGTGGTAGGCGACCAAGGAAGAACATGTACCATTTGCTGGCCATAAAAGGGAGGGGAGTGCTCAAGTAGCATCTGCTTGTGCTGTTCATCCACCATAATCACTTCAAAGTAGCCCCTAGCTGCATAATGCACTTTGCGAACTAAACAACCCCCCAAAGTGCATGTCAACCAATTTCCAACATCCTCTACAAGTGGCATCCTTCTTGGAAAAAATATAATAACTGCATGCTTGGCATATTCACGCACCGGATCCACAATATCCTCTACTTCCACCATTATGCCAACTGTGCCTTCCAATCCTTGTGTGTATCATCAAAACCTTCATGCATCACATCATAAACTAACTGAGCCTCCAAAGAAACAGGCCCAGGGTTGTCCTGACCCAAATCCTGCATGTATGTCTTCATAGTAGTCATTGAGGACCTGTAAAGCGAAAAAGGAGAGGTAGAAAAGGAAGAGAGCTTTGAACAGGCTGAAAGTAAAGGGTAGAAAGAAAAAGTGGAAGAGGATATTGACTGAAAGAAAGCAAACAGAAAAGAGAAAGAGGGCTGATATATAGTAGACTGAGAAAGCTGGAGAAGGAATTACAAGGAGAAGCTGGAAGCGTAAAAAAGGGATCAAGGAACAAGAGAAAAGGAAAAAATGTAATAAAGAAAAGCAGGAGAGAAGAGAACTTGGTGACAGAATTGCGAGGATCAGGAAGAACGCGCGCAGAGGAGCCCGGGATAGCCGTTCAAAGTGTACGAAATCCGTACATGTTGTACGGAACAGTACGGTCTTGTACAAGACTGAGATGGGACTTGCATCCCCAATCGATGCTATCTGCCGCCAAAGGAAAAGATAACAAAGTACCATCACCATGAATCACATCACCAACCAGAGTAATGCCTTTGCAGGAAACAAAATACAAGTGCCTGGGTTCCTGTAAAGCAAGGGGTCAATCAAAGGCCTTCGACCAATGCAGATTCTTAGCACGTAAGGAGTTCCTAGCTACAGAGGCCCAACCATTCCATATGAGATGAGAAAAAATCTCCTTCAAGACAATAGCATTGTAGAAACAAAAGGATAACCTTTAACTGTACCATCAATATAACCCAGAATGAAATCCCATGGAGTGGGATGCCAATGCCCAAAGGCAGGAGAATTCAGCTGCAAAAGTGAGTGAGACATTATGGCGGCCCAAGGTTGATCCCCCTTGTAAAAATTGCAGCATTAATTTTCCCTTGTGAGCCAAAAAATGAATATGAATATTCAAGATGTTCAAGGTGCCATGCATCTTCGGGGAACACAAATGCTCCATAGAGAGTAAACTTGATACTATTGCGGCCATGCTTGGAGCACTAGAAAGTCTCCATAAGGCTGGACATGAAAGAAGAGAGCATTTTTTTCAAACATCATCAACGGCAAGAAGAATTGAATATAAGCCACTAAAATGGACTGCAGATTCGGAGTCGAACATGTAGAGGCCAAGTGGCTAACTTCCAATATTCCAGTTTCTTCTTGAGCTTGGTAAGAACCCAATCTATTTTTTGACGACGAGTGATGTTCCATACCAAAGGATATCCGAGATGATGAACAAGTTGGTTGGGCAAAACGATTTCCCCCAGTCACAAAGAGCTATGCCAGTCTTTTTTTTTTTTTTGCGCAAAAAGTAGTGCTAGTTATATTGCTTGAAAACGAGAGTACAAGAAGAAGAGCTATGCCAGTCTTAGCATGCAAAGGCAAAAGTTTGGCCTTTTGAAAGTTTACTTGCAAACTAGTAGCTAGTCCATACAAAGTTAAAGCTTTCATGAGTTGCACAAGGTCACTTCGGGTGGGGTGTTCATTGGAGTGAAAAATGAGTCATCATCATAAGCTTGCACAATCATGGGCTTTCTGCCATGTATTTGCAGACCATGCAAGACATCTGTAGTCACAAGATGATCAATATATCCAAGCATCGGATGAGTAGCTATTGCATAATGCAAAGCACTGAGAGGGCATCCTTGTCTCACTGATCGAGATAAAGTCTAGGGATGAGAAACATCTCCCGATAAAGTGCACCCAGCTTTGATGTCACTGTAGAGCCAGTAGATACCATTTTGCATTCGATGCCTAATCCTAAAGCTTGCATGGTCTGCGAGATGAAATCGCACTACACAATATCAAAAGCTTTGACAATGTCCACTTGCAGCAAGAGTACGTCCTGCTGGTTTTACTTTGCATATTCTATTCCATCATATGCATTGACAGTATTGTCAGTGATATGTTTGCAAGGAATAAGGCCATATAGAGTAGGATGCAGGCCATTGTGCAGAAAACCTTTTATTCTATCAGCGACCGTTTTGGCAATCATCATATATATGACTGACATGAGAGTAATAGGCCTCCAATCAGCTAATGATTAACAAAGAGGCTTCTTAGGAATCAATTTAACCAACCCTTTTTTCCAAGCATCTGGCATTTGCTGATTTTGCCAAGCTGAATTAATCATACGCAACACAGAAACCCACCTGATAAAGAAAAAAGGTTTTGTTTGGAAGTGGCATGTTTCCATGTTTCAATGAAGCTAACATGTTACGTTGCGTTTAGACCTGGTAAAACGCGTTTTTCGGTCACCCAGGCTGAAGGAAACCTTCCATAGAACTCTATATGAAGACCGGTCCCAATGACGGCTTATGGCTTCTCCATAGGACCCATGTCACCCTCTAATGTAAGCTGCCCAAGAATCAGGCTGAAGGCTGCTTCTTGTAGGGCTGATTGCAGAGAGCTGAGATGATCAGATGAGGGAGTGAGGCTGTATTTATACGCTGCAACTGTCACTCCTTAGACCGGACTTTTGTAGGGGAAGTGCAGCCCCAAATCAGAACTACAGGCCGGCTGCAAGGCCATAAGTCCCTCCACCAGCTGCTGATACGAGGGGTTGGTCGCGTGTCAGGCATGATTGACTGTCCTTCTGTATTATGCCCATGCATGGCTTGTGTGCCTGTCTCGTGCATGGTCCCTTGTGTGTGTCGTGGTAGCTGTCCTGCATGGGTGCATATATAAGTGTGTTCTACCCAATGGCTTCCACCCTCCAATGTAGAGGCTCATATATCAAGGTGAGCATATGCTACAATAGGGTGCATGAAGTATGCACATACATGATGTTTTTCTTGGGGTGAAATCCGTGTATTTTTATATTACAAGAGTCTGTGCCCAAAGTCGAGACCAGCAAATACAAGATCAGAATATTTATTTTGAGACAAGTAAATACTGTAATCTATCTGATGAACAGATGGGAGCGACATCCGGAAATAGTATCCACATACATGCACCGTGAGGGATCATTCTCTTGCATATACATCAGTTTGTAATCAGGCTTTCACATGCTCTAAATTTGTTCAGGTTTCAATCATTGTCCACCATTGTGACCTTCCAGGGAACAGGGACCGGAACGCCATGTCATAAGACATGTCATCAATTCATACGGAAACATACCACATTATGAAAAGAAAACCACTGTTAGTAGCTCTAAACTGTCCATTTCAACTTTAGACTTTTAAACACACTCTTAGAAATCTCAAAAGTGAAATGTACATCTCTGCAATGTGCACAAAGCCATAGAAGTGTAGGATACTATAGATCCAAGAGCATATAATATGCAAAATACAAAAAAAGAAGGCCATGCCTCGGGCCTGAAGGCCTCAATCCAAAATAGGACTCAAGGCTCTCGAGTCAAGTACATGGTATATAGAAAAAAGAAAGTCATCCCTAATGGTATAAAGGTGGCCTCTGCCTCATTTTGCTGAGCCTCATCATCTTGGTCCTGGTGGTCCTGGGCCTCATCATCCTCATGCTTAGACGCATCCTCTGCTGCATCACTGTCGGAGTCCTGAACTGGTTTAAATCCAAGATATGGTTCAGGAGTGCACTTTGCCGGAACTTGTTACGCAAATGCAAGTTTGCATTAACAAATACAAGATCATTTACCTATTAAACCCCAAGCCTGTCCCTCAATGTAGATGCTGGCATTAAATACCTTTGATTTCTAAAAAATATTAATGCGTCCTTCCCTTCGTTACTTGAATTACCTAGAATTAGCATGAAACTTTATCTTGTATTTAAGAAAATGTTAAGAACTAGATTTGTTTTTTGATCTTATTCATTTATCAAAAGTATCAGCTGGTTACAGGCCCAAAAACTGACCATATTTAAATAGTTACTGCTAGTTCCAGCCCAAAAAACTGAGCATTAATAATTTGGGAAGAGTGCAGCCATCCTTTGAAGATAAGGGGTGGAGTAGGCTATAGCCCATTGGCTAACAAATTACAACAGTAGTATTGACAACCAATTATCACTGAGATGATGAAGTAGTAAGAAGTACTCATTTGCTATTTTGGAAGAGAGAAATGTCTCTTTGTTCTTCTTTGAAAAGAATTTCGTATGGGTGTCCCTTTGACCATTTATGTAGAAGATATTTGTAGTTAATATAAGATCTATAACTGCAAGTCCTTCTTGTAGTCCCAAATGAAGAGAATGATCTTGTCACGAAAAAATATTTTCCTCCATCTTTTTAGGCTCAATGGTTCTTTGAGAAATCTGTATTTGATCCACCCACTCATTTGATTGGCTGTTTACCATTATTTTATTCAACTTTAATTGATAGTATGATTACTATAACTTGAGAGTTTCCTTCTATGATCATTTTAATATAATAAAGATGAAGTGCCTTGGTGATTCATACTATTACAGTTAAATCTTGTGATTTTGTGTGATATTGTGCAGGATCCTAAACAACAACCAACTAGCTGGAGGTATACCAGCCTCCATAGCTGAGATCACAAGCTTATCGAACTTGTATGTGCTACAATTGGATTTTATAGAATTGTTGAGTGCTAGGAATTCGTCAATATAAAAGTCGAAAAACCTGGAAGACCTACATTCAATGTAGCTTCTTTAGTAATGATTTTCTATTAAGTTACGATCCTTGCTCCTTACTTTGCACTCATTTCGAAATATTGATAAAGAGAGGCGAGTTTCTTGTCGAGGTTTGCTAGCTCCTTGGCAGCCAGTATTATTTGAGTCTTCGTGAATTAGGCCTGAAAACAATACTTGTAGCTATGTAAATCTAGCCCTCTCTTTGTGAATTAGGCCTAAAAACAATACTTGTAGCTATGTAAATCAAGACTACGAGATTTAACATCTTTAGCCATGTGGGTTAATTGAGACACATAACTACCCAGACTATGAAAGTCATATATGTCAAATGTCATGGAATTGTACTTCTCCCAAGAAATAAAGAGAAATCTTTTTATTATTGGCTCTAGTTAAAGAAAGTTGACTTTGGTTAACAAGTATACTTTCCTTTGTTTTACATTGGTTAGTGAGCACTGTGGGGACATCCACAAGGGACTAGGATTAGTCCAAGAACTAGAATGCATAGTAGGCTGGGCAAACACAAAGAAAATGCTCCTCTGTCCCAACCATCCCTAGCGTACATAGCATGCAGATGCCCTGCTCTCTAGGTATACTTGTGGCTCTCCCCACCTCAATCCTTAGCTGATGGGACGAAACCCGCATCTGTCCAATGGCAATCATCAGTGCATCTGAGACTAATCT
Source organism: Dipteris shenzhenensis (assembly GCF_047967505.1). Taxonomy (NCBI): domain Eukaryota; kingdom Viridiplantae; phylum Streptophyta; class Polypodiopsida; order Gleicheniales; family Dipteridaceae; genus Dipteris; species Dipteris shenzhenensis. The sequence goes on from NC_141623.1 coordinate 10,100,454, forward strand.
GTCCTCGAGATATTGGGGACTGATGATGAATCCCTCCTCTGATACTCTTAGGTAGTGGTCGCAGTAGAATTGGTTCTTGGTGGGGAGCTCCTGGTCCCCCCGAAGCCCAAGATGTATGGAGCTGGAGGAGTTCTAATCATATGATACGGTTGATCTCATCTCGAGGGATCGACTTAAGAGGTGCGTCCATAGGGGGGAAGTCTGTCCATCTAGATACCGTGTCTGGCAAGCCTTGTGGATATGCATGCATACCATGTGTCAGCCCCGCCCTCTGCTAGTCGTCAAGATGACTCTGGGGCCAGCCTCAGAAGTCTCCAATGAGGTAAGTACCAAACTCTGTGGATGAAACTCACTATCTGAAAGATGGCATCAACCTGGAGAGGTGTCATGGCGAACTTTGCAGGGGGGGTAGAGAGAGAGAGAGAGAGAGAGAAGAAGAAGAAGAAGAAGAATATATTATCGTCCTCTGAAGACCAAAACCGGCCTATGGGACCTGAGCAATACAATATCACAAGTACATGAAAGCTCCTCCCAAAGATGGGAGGGTGGAAAGAGAAACCACCTTCTAGGATTCAGGTGGATTCCTATGCTTGAAGAGCTTATACACAAATGTTCCTAAAGCTGAAGGTGACCCTTTATGCAGCAAATCAGCCAGTTTGTTATGTCCCTCAAGGAGGTGATTGAACTCTTCCCTAATGTGTGCATAGTGAGGGCATATCATTACCATGTGTTCTTCTGTTTCAACCATACCTTGATCACATAGTTGGCATATTCTACTCTCCCTTGGCATCTTTTTCCATCCCCCTGTTTCTATTTGCAGCTGGTGTGATCGGGTGCGAAGTGAGGCTAAAGCCCTCCGTTTATGCACTGCTATAGGTGTACATATGTACTTCTGCGTTGTTGTCTCCCTTCCTGTATAAATTGACCAATATTCGGGGTTGATATATGTGCGATAGTACTCAAATTTATCTTTGTTTTCTGCTGTTTGCCATTTCCTGTGTAGTGCATTCAGCAGGTCATAATGAAAAGCCTCTTCATCAATCTCCTCTGAAGAGTAGTTTAAATACTCTTCTACTTCCCACTTCTTGAACCATTTTTTTAGGTCCTGTGCCCATTCGGATGTCAAAATCTTGCCCTTGTTTGTCTTTTGAAGCTTCTGACTTTCATTCCATGCTCTCTTTGGTAGCCTTTCATTATCCATGCACTTGACCTTTGTGATGTATCTGAGTACTCTCTTCAGAGCATGTAGCTCTATGGGTATACATCCTGTCTCTAGGAGTAACAAAGAGTATGGTGTAGTAGCCTTGATGCCCAGGTGCCTCCTAATGAAAGGCTTTTGCATTTTCTCTATCTCATTCCACGTTGATGGAGATATACTCCCACCCCATACCTCTACTCCGTAGAGTACTGTCTGTATCACATATGCCCCAAAGATCATATTTCGTACTTGCCACCTTCTCGTATTGCTATTGTTGCACTCATTTTCAAATTGGAAGTATTTTGCCCATCCTGCATCAAGTCTCCGTTGCACACAGCTGTTCCATCTATTATTGGCGGGGATTTCAATACCCAAGTATTTGAATGAGTGCACTGTCTCAATGGGTTGTCCTTTATATAAGATTTGGAGGGGGCTGCTTGGCTGTATAGTCTTGACTATCATGAGTTTAGTTTTGTTGACATTAATAGCCATCCCACTCTCTGCACAAAATATGCTGAAGATATCCATCATTTTTTGCATCTTACTTTCACTATCAGTGAAAACAACCACATCATCTGCGTAAAGAAGCAACCAAATCACGAGACCTGCTAGATGAGGGCTGTATAACTCATCTTTACATGCTTCTTCATTCACCAACTCCTCAAGTCTATCAATGCATAGGCCGAACAAAGTGGGTGAGAGCGGACATCCTTGTTTTACCCCCATATTACTATAGAACTCTTGTGACATCCCATCCTTACATTTTAGTTGACATTTTACTTTCTCATAGAGAGAGAGAGAGAGAGAGAGATCCGCGGGAGGCCTCACTGACCTTTGGGACAAAATACAACAGATAGAATGGAAACTCATACAAGCCTCAGAGGGCTGAAGCAAAAGGCGTGCTAGGGCCCTTGCTGAGTGTTATACTGAACCAAGCTATAGCTATAGATCTGTGGGTAGGCACATAGTTGTACACGTCTAGGGTAGGTGTGGGCTTTTGGCATTTGTGGATTTTTCTTTCACAAGCATGATGGACTAATGTATAGTTTTTTGAAACAATAAAGTATGTTTTGCAGGGACTTATGGGAAATGATGAAATGCAATGTGGTTGTACCAGACCTCCAGAGCAAGGGTGTCCAGTGTGTGGTCAAGTGAAATGTTCTTGGGGTCATGAAAATCAAGTAATGAAGGGTTTTTTAATTTTATTTTCCTGAGTCAATGTGCACTTGCATGAATGTCACAGGGCTTTTCATGTGTGTGTATGGGGGTGCATGCAAGTCTTAATGTGCATGCTAATGTGTGTGGGAATTGTGTGACCAAAGGTCCAAAATGTGCATTTAATGTGCCTTGGGGGATATTTGCATTTTTAATGGAAGAGTGGTGAATTCTAGGTGATGACGTGGCTGGAAAATCTGGAAGGGAATGTATGCATGCAAGGTGGTTACGTGATCAAGGATTGGGATGCTCTGGCTGACGAGTGGGCTGATACGTGGGATGGCGACTATTGGAGAGTTCTGGAGAAAGTGGATGAGCGGAAGAGATCAGGTTGGGGGGAAGAAAGCGAAGAAGGAGAGAGGAGAGGATCTGCTGGTCGATGAACGGATGGTTCACGGGCTCCAAATTGTTGTACAAGAGCAGTGCGTCAGGGTGTAGAGGGCTGTGACGATCTGAGAGAGTGATTGGGCTGTGTACGGGCTGTCAATGGGGTGTGATGATCTGAAAAAAAAATAGTACAGGGCTGATGGGCTGTCCATTTTCATTGACACACGACACTGCAGGAAATCTCCGTCCGTTTCTTTACCTTGGTAGTACATGTGTGAACTGACGTGGCAGAAACACGTGCGTGTTGATATGTCTGCTGATGTGGCATGTAGTCAATGCTGATGATGTGGCTGACACGTGGTAGATGGGCAGCTAACAGGTGACATGGCAGACCAGGGGTTAATCAAATCTAATCTTGGTTAGTGAATTGGCTAGAGGTCCAGTTAGCTTGACTTAAGTGCAACCAGACTGTAACCAGCCCAGTTACTCTGGTTAGCGGTCGTACGAGTCGCTTATTTTTTTGGGCTGTGGGTTTGTTACCTTTAATCACGCACAAGTGTGCAGGCTGCATGGGGGAGCTTAGCTGGAACAGAAGAACAGATTGGGAGTTGTCGCTGCTGGAAGCACTTGTGATGTGGCTGCTTACAATTCTGAGTATGACGTACAGCTTGTGTGCAGATGCAATAGTGACTGAACGGAAATCATGATAGGGACTTTGATCGTTGAGGATTCATGAGTCTATAGGTGGAGGGGATGACTCGATGGATTAGCATTCTTGGGGGTTCTTTGTGCATGAGGGTTCCGTACAAGAAGCATAAGTACGAGCTGTTTATCTTATACAAGCTGCTGGAAGGAGGTGTTGTAGATACATCATGTGTGGTTGATCTGTCGTACAAAGAACGACTGGGTGTATTAACAATTCTAGGTTGACACAGAGCTACAACAAGTCGAAGCCTTCTTTCCCCTCTTTCAAAGAGTTTGTGTGTTCCTGTGTGTGTTCTAGTCAGATTGTGTGGGAGATTGACTTGTTATTTGTGTGCTCTGGATATCTGCTCTGGAACCTGGTTCATAAGCTCATCATCTACGAGCCCACATTGCAGCTGATCCCTATGAAGTCTCAGCTATCTGACGTGGTGAAGTACATAATTCCTGGTTGTCTTTCTTTTTTTTCCCTTATCACCGTACTAGCTCTCTGAAGGGCCTCTCCCAAATCTGCATTTGTATTGGTGGAGGGTGTGGTCTCCTATACCTCTATATCCGGTGGGCTATGTCAAGTGGCTCCTTGATGCGGGCAGTCTGCTTCATGGATTTGGCTAATGCTCATCTTCTTGCAAATGAGTAGAAGGGATCTGAAGGGAAGTGGGGAGGGTCTTTTGCAATAAAGACAGCCAATTGAAATTGTAGGTCTGACTGTCCTTCATGAACAGGAATGGAATAACAAATACCATGAGGTAAAACCTCTTAGCTGTGAGCTTGGCCAAGAGGAGTACTAACTGTCCAATGTCTTACACTTGCTTTGTAGTTTGGCCCTCTCAGCTCGAGCTTGTTTTCTAGGCATGCAAATGGAACTTCATGTGCAAAAAATTACCCTGCATGTTTTTGCCTGGGATATTTGCTTCTCTGTTCTTATGAGTGGCAAATTTTTTATCTGGGGTCGTTTTCAGATTGTTGCTCATAAAATGTGCAGTTTGTGGACCTGAAGAAAAGAAGTCTGCTAAGGGGACAAAAGAGATTATTGGAAATATTTTGGTATATCCTGCAACAGTGTCTTGTCATGTGCTTATAGGGATACATTACAAGCTCAATGGCAGTTTACAAGATTTACAATCTTTTTTAACTCGGAAACATCTGTTCCTCAATTGCTTTCTTCCTCTGCATGCAATGTCCTAAAATGTGCACATGGAGATCCAAAAACAAGAGGAGCATGTCTAGTTTTACTTCCTCTAGAAACTTGAGTTTTCCCAACTTGTGCAGCATAATCAAGGAGACATTGACATGCTTTTATAAAAAATCACAGGGATCTTTCTTATAACAACTTGACAGGACAAATTCCTGCTGCAGCTTTCAAGATCCAGAGTTACAAGTAAGAGAGGAGTATACATTATTTTGAAGATATGATAAGAGGATGTTATTTAAGACAATGATACATGGCTTTCTTATTATTAGTGTCATTTTCATAGGTCCATGTTTGAGATATTTAAGGGGATGAAACTTATCCAGAATGACATCCTTTGTAATAGTTTTTCTTGTCTATGCTTGCAGTTTTGTTGGCAATCATCTTAATTGTGGATTGACTGGTTTGCAGCCATGCCAATCTTCTAATTCTGCACCACCATGTAAACAAAAAATATTCTCTTTCATGTAGCTGTACTTGAATCTTCTCTTTTACTACTTCCTTATACATCCAGCTGTCCCCCATATCCTTTCTTTTTTGTGGCCCTTTGAGAGTCGTTTCATTGAAGTCTAAAAGGTGGCTATTCTGTGGATTTTGCTGTTGTGTTAGCACCTGCAACAAAACCAAATAAAGGCGCTATTGTCGGTGGCGTTCTTGGGGCAGTTACTTTCTTAGCTGGCCTCGCTATGACCATCATATATTATTGGCGCCACCATCGACTTGGACGAGAAGTTTTTGTTGATGTCCCGGGTAAGATACGAACAATTAATTCTGACTGTAATGTGTCATTTTCTTATTTTATTGTTTCTTTGTATGAAGGGATGAATGTTTACTTGAAAATAATGTAAGAACCACATGGTTACGATGATCAAATGTGGAAAAAGCATAGGTGCCATTGTATATGATCAACACATGAGCAGACCTGGTAAGAAGATAAGACTACAGGGGGTACGTCCTCCAATCTTTGGAACTAGAATGAAACACCTGTAGGAGTGCCTCCATGAATGAATGTAGGATAGATTTTTAAATATTTTCTTGGGTTGATGAGGGAATTTCCAAAGATGCATCACATAATAATACCTTTTGATGGAAGATATTAACTAGAATTTTAATGTTGTTAAATCTTTCTTCTTCCTAGGTGTAGATACTTTCTTAAAATTTAAACAAAAGATTAAATGAGCATAAGCTGAGAAGAAGAAAAGACACAAGCTTCTGCTCCACAGCTCCAGCACTACTTGGAAAGCCTTTCTTCCTTTTCAGGGAGCACAGCTCTTCGTGTTTGTTTCTCGGGAGAACTGACCTTGACAGCGACCCTTGGTCTAGCAAGAAGGGCTCACATGGCAGCACCTTCAACCCCCACTGTGGTTAAGATTATGATCTCTCCGGAAGACAAGCAGCAGGATAAGTGTGAAGTAGAGGCTTTGCAGGACAGGGCCCTAGTGGGTCACATTGTTGGGCTCACCCCGTCAAGGAAACAGGTCAGGGATTGGCTTTAGGCGAGCTTAGCCCTAGGGGCTGACCACATCCAGGAGGTCACGATCTATGGGAGAGGAGTCTTCCTCATGCAGCTGAACTCCCCCGACACCACGGCCTCCCTTGTCGAGCAGAGCCTGAGCAGAGCCCTATCCTACTCGGCCCTCATGTCATCTAAATCCTTCCTTGGTACCATGGCTTCACAGTCAAGGACATGGATTCAACTCATCACGTGCCATGATTCCCAGTGACGCTTAGCTTCCCGGGGCTTCCGAAGGGGAGTACAGATCTATTCTTCCTTCCATAGGAAATTGTTTTGGCACAGTTCTAGCATCTCCGCCACAGACAGCAGCTTTAGTAGTGGTAGACGACGGGGTCCCCTGCCTCCGGGTTATCGCAGAGCATCTAGAGTCCCTCCCAGAGGAGATCCTCCTGGAGACCTTAGATGGAGGCGAGTTCAGACAACGTGTGGAGATCTCTGGCTTGCCCAGGCAGTGTCTTCGGTGCAAACAGATGGGTCACCTGGCACGGGACTGTTTGGTGGGCAGGGTCCTTCACCAGAGACAGGAGCATAGGGAGGCTCAACACCGTCCGTTGGCCACGCCCCAGCAGTTGGCAAGGTAGCAGCAAACTCAGACACCTTGGGTCGAGCCCTCCCAAGGGACTTGGACCAAGGTGGAGAAAAAGAAGCCCTCCAAATCAGCTTGAAAAAACAAAAGAAGGAGAGCCAGAGAGCGCGAGAAGGCGCAGACTTCTTCTTCTCAAGACACAGGGAAGGGGAAGGGGAAGGTGCCAGCGGAGTCCCCGGACCGGACACAGATGGAGGAGGAGGAGACCTTTTTCGATCTCCTCTCGGACCTGCAGGCGACAGCAGAGCAGAGTACCTAGGTTCCCATTTAGCGGGAGTCTGGAGCCCCAGCAGAGTCGGCTCCGGAGGTCCCTCTGCCTCCCCCACCCCCTTCTCCCCAAGTCGCCCCCCCGCTGCCCCCCCTGATCCCGCCCCCGTATTCCCCCTCCCCCCAGCTACTGTTACTCTCACCTCCCACCCCCCCGCCTCTCCTTCTCGCTCCCCCCTCGCCCCCTTACAGCAGCCTCCTCCCCCCTCACCCGCTTCCCGTCCTTCCTCGTCTCGGCCTATGGGCAAGGGGGTGCTTGAGCACTCTTCGACGTGGCCCAGCCCTGGCTCTGCCTCCTCATAGTCAGGGTCATTGGGGCCTTTTTCTTAGCTTCCAGGTCCTAAGCCTCACCCTGGTCATCGTCTGCCCAGAGAGTTTTGAAGGCTAGGACCGTGGAACTACCTAGAGATTCCGGACAGATACCCGCTTGCTCTACAGGTGTCAGTCCTGATTTTACAGCCCCGAAAAGGGGGTTTCATAGGAGTGTACGGCTCTGGCACTCGTTCCTTCTGGGGATTTCACTTCTCGAATCTCAGCTAGTGGGGAGGAGCAGTGGACCCCCACACTGTTTGATCTGATGATGGGGCAGCAGATGTTCAACATGATGGAGGAGTGGCTAGGCCCGCAGGGGAGGAAACTGTGGGTCTCCCATGGGAAAACCGCCACTTTTCAATTGGGTTTTTCTGCAAATAGACGGGACTTGGGAGTAGCTATTTGTGTGCTTCGCCTAGGTCCCGAGGTTCAGCTTAGGCAGGCATCATACTGGACGCTATAGCAGTGCGCAGATAGGCTTGGAGTTGAGGCCTCCTTCTTGATGCAGTGGGCCATAAAGGTAGGCATCGAGCCAGTTACGCCACTAGTTTGGCGCCGAGTGGATTTGGACTACTCCCCCTCCAAACCACCGGCGAAGTCAGAGATTATAGTGCAGGCTCCTTCACACAGGATAGCCTTGTTTTCCATCCCCCTTCCCCTCCCCCCTCCCCCCCATGAGTTGGAACATGGTGAGTTGGAACGTGCACAGACTCCACGATGGGGCACGTCAGCAACCCCAACACTTGTTACTTCACCAGGAGTTACAGGGCAGGGCAGTGGATTTTCTTTTGGTATAGGAGCATATGTTTTCTACCTCGGACATCAGACATAGACACCACCTCCATCCTGGGAGAGGCCCAGAGATGTGGTCTCCTACAGTGGGAAGGAGTGGAGGGGTTTGCATTTCAGTCTCGCATCAGAGGTGTATGACCAGGGGGAGCTCATTACAGGTACAACAGTCTGGATGGGATTACGGATGGGAGATTCCAGGATTGGGATCCTGAACGTGTATGCCCCAGCTTGTAGACAGCAGCGTCCGGCCTTTTAGAGGCGCTTGACCGATTGTCTCCCGGATGTAGACTCATGGATTGTTGGAGGGGACTTCCACAATCTTGAGTTTGGAGAAGACAAACAAGGGGGTGCTTCTTTCTTCGAGATGCCCGTGGCAGAGAAGAGTACTTGGGAGTATTTTATCTTTTCGGTTTGTGGCAAGGACTCTTGGAGGGAGGCTAAGTTCTCGAGGACCCCTGGTAGTCTTAGTTTCTCCTTTGGCCAGCGCTAGCATGATGGATTGCTTGAGAGGCTGGATAGGTTCTACGTTGGAGATTGGGCCATGCATAGAGGTGGTTCCACGGGCATTCTAGCAGGGACTACCCTCTTAGACCACTCGCCGATTGTGTTTCATTTGGAGCAGCGCCGTCGAGGGATCCCTCAGAGGGGGGTTCACATCCCAGATGCGTTGATGCAGGAGGAGGAGGTGCAACAGGTCATATCGGAGATTTGGCAGCATCCAAAAGACACTCTGGAGGGTGGTTGGGCATCCTGGACCACCGAGGCGATTCATAGTAGTGAGGAGCTCCGCACTCAGGCTCTCCGCTGTCGTTTTTCCCTTCAGGAGAGAGAGAGAGCTTTGAGGCGTGACTTAGCCTCCATTGAGCATCTCAGGGAGCAAGACACGAAGTCCCAGTGGCTTGCTAACAGATATGAGTGTGCACGTCTGGAGCTTCAGGACACGGAGTTGAGGAGGGCTGAGTATTCTTACCATTCCGCTCATTCTCGTTGGGTACAGTAGGGGGATAGGATGAGCCGCCAGTTCTTTCAAGCCACGGGGCCTAGGTCGGTAGGTGCCCAGTTGCAGAGACCGAGAGACGCTAGCGGCAGGGTTGTTTCGGACCCTCATGAGATTATGGAGTTGGCTTCGGATTTCTATCGACACCTTTTTCAGGATGAGGAGTCGTCCCCCCAGGTGTGGGAGGCCCGCGAGGCGGTATGGGAGCATGTCCCGGCTGTGGTCTCTCAGGGCACGAGCAGCCAGCTGGATTGTCTCACAGATGACGAGCTTCGGGAAGCTCTCAGGGAACTTCCGACTCAAAAGTGCCCAGGGGAGGATGGGCTGTCCCCGGTCTTCTTCAGGAGCTTCTGGCCCTTTGTGCGCACCCCCCGTCGGTTGGCCTTTCAGGAGATCTTTGACTCAGGAGCACTCCCACCGTCCTTGAGCAGAGGCTGGATTTGTTTGATCCCGAAGGGAGGGGACCGCTCGAACATTTGACAGTGAAGACCGATCACTCTGCTAGACACCGCATACAAGATCTTAGCCAAGGTCTTGAGTTTGCGGCTACAACCCCATTTAGTCAACATCATCCACAACACGCAGACAGATTCTGTCCAGGAGTGTTTCACCTTTTGGGAGGCATTGGATTGGACCAGGGAGGAGGCGCAGCCCCTTGCGATCCTGCTGCTGGATTTTGAGAAGGCCTACGATCGGGTAGAGTGGTCCTTCGTGGAAGGCACGATGCAGAGATTAGGCTTCTTAGATAGGTGGTGGTCTCTCAGGGCACGAGCAGCCAGCTGGATTGTCTCACAGATGACGAGCTTCGGGAAGCTCTCAGGGAACTTCCGACTCAAAAGTGCCCAGGGGAGGATGGGCTGTCCCCGGTCTTCTTCAGGAGCTTCTGGCCCTTTGTGCGCACCCCCCGTCGGTTGGCCTTTCAGGAGATCTTTGACTCAGGAGCACTCCCACCGTCCTTGAGCAGAGGCTGGATTTGTTTGATCCCGAAGGGAGGGGACCGCTTGAACATTTGACAGTGAAGACCGATCACTCTGCTAGACACCGCATACAAGATCTTAGCCAAGGTCTTGAGTTTGCGGCTACAACCCCATTTAGTCAACATCATCCACAACACGCAGACAGATTCTGTCCAGGAGTGTTTCACCTTTTGGGAGGCATTGGATTGGACCAGGGAGGAGGCGCAGCCCCTTGCGATCCTGCTGCTGGATTTTGAGAAGGCCTACGATCGGGTAGAGTGGTCCTTCGTGGAAGGCACGATGCAGAGATTAGGCTTCTTAGATAGGTGGATCAGAGGGGTCTCTGCCTTGTATGTAGGGAGTTCCAATCAGATGTTGATTGGTGGGTTCACCGGGGAGGCCTTACCGCTCACCTGCTCCATGACAGGGCTGCCCACTGGCTCCCTTCCTCTTTCTCTTTGTTGCGGAGGCGTTGGGCTATTTCCTAAGGTCATAGACGGTTGGCCTCAGAGGGATGAGGCTACCGATCAGACATGAGGAGGAGCTTCTGGACTCGGAGTTCGCAGATTATGCGGCCTTGTATGTGGAGGTTCGGAGGAGAGCTTGGATGCGGTCAGGGGGGCTCTTGAGATTTATTGCACCGCCTAGGGGCAAGGATCAACTGAGGCAAATCAGTCGGTTTTCTTTCAGTGTGACTGAGGAGTCCCATGAGATTCTTCGGTGGGGCGCATTGGTAGGCTTCAGGTGGATCCCGAGTGGCCAATTGGTGAGGTACTTGGGATGCCGTGTGGGCATTGACATCTCCGCAGAGCAGCAGATAGCCCCGATCCTTGAGAACGTGAGACACAAGCTTCTTTACTAGAGCTCAACCAAACTCTCTCTGGCAGGCAAGGCCTTGGTGGCTAACTAGGTCCTGTTGGCCACAGCCTGGTATATAGCCTCATGCTGGTGTTTTCACAGGGGTTGCATGGGGCAGTTGAGACACTTGGTGCATAATTTCCTTTGGGTAGGATCAAATGGCACTCGCAACACCAGAGCTAGAGTTGCGTGGCAGATAGTGATACTACCACAGACACAGGGAGGCCTAGGTATTATAGATCCAGAGATGCAAAGCAGAGCCCTATTGGGCAAGTTGATAGTCAGGGGTCTCACTCCAAGCATGGAGGAGCCTTGGAAACTTCTCCTGTAGCGCGGTCTCTTGAGGAAAACCCCCCACACAGGTGGTCAGTTGTAACAGCCATCCCACAGGTGGATCTTTTCGAAGGCCCCTCTCATGGGGAAGGGCTCATCCTTGATGAGGAGGCTCTTGAGGGTCTTGCAGCGGATCTCAGGAGGTCTCATCCGAGTCAGCCTCCGGTACGCGGAGGAGTTTGCACACCAGCCGCTTATCTGGCACTCGGAGGTTAGAGACCAGGATGGTGTGATGCTAGGGCAGCGGCTACACATTGGCTGGGCACAGTGGGACAGCGGCCTGGCTCGCTCCCTGCGGACAAAGTCTAGACTCCCAGCAAAGGAAGAGGCACGATTGGAGGTCCTTTCTCATCTGAGAGGGGCCGGCCAGAGGATGGTGGAGATAGAGGCAGCTATTCCGGACTCTTGGAGGGAGGGACTGCAGGTTCTCACTCCAGCACACTGGCTAGGACAGTTCTCTAGGACGAGTGTACCTTCGAGGATTCATCTGTGCTCGTAGCCGCCAGCCCCCATGAGTGCGCGGTTCTACGATGTGGGACCGGGCGGACTACTGTAGGCAAGGAGTGGTCGATCTCACAGACCTAGATGCCCCCCGCTGGAGACTATGGTTATGGGAGGGATGCCCTCTCAGCGAGATACAGTGGGACCCCGGAGAGTGGTTATGGCCGGTCAGAGCAGGTCTCTCAGAGAGAGTGGAGGAGGTGCCTTTCTTCTCATACACCACGCGGATAGGATGTCGCATCCATATGGACGCAATGGCCTGGATCCTTTCACGGGAGAGACACTGGAGTGCACAGCAGGTGTCCGAGGAGGTTAGATCCAGATTTTGGGCCCGCCTGTGGTCTAGCCTGTGTCCACGGAAGATATCCTATTTCTTTTGGATGGTCGCACACGGTGATCTCCCAGTGAGCCCGTGGCTTGAGCAGATGCGGGTGGATGGCAGCTGCCACAGATGTACAATCGGAGCTATGGAGACTATTCCTCACAGATCTGGCTCGGAAGGTTTCGGATTGTGGCACGGCTTCAGAGCACGCAGAGAGATTTCACGTGGGGTATGGCAGCTTGGCTTACAGAGGGGGGCCACGCCTTCTCCATAGACAGTCTCGCCAGCTTACCGGATATAGGGTCATAGCATTCACAACATTGAGCTCCACTTGGCTACTCCCCCCCCTTCTCACCATCCCCCTCAGTCGAGAGAGGATAGTGTTTGGGAGACGATGGCCAGCATCATGGCCTGGAACATCTGGGTGGCCCGTTGCACCTGGGTCATGGGCCAGCACCATGTTCCTCCGACGGCTACGCTGGTTGCCATTTGGCAGGATATCATTTATACACTGCGATCCATTTAGGAGCACGGCATCGAGCCACCGACGATAGGCGGGCACGTTTCTGCAAGGCTTGGCCTACAGTTGTATTTTATGATCTCACGCCGCGAGGGATTCGCTGGCTGTATAGTCCACCACCGTGGTGGTTAGCCCCTGTCACAGAGAATCCCTCGGTAGTGAGCTGGGATCTCTGGCAACCGGCGGGTTTTCTTTCAGCCGGTTTTTGTTTTTGGCCACGATTGGCACCTTTTTGGTTTTGCCAATTTGTATGGTTGGATTTTAAGCATTAATAGAAGTTCCTTTTCTCTGTATTAAAAAAAAAAGAGAAGATAAGACACAAAGAGTACATCCTCCAGACGACTCCACCCAGCCAAATCAGGAGAGATTTTTCCAGACAATACAAAGAGGGTTCTTCCTGATGCTTCTGGCTTCTGGATGCCCTTCGCAATCCTTCCACCCCTTTAGCCTATCCTCAGCCCTCCTTTTAGCCCACCTCAGGCCACTTTTAGCCTCTGCTCTCCCACACTCTCATTCCACCTTCAGTATGCTTGTGCTCTGTCCCCGCCTGCCCAGTTATCCCTCTGCATCCGTTTTGCCTCTCATAATTCCCCCTCTTTACCTCAGACCATGTCGTCTTTTGCCACCTCAGCTTGCCTCTCTTCTGTTGTCACCTCAGACTGCCCCCCCCCTTAGGTTCATCCTACATTCTCTTAGCCCAGCTCCCCTCAGTGCCCTGTTTGACCCTCCCCTCTTCTGCTCATTTTGACCTCCCCCGCAGGCTACCCCTCCCCCTTCTAATATTCCCTTGCACTCTTTGCAGGGCTCTTGCCTCCCCGTTTTCCTTTTTGTGCCCCTTTAGTGCCTCCCTCCCTGCATTCTCTCTTCCTCCCTCTCGCCCTGCTTATTCGCAGCCTACAGCTGTGCTGTTATCTGGAATCTCTCGCCTCTCTTCTACCCCCCTACCTAGCCCCCGCTTTTGCAATCTAAAAATTTAAACAGAATATTAAATGAACAGAAGTTGAGAAGAAGATAAGACACAGAGAGTACATCCTCCAGCCTTGTCCACCCAACCGAATTTGGAAGAGCCTTTCTAGACAATGCGGCGAGGCTCTCCCTGATGCTTCTGGCTCCTGATTGCCCTTTGCAATCCTTCCACCCCTTTAACCTATCCTCGGCCCTCCTCTCAGCCCACCATTAGCCTCTGCTCCCCACACCCTCCTTCCACCTTCAGTCTGCTTGCTCTCTGTCCCTGCCTGCCCCAGTTATCCCTCTGCATCCTTTTTGTCTCTGCCTCAGACTGCCTCATCTTTTGCCACCTCAGCTTGCCTATCTTAGGGCACCTCTTGTCTGTTTTCACCTCAGCCTGCCCCCCTCAGGCTCATCCTACCTTTTTTAGCCAGTTCCCCTCACCTCTCTCGGTGCCCTGTTCGACCCTAACCTCTTCTGCTCATTCTGACCTCCTCTCGTTCCCTCTTCTTCTCTTCTGTTCTCCTCAGGCTATCCCTCCCCCTTCTAATATTCTCCCTTGCACTCTTCTCAGGGATCTCGCCTTCCCGTGCCCCTTTAGTGCCTCCCTTCCTGCATTCTCTCTTCCTCCTTCCTCCCTCTCTCCCTGCTTATTCGCAGCCTATGGCTGTGCTGTTCTTTGGGATCTCTTGCCTCTCTTCTACCCCCCTACCTACCCCCCTCTTCTGCAATCTAGGCTGTGTGCTTTTTGAGCTCTTTGCCTCTTTCCTGTGCAATCACTACTATGCCAAATTCATGTCCGATTGTGTTGAAGCTCAATTAACTGCAGAGAATACTACCTCATAAAAGTGCTAGGATATCAAATGCTGTCTTTCAAGTGGAATAGGCAGAGTAGGCCACTACATCAATTGATCGTGCAAGGTGACCCCTTAGAGAGCTGGGCTGCCTGGGTCATCAAGGCTCTCCAAGAGACTCATGTAACGTGTCACCACCATGTGAGGAACAAGAGAGCATGTCACCTTTTGGGACTTCTCCTAAGAAAATAAAGAGTAATCTTTATTAGATTTGACTTCGGTCAAAGAATGGTGAAGTTGGTTAACCAAGAATAAGTTTTATTGTTTTTACTTTTGCCTTGCATTGGTTAAGAGAAATGTGGGGACGCGGGCCTAGAAATAGTCCAATGCATGCATTTCGCTAACCTCTAATGGGTTAAAGTGTTGGAATTTGTTGTGCAATGTGTAGGACCCAAGAAAGTGCAAAAAAGGATCCAAGATTGGGGAGAAAAGCACAAAAAGAAGGTCCCACAAGGCTTTCAAGCAAGGACAGGGGGGCGCCTCTTTAAAAGAGGGCCCACAAGACTAATAAGGCGCCTAAAGCCTCCAATTTAGGAAGAAAAGCCCGAAATCTTGGCTTTTATGTAAAAGTAGCTTTTAGAAAGGAGGCCTTAGTTTTTTGCTAGGCCAAGTCTATAAAAGAAAGGCCCCAGGCCTCCCAGATGTATTCTTAATTGTACTCAACTCTATGCTTTTTCAAGAGCCAGTTGTACAAATATTATTCTATTGCAATAAAGACCTTCGGGGGGGTCCAGCCCTTATTTCTGGGCCCTAGTGTGGTGTTTTGTCTTCTCTCCCCCACTCCCAGAGTTCTATCTTATTGTGAATCAGCTCTCTCTCCTCCAGGCTGATTGCGATTTTCTCTAGCTCTAAGATCTTGTATCATTTTTATGTGTGAGTGCCCAGAGAGGGAGAACCTACTATGATTCTTGTTTCAGCCGCTTGTACTTGTGCCTAGCACTGCTGCGATTTTGGTTAAAAGAGTGCCCAGAACTCTTAAGGTTTGGTTTCAGTGGTATCAGGGCGTGGTTTTGCTAGCAACGATCCACAAACCTCGATAAAGACTTCTGACATGCGCATATTGGGAGACCTTGGTAAAGGCATCCACACGGCGATGACACTCAGCGGGCTTGCAGACGCAGGCTAAGTGCGTGGGATTGCGCAAGCAAAGAGAATTCACATATTCGCACATATTTAGCAGGCATGCAGATGCAAACATACCTCGGACTACATATTCAGCGGGTGCCTTGCAAACGCAAACATACCCTGGACTACATATTCAATGGGCTTGTAGACGGCTTGCAGACGCAGGAATAGAATTCTCATATATTATTATTTTGATTTTTGGCCCATACCCCGGACTAGTGGTTGAACCATACAACCAAGAGCCACACCCACCCATACTTCATCGTGCATCGGTCCGGCTCCCGTCTTCACTCGTAAGCGTTTACCTCCTTGAAAGGAACAGGGGCTTTGCAGTTGATTGTTTTAGGCCCAGTCATGGGTTCAATTTCCCATCTCCTACATCATGGTTTCGGAGCATGGGAGTTCAGCTACCAAGAGGCCCAGTTCAGCTTCTAGACGATCCAGTAAGAACATTTCAAGGGATTTGAAGACGACCTTAGCGAAGGATTTATGAAAGAAAAGATCAGGGAGTTTCAATCTTTGAAGCGAAAGCCTCGATTTCAGCATCTATTCGATGAGATGATGACCGAGCAAGTTTCAATATCACCAAAAGAAAAGGGAGATCAAGTGCTTTCTCTCACTTCTCCATCAAAAGACCTCATTAAGCATTCGCATACGTCAAGGAAGTGTTCCCGGAGTCCTACATCGCACCAGAAGCATCATACTTCAAGAAAAAGAGGGAGGAGCTCGAAGCCTCACGGGAGATGAAGCAAAAAGCATGGAAGGAGATGTCCTAGTTCAAGCCCATCCTCTTCTAGTTCTTCTTCTTCGTCTTCTTCTTCCTCTTCCTCATCTTCTTCTGTATCCCAAGGACGATCTCGTCATAAGCTCAGAAGAAGGAGATCTAGATCTCAAAGCAAAGACTTCAAGGAAGGTGGTAAGTCGGTCAAGTTCGCTACTTTTAATGGAAAGTATGGAGCCATTGAAAATGCTTTTCAGTTCATTTGTCAGTTTGATATAGCCTTCAAAACATGGCACTATCACGAGATGTCCAATTTAAAGATTGTAAGTCTTCACCTGACAAACAGTGCCAGTGCTTGGTGGGGAGCTCTCCTAGTTGCAGAAGAGGCTCCAAAGACATGGAAAGACTTCAAGAAGCAGTTTTATGAGCTTTTTTTGCCCAAGAATTTCTTTGATGATGTTCATGTAGCTTGGGAAAGTGTGTACATGGCAGCCTCTGACACCATCGAGACATATAATCAAAAGTTTTGGATTGTTTATCTTCAGATCACACCCTTCAAAGAAATTTTCAGAAAAGACGAAGCTTCGGAAGTATCTAGCGGGATTGCTTCCCAACATACGAAGTCAAGTAAGCATTGATTCAAAGAAGACGAGCTCTGAGATTTAATGCATTCAGCTTCCGTGGTTGGACTGTTAAGGGAAGACCTCCTTCACACTATGGCAGAAAAAGGGAAGGGTGTGGATACTAGCAAGAGGGTTGTGGCACCAACCCAAGGTTCAAAGAGATTTCAGCCCCAGAAGCTGAGGGGCCCAGTCAAGCCTTTCAAAGGGAAGTCAAAGTTTACTCCAGAACAGATTGAAACCTTCCGAAAGGAGGGTAAGTGTTTCCATTGTGGAAAAGAAGGGCATATGGCTACCCAGTGCCCCGAAAGGCCTGCGGGTCCAAGGGAGCTGAAAACGCCAAGAGAACTGCCAAAGCCTGTGGCGGGAGGAGTCCCAGATATGTTGGGCAGAACCACAGAACCAGGAAACCAAGAGCTTTGCCTCGTGTGGGGTAAAGTAAGATATCAGAATGCTTTAATTCTTTTTGATCGAGAGCTACCGATAATTTCATTTCAAAAGATCTAGCTTTGAAGCTAGGAATTAAGACGGAAGAATTGGGATTATCTTTGGATGCGGAGCATGTTTTTGAAGGGGATCCAGTCAAAGTCACAGCTTTGATTGGAAAGCTCAGAATTCATGTACAAGACTATATAGACCACAAAGAGTTTTATTTTTCACCTCTCAAGCATTATGATGCTATTTTGGGTATGCTGCAGTTCCATAGAAAGGAGGTAGTTCTTGATTCTAAAGCAAGAACTCTCAGTGTTGAGCATCGGAATAAGCAACACAAGATTTTGGCCAACAGAAAAGGCGAGACCATTCTAATTGTATCAAATATTTCCATTGCTAAATCAGTAAAATCTGCAATTTCTGTATATATGGTCTTTGTTAAAGAGAAAGAGGGTGAACCTCAAGTGGGAATAAGTCCTTTACAAAAAGATAATTTTCAGTTTCTAGAGTCTTTCAAAGATTGTTTTTCAGATTCTCTACCAAGAGAGCTTCCCCCAGAACGACCTGAAGATCATGCTATAGAGCTTCTTCCAGGAAGTGAGCCCCTGAATCGACCACCTTATTATGTGAGCGCAGCCCATATTGAAGAAATTATGGCACAGGTACAAGATTTTCTCTCCAAAGAACTTATTAGGCCATTATAGAGCTCTTGACTCAAGATACAGACATTGCGCACAGATAGAGGTGGGGAATACTTGTCTACAGAATTTGATGCTTTTCTGAAAGGCAAGGGTATTGTGGATCAGCTCACAGTCAGGCTGACCCCTCAGCAAAATGGCAAAGCTGAGAGGAAAAATAGAACTCTCATGGAGATGGACAGATGTATGCTGAAAAGCAAACACATGCCTCACAAATTCTGGCTTGAGGGTTTGATGTGTGCCAATTACATTTTGAATCGGGCTCCCACTAAGGCTTTAAAAACAAAAACTCCTTATGAGGTCTGGAATGACAAGAAGCCTTCAGTGGATCACTTCCATGTCTTTGGATGCCTTGCTTATGCTCATGTGCCAGTTGAATTTAGGCACAAATTGTCTGATGAAGCCATTAAGTGCATATTTGTTGGGTACAGTGCAGAAAGCAAGGGGTACCGTCTCTACAATCCTACTACATGGAAGATCATAGTCAGTAGAGATGTGATATTTTCTGGAAATTCAGCTCACACTCCGGCTGAATTTTAAATGCCTTCGTCTTCAGAGGATGTCTTTGAGGGGTTGCTACCCATTGTCTTGGGTTCCCCTGCTGATTTTTCTGATGCAAATGAGAATTTACAGCAACCTCCAGATGCTTTAGTTCCGCCACAGGATGTCTTGCCCCCTCCACAGGCAGTGGAACAGGTGGTGCAGCAAGAAATTGCAGACATACATGCAGCAAAAACAGTCCCAAACTGGCTGTTACAGACTCACATACATTAATAAAATGACAGTCAAGAATAGGTTTCCAATCCCTCACATAGATGATATTTTGGAAAGACTGAAAGGGGTCACGATTTTTAGTCATATTGACTTAAAAAGTGGATATCATCAGATAAGGATCCACCCACAAGATGTCCATAAGACAGCTTTTCAGACCACTTTTGGACTTCATGAGTTTTGGGTGATGCCTTTTGGGCTTACCAATGCACTAGCCACTTTCAATCGTATGATGGACAGAATTTTCAGATCTTACAGGCACTTTCTTAGCACAAAGAGCACTTGGCTACCGTGTTTCAAGAACAAAGAAATCATAAGCTTTTTAGTAATGCCAAAAAAGAGTGAATTCTTTCTTGACGAGTTTCATTATCGTGGACACATTATCTCCAAGGAAGGGATTCGGATGGATCCAGCCAAGATTAAAGCTATACAGGAATGGCCAGAGCTCACCTCGGTACATGAAGTACACAATTTTCTTGGGCTTTGTTCCTATTACAAACGCTTCATCTAACACTTTGCTGATATAGCAGCCCCTTTACATGACTTGACCAAGAAAAATGTAGTTTTCAGGTGGGGAGAAAGACAAAGGACAGCTTTTAATGCTCTCAAAGAAAAGCTAACGACCCAGCCTATTCTCATTGTTCAAGATTTACTGAAACCGTTTGATGTGGACTGCGATGCATGTGGAGAGTGTGTGGGAGCTTCCCTCTATCAAGAAGGTCGGGTTATAGCTTATGAAAGCAGGAGGTTGCGTGATGTTGAGATGTCTTTGGGTGTTTATGAGAAAGAGATGCTAGCAATTATTCATGCTTTAAATATTTGGAAGCATTATCTTCGACCACCAGAGCCTCAAGTATTTCTTAACTCAGACCAAGATTTCCGAAAAGCAGATGAAGTGGGCAAATTTTCTGTCCATGTTTCATTTTCAGATTGTCTATACTCCAAGAGCTCGGAACGGAGTTGCAGATGATTTATCTAGAAGGCCTAAAGTGAATAATGTCACCATAGCATATCACCGGGACTTGGAGGCCATGAAAGAGCTTTATTTACAGGATCCAGACTTCGGAGAGACCATGAGAAATATTCAGCAGGGAGTATCATCCGGCCAGTATACACTGAAAGATGGATTTCTCATGAAAGATGATAATCTTTGTGTGACCCAAGACATGTGAGCCAAAGTTTTGGAAAATGCCATGCTCCTCCTTATGCAGGGCATCGAGGTATTTTGTCTACTACACATCCATTGAGAGATATTTCTTTTGGCCAGGGATGCGGAAAGGCATTCACAAGTTTCTAACTGAATGTCTTACGTGTCAAAAGGTAATGTATGATAGGTACACGACCCCAGGACTTGTCATGCCGCTTTCATCTTTGATCTTCCTAGATCCAGATACGGGAATGATGTCATATGGACCATCATTGACAGGTTCAGCAAGCAGGCCCATTTCATTCCAGTAAGAAAAACTAGTAAGCTAGACCGCATGGCCAGATTGTTTTTGGCACAAATTTTCAAGCACCACGGGATGCCTAAGTCGATTGTTAGTGATCGAGATCCCAGGATGACTAGTTTATTTTTGAGAGCATTATTTGATAATATGGGTACGAAGTTGGACTTTTCATCTCTTTTCATCCTCAGTCAGACGGACAAGGTGAGAATGCCAATTCCACGGTATTGGATCTTCTCAAGTGTTATGCATCCAAGCAAAAGGTTGAATGGGAAAAGTATCTTCCTCTTGTGGAATTTGCATACAATAGCACTGTTCATAGCTCCACAGGAAAAGTCCCATTCAAAGTTATTTGTGGAAAGGTGATTGTGCCACCTATCCTCAGAAGAAAGGACGAGATATTTGCAATTGACCAATATGTCCGAGACTTAGATACATCTTTCTCTCAGGTTTGGATAAAAATTGAAAGATCGCAGCAGCAAGCACTGGAGAGAGATGAATCTCCAAAGAGACTGTGCTACTACAGTTTGAAAAAGCACGGCTCAGAAAGATGAAAGGCAAAGAGAAGGTATACCCAAAGTTGTCTTCTAGGTATTATGGGCCATTCAGAGTAAGTGAGTCCATTATTGAAATCACTTTTCGACTAGAGCTGCCCGAGACTTGGAAGATTCACAATGCTTTTCATGTGAGTCTTCTAAAGAAGTATCAAGGACGAGAACCCACAGAATTAGTTCAAAAAGAGCCACCTGATGTGGAAGAGATGGATAAGATC
Source organism: Dipteris shenzhenensis (assembly GCF_047967505.1). Lineage (NCBI taxonomy): Eukaryota > Viridiplantae > Streptophyta > Polypodiopsida > Gleicheniales > Dipteridaceae > Dipteris > Dipteris shenzhenensis. Next base: position 10,121,434 of record NC_141623.1, read on the forward strand.
CTCCAACCAGAACAACTTGCATATCATACAGAGAAGAAATGACCCAAAGGCAAGGTTATCCGTAGATACCTTGTCAAGTTTAAGAATTATTCGGCACTTGATGCCAAGTGGGTAGATGAGGAATTCTTCTCAGAGTATCCTCAAGTTCTACAATTGTATCAAGAAGCTTTTCAGTTGAGGACAACTATTTAGAAGCCGAGGGGATGTCACCATTTGGGACTTCTCCTAAGAAAATAAAAGAGTAATCTTTATTAGAATTGACTTCGGTCAAAGAATGATGAAGTTAAATAAGTTTTATTGTTTTTAATTTTGCCTTGCATTGGTAAAAAGAGAACTGTGGGGATGCCCACAAGGGACTAGAAATAGTCAAGAACTAGGAATGCATGCATTTCGCTAACCTCCAATGGGTTAAAGTGTTGGAATTTGTTGCGCAATGTGTAGGACCCAAGAAAGTGCAAAAAGGACCAAGATTGGGGAGAAAAGCACAAAAAGCATGTCCCACAAGGCGCTCAAGCAAGGACAAGGGGAGGCGCCTCTTTAAAAGAGGTCCCACAAGACTAAAAGAGCTCCTAAAGCCTCCAATTTATGTAAAAGTAGCTTTTAGAAAGCAGGCCCTAGATTTTTGCTAGGCCAAGTCTATAAAAGAAAGGCCCCAGGCCTTCCAAATGTATTCATAATTGTACTCAATTCTATGCTCTTTCAAGAGCTAGTTGTACAAATATTATTCTATTGCAATAAAGACCTTGGGGGGGGGGTCCAACCCTTATTTCTAGGTCCTAGTGTGGTGTTTTGTCTTCTCTCCCCCACTCCCAGAGTTCTATCAAATCAACTCTCTCTCCTCCAGGCTGAATTATGATTTACTCTAGCTCCAAGATCTTGTATCATCTGCATGTGTGAGTGCCTAGAGAGGAAGAACCTGCTACTTGCTGCAAATTCTTTCCCGGGAGCCTAGCACTTCTGCGATTTTGGTTAAAAGAGGGCCCAGAACCCTTAAGGTTTGGTTTCATAGCACAATCACATTTGCTTCCTTAATTCAGCAGCAAGCATTTTTTTGATTGGTGGATTAGCTCAAGGGGTGTGCTTTTCCACAACTTTGGGACTCGGTGAGTTGTGTACTCATTCCGCTCATGTGGAGCTAAGATGACGGAGAAATTCTAGACAACGAGGTACTTTTTCCTAGTGATGGAAAATAGTTTAGCAAGGGTTAAACAACATGCAAGAGATGTTGTGGGCTAAATATATTCAGACCCACAGGAGGTCACCCTTCTATAGCAATCACATCTAGGCAAGGACTGGGGACTCCCACCCCACATGTGGGTGGGGCTTGGGAGCAGCATGGGCATGTATTCCTTTGGAGTTACATGTGCAGCGCAGTGTAAATTGGAAGCCCACTTCACAAATGAGATCATCAAGGGCCTATCCTAACACCTACTCTTACCTCTTCTTATCACTTCCTAATCCTATCGTGATGCCTTGTCAACAAGCCTTTTAGGAGATTTGCAATGTAGGGATTGCTCTCCCATCTCTTTCTTATGGATGGGCATGCCTCATCCTCAAGGGATAGGACAGAGCATACATCCCTGAATGTTGACCCATCACCATTCTTCACATAGCCTAAAAGATTTAGTGAAGGTCTTGAGCCTTACTCTTTTCAAACAAGATCCATCACACAGAGATAGGATGTGCTGAAGACTACATCATTTGCATGATAGGATGCTCAAGATTATACATATATAGGATGTGTTCAGGATTACACACATATGGATGGCATGCCTCATCCTCAAGGGATGGGACAGAGCATACATCCCTGAATGTTGACCCATCACCATTCTTCACATAGCCTAAAAGATTTAGTGAAGGTCTTGAGCCTTACTCTTTTCAAACAAGATCGATCACATAGAGATAGGATGTGCTGAAGATTGCATCATTTGCATGATAGGATGCTCAGGATTATACACATATAGGATGTGTTCAAGATTACACACATATAGGATGTGCTCATCAGGATTACATCATCTATATGATCCCTTTTAGCATTGCTTCCATATGAAATGCACGCTATAGACAATACGGAGCCACATGCTCACCATGTAGGCCATTAATTGTATTTTTTTGTGCCCATCTCAAAGCTGCAAATGAGCAACCGAGGTTAGGATGCTAGCTATCACCTCACACATGTTGGCTTCAAGTGGAAGGAAAGATCTGTCCAACGTTTTGAGGATGCCTACGTGATGTCTATCAGGCCTATTTATAGGGACCTCCCTCATCATGTATATTGGTGGACCATTCTTGGCCTCTAACAAGAAAGCTTACTGCTTTGAGAGATGAGCTACCATGCCATTGGTGACCCACTATAGGATACCTAGAGACCACGCAAGCATCTTGAGTGCATGCCTCGACATCTAATAGGGTGCTTTGTCTCTGTAGCGGTAGTGCCAAAGGATTTCCTAGAAGTCCTCTATGCAGGATTATTAGAAATCAATGTTCCACTCTCATGTAGCAAGTATCAATTAGCTCTACTTTGTACACCCCCCTTTATGAGGAGAAGGCATTGACTAGCACAAATGCCTGCTAGTTTAGACACTTGATGGAGTTCGTGTGGCCTGACCAATGGTATAGGTTCATTAATAAGAGGCGGTGTTTCATATGGTGACGGACCTAAGGTTGGCCATGGACTGAGCACGAACCGACCTCACCACAGGCGCTATATAACAGTAGCCTACATAACCCATCGAAATTCACTGTTCTATCGTTCTTGTGTTCATCCAGCCTATAGCCTCCATCCTCTACTATTATGAGCATGTCATTGAAGATTCTAGTGCTGAGTGGACCAATGAGTAAAAAAGAAGAGACATAAATCTGGGATCCTGAAAAAGTGAGTGGAAGCACTTGCGCTCGAGTCTAGCATGTCCCCTGCTCAATGAGAGAGAGAGAGAGAGAGAGAGAGAGAAAGAAAGAAAGAAATTTTATTAAAGTCTTCGGGAGACCGTGAAGGTCTATGACACTAAAGATAACTAGTACAATGAGCATAACGGTGGCGGTCTCAAAACGGTCCGGCCAACCGTTTCTTCAAAAAAGTTATGAAGGACGGTGTGTCTAGTCCTGGTGCAAAAAATGTGTATCTATCTCCAGATGATACAAAAAATGGCAAAAAAATGGAGTAGAAGGGGGGAGATACAAATATATATATATATGCCTGTGGTGATCGTCAGAGGCCAATCATAGAGGGCCCGTCAAATGGGAGGTCGAAAAAACCCTGCGATGGATGATTGGCCTCTGACGTCACGTTGCCTAGTCGAGCTCGGTCGTCGGGGGCGGCGGGAGGCCCTATGTTGAAGAACGAGAGCGACGGTGACCCCGGTAGGGCGTGCTGAGAGCATAGAAGGGATGTCATGGACCCGGATGTGTGAGTCTGTCCGCTGGCGTAGCTGTCATGGCTCTGGCTCTCGCTCACGTCCGCGTCGTCGGCTAGACTGAGGAGAGGTATCCTGTGACTGGAAGAAATCAGAGGTATCCTGTGACTGGAAGAAATCAGTGATGGGTCGCTGAGTGTCCTCACGCTGTGTGGGCTGCGCATGCTGTCGTGCCCGGAGAGATGCATCTCGGTGGCGGGTCATCTCATGTAAGAAAGCGGCTAGGCACCGTTGGTCCGGGAACTGCAGCATGCGTGTGAGGGGGTCGAATCCGTTGCGGAATAGGCAGTGGTACCGACCTCAGATGGCATAATAGATAGGGCATCTGAAAGCAAAGTGCTCCTCCGACTCGATCTCGTGCAGGTCGCAAAGTGGGCAGATGCGGCCCTCTCGTGGGATACCCTCTGCGCGTCCACTCTCGATCCGTAATCGGTGTGACGAAACCCTAAACTGGCCGAGTGAAATCCGGAGCGCATGCGGTAGATGAATCTGTGTATAGCCCGGGGGCGTGATGAAACCCTCCTGTGAGATCTGGAGGCAGTGTCGGCGATAGCAATCGAGCTTCACAGGAAGCTCGGGATGAAGAAACCAAGTCCTCCAGGTGTGAAGCTGGAGAAGGTCCTCTCGGATGATCTGGTTGACCTCCTGGTCAGTGGGGGAGAAAGGGGATGGTGGAGCGTCGAGGCTATATTGAAAAGGAGGCAACCGGTCCATGTCGAGGCCCAGTCGGGTGAACCAACTGGTAAGGCGTCTATACCAACATCGCTGGTCCCCATTAGCGGATAAGGCCATAGAGGAGGATAGGGCTAGCCAGGGTAGGCGGAAGTGACCGTCGGAAGAGGAGCTGAAGTCCCTGACCCTGTGTAGATAAGTGATAGCCTGGAAGGCCGCATCAAGCTGTACTGGTGAGGTGCCGAATTCTGCTAAGATGATCTGATGAGGTACCGATGGTTTGCTGCGGATCATCCGAGCAAACATCAGTATCTGTAGGCACTTGACGCGTGCCCACTCTGTGTCTGAAAGGTCGGCCCCCCACCATGGGCTGCCGTACATGCCTGCTAGGCGGACCAAGGAATCAAAAAGAAGAGACTTGGTCCGCGGGTCCTGAAAGTGAGAGTGGTAGCACTGTCGCTCCCCACTCTGGCTGGCATGCATGGCCTGGCACATCGTGAAGATCGGGCCTCAGAATACAACGCCCAGGTATGTATAAGAGTCAACTATCTCAACAGGGTCGCCGGCGAAGAGGAACTGCTCTTGGTGCATAGCGGGTTGGGAGGTGTTGAAGATCATGACCTTGGTTTTCCCAAGGTTGACCTTCAAGTCGTGGGTATCACAGAAGATATGAAGTCCATCCAGGTGTCGCTGAGGATAGTAGTACTACATCGTCTGCGTATAAGAGAATCTGGATGACAGCCTCCGCAAGAGAGCAGCTTGCACCTCCGAGTGTCCTGATGGTGGTCTCGAGCTCGTCGATGTAGAGGCCAAATAGAGTCGGTGATAAGGGACATCCTTGTTTGACCCCTATAGTGCTCGTGATCTCTGTGGTCCAGCTGGTACCACAATCCTGACCCGGCCCGTCACCCTCTCATAGAGAGCTACTACCGCCCATATAACCTCTGAGTCGTAACCTAACTCCTGCAAGCGTCTGACAAGGTGGGCCCGAGGAACAGTGTCGAATGCCTTGCGGAAATCCACAAAGCAACAGCATACCTCTGTCTCCTGTGTCTGGCCTCCTCAATGATCCCTCGAAGTGTAAAAAAATTTATTAAAGTTTATTAAAGTCTTCGGAAGACCGATGGGTCTATGAGATGCGAAAAAACTTGAATACAATGAGCTGTGGTAGTGGAGCTACTAAACGAGCATCCACACCAATGCAGAATGCAAAAAAATGCAAAATGGCAGTACTAAGGCCTAAGTAACATAGTCATATCCCGACTATATATATATCAATCTCAGCATCATTGTCGGCATCATCATCATCATAACCATCATCATCATCATCGTCAGCAACAAGACATTAGGATGGATGAGGCTGTGGATGCAGAGGCATGAGGTCAGCAATAGAACAGTGTGGCCCCCTCAAGGGTGCAGTCCTGGTACGTCTCCTGGTCGTAGCTCTGCGTCTAACCAAGGCCAATGTGACCCCCGTCGGTCGAGCCCCGACCCTAGGAGGGGATGTCCCCAAGTGTGATCTGTGAGTCGACCCTCTATCTGAGCTGTCGGGTCACAGGCTCCGGGTCACGCGGTCATGTCGAGGTCTTGCCTCGTGGGGGTCTATGTGATATGGCTGAAAGAACTCCGAGATAGAGCTCTGAGAGGTATTAGTCGAGGGAGAAGTCTGCTCCTGTCTCCGTGCTCGGAGTATCCTATCGTGGTGTCTGAGCACCTCATGAATGAAACCAGCCAAACATCGCTGGTCTGGGTAGGAGAGGACACAGGCCAACATCCCATAACTCTCTCTAAAGAGGCAGTAGAAACGCCCTCGGATCTCATAGTAAACAGGACACCTGAAGATGAAATGCCCCTCTGTCTCAACCTCTTGCATGTCACATAGTGTGCATATGCGCCTCTCCCTGGGTAACCGCTCTGCTCGGCTGCTCTCGATACGAAGTCTGTATGAAGAGACCCGAAACTACCCAAGGGAGATCCTGAGCGAGTGGGGTAGGTGAATCTGCGTGTATCCTAGTGGATCAATGAAACCCTCCGCTGTGATATATAAGAAGTGATCTCTGTAGAAGCCCAGCTTCACTTGGGCCCAACCAAGTCCGAAATGTGTGTAGTTCTAGTAGATCCTCACGGATAACCTGGTTGACCTCGTGTGATAGGAGGGCAGAGAAAGGAGCATCCATGCTGTACTGGAAAGGGGGTAGTCTATCCATGTGGAGCCCTAGTCCTACAAACCATCTCTCTGTGCTTGCATACCAACACCTCTAATCTCCCCCTGCTGCAAGTCCCATAGAAGAGGACAGTGCTAGCCATGGTATCCTGCTACGCGCGGATGTGTAATCCCCATACTCCCTGACTCGGTACAAATATGTAATGACCTGAAATGCAGCATCTAGCTGTAATGGGGGTGACCCAAACTCCGCCCGAATGATCTAGTGAGGGACGGATGGCTTACGAGGTAGTCAAAAAGCCAAGCCGCTTGAAGCGAGCCAATCAAAAAGGCAAAGCAAGCCAAGACCAAGTTCCCCTGGCTTATAGTGAACTATTTAAGTCCTCCATCATCGAGGACCAATGCATCCTCTGTTCTTTTTCTCAGGTACCATTTCTTCCGTGTTACTGCTTCGGAATGATCCAAAAACCATTTGTACTCCATTTAATTGATATTTTCTTGGTCTCTTAATCGAATTGAGGAAGGCAGACATCTATTAGTGAACAATGTTGTTTATGTTTTATCTTGTGTGCTACGTATAGCTATGGCATCAACTATCTTGGACTGATCCTAGTTGGGTCGAGGCATTTTCAAGTTTCCTGCTTCTCTCTACTCATTGCACTAGTAACTTCTTAATTTGGAGAATGCTCTTTGCACTAGTAACTTCAAGCTTCCTGCTTCTCTCTACTCCTTGCACTAGTAACTTCTCAGTTGGGAGCATGCTCTTTGCACGCTTTTGGACCACGTGTTAACACATAGTCCAAAAGCATGCAAAGAGCATGCTTTTAGAGAATAAAATAGTTCACAGTGTATGATTTGGGGATTTGAAGTGCAAAATTTTAAATATGAGGTTTTTAAAAATGCATAATTACGGGGGTGTAGCATTTTGTGACCCCTAAAATTTAAAATTGGATTTTTTTCTTACTTTATTTATAAGATTTAGAGGTTTTTGAATTTTATATTTAGAGATAAAAGTGTGTGTGTGTGTGTGTGTGTGCGCACTTGAAGTGGTTGGAACGATGAAGACCTCCTCCTCTGCCCTGCCAGCCTCGTCTTCCTCCCCGTTTTCGTCCGTACAGTCACCCTCGACGTCTACCTTGCCTTCCGTACAGCTGCCGTCAGCTATACGGCCTTCCGTACTCTTTCCATGCAGCCTGCTGCCCCCCGTACAGAACCCCGTACAGCTCCCCATACAGCTTCCGTGCTCCCTGCACCTCCTCGTACGGCCTTTCGTGCCTGCTGTACGGTTGATCGTACAGCCTGTACGGTCAACTGCGCAGCCTCCTTCCTCCTCTTTTGTTTTCTCTGCCTCAACGCCTCCTTCTGCCTCTGCTCCTCCTACTCGTGTTTTTCTTCGGCGGAAGCACGGTGGTTTGTTTGCCTCACCTTTGATCAAATCGGCAAAGCTGGATGTTTCCGATGGCCCTTCTTCTTCCCTCCAGCTGGATCTTCTTCGCCAATTGTGCTCTACCTCTGTCACAGAAGTTCCTTCATCGAGTTTCTCGCTTGTTTGTTCCTTGGACTCTGCCCTATTGGTCTCTGGAAACTCGCTTGTTTGTTCCTTGGACTCTGCCCTATTGGTCTCTGGTCTTTGACAGGCTCAGCAATTTGGAGTCTGCCTCTATTTCATGGGCAAGGTTTTATCTTCAGCTCAGCTTCGTCATTGGGCTGATGTTGCAGTGGGTTTGGATTGTATTTCTTCCTTTGTCTTTCTGGGCAAAGGATTTTACTATGGCCACTGCTCTTCGACTGAGATGGTAGAGCGCCTTGTCAGTCAGGATGGATGGGGTGCCCAGGGTTAGGGTCATTGTCCAAGACCCTAATATTTCAGATGACCACATCATGCTACAGCAACCCGATGGGTCCTTCTTCCGCCAGAGATTTAAGGTTGCAGGTCGGCAAGATCAGTGCAGGATTTGCAGATCCTCGGGGCACTTCGCCAGAGATTGCCCAAAGAAGAAAAAGAGGCCCAGAAAGCAACCAGCTTGTACTAGCTTACTACAGAGAGAAGGAGCACGACCTACCGCTCCACAGGCATCGCCTCAGACACGGGCTCTCCCCCCTCCTAGGGCTACTAGAGTCCCTCCTGCATCCCGCACCACCTCTGGCCCACGGTGGGTTCCGGTCGCGGCTAGGCCCTCTACTTCAGATCACACCTCCACCGCTTTGGAGGGTACCCCCTTGGAGCCTCGAGAGGAGACAAGTGTTCAGGAGCCTTGTTCCACTCCACCCCAGGATCAGGCTGTACCTTCCTCAGCAGCCCAAGTTGTTGGCACCTCATCTGCAGCATTTCTTGATCAGGACCCAGTACAGGTGCCTCTTCTGTGGATAGAGGGAAGGGGGTCTTACATTCTCTCCCTGCTTCAGTAGGAATCCTTCGTACCCCCTCCCCAGGACTGGCTCAACGGAACTCCTTTTCCGCTCTGGAGGACCTCTCTGACCTCCGAGATGATGATTTTGTACCTTCCACTTTCGGAGAGCCAGTTATCGGCATCCCTTTTGAGAGATCTTTCTCTCTCACCTGTGGACTTTCCTCCCCTTGGACCTCGTGTGTATGGCAGGAGGTCAACTCCGTGGAGGGTTCTTCTTCCGCCACCAGGTCGGGTAAGGTATTCCAACCCGCTTCCTCCCGCCGATGAGGATAGCCAGTTGGAATATACAGGGATTGGGCGGCATTTCTCATCACCGTTGCAAACAGCTGATTAGGAATCATCTCCATCCAGGTGTTTCTGGTGGTTCCCTAGATATTCTTTTTCTGCAGGAACACAAACGGGATGTCAGAGATTGCTCCAAGTCAGGTAAGTTGGTACCATAACCCCCTCCAGGGCCTAGTGGGTTTTACTTCTGATTGACGGACGTAAGGTTGGTTTCCTCAACTTCTATGCTCCGAACAACAGAGGGGACCGTGTTCTGTTTTGGAAAGAGTTGCTCTCGTGGGCTGACATTGCAGATTCGTGGATTATTGGAGGTGACTTCAACATGGTTGAGGCACCTTCTGATAAGCAAGGGGGCAGAGAAGGTGGTATTCATTCCCTCGAGAGAGCAGCTTGGGATGCCTTCTTGTTCAGGTTCAGTGGCAGAGATGTTTGGTCAGATGATGCATTTCATATTCAGTCTCAGTCACTTTTGTTGTCATGGTCGAACCATAGGGTGCAGATGCCTATCCATGCTCGGATTAACAGATTCTATGTGGATGACTGGGCTCTTGATAGATGGGGGACAGCTTGCATTGCACCTGGTGTTTCCACTTCCGATCATTTTCTGGTAGTTTTGTCCATCGCAGAGCCCTCTCTGAGAGGACGGTCTCACAGTATCAGGATCCCCGATGCCTTATACACGGATGAGACTCTCACAGAGGCAATCTTGGAGATCTGGGTTCCTCACATGCAGGGGGGGTGGCCGGTCCTTCACATGTGGCCACATCACTTGCCAGTATCAGCGACTTTTATCACTCCGTTGCTAGTGCTCGGCGAGGTGAGGTACTCAGGTGGGAGATTGGTATCCGCCGGCAATTGGCAGCCTTGCAGAGGGAGGAGCAGAGACGACCATCAAATGCTTGGATACAGGAGCTCCTTGCTGCAGCAAGGGCTCACTTGCAGACATTGCTTGATCAGAGAGCAGAGTATGCCTTCCATGCACGGGAGTCCTTTTGGATATAGATGGGAGGGAGAGTCAATAAACACTTTTTCTCTACACTTGATCCCAGACATAGTAGAGAGAGTGTCAGGCAGCTTATTGACTCTGACGGCGCTTTGCAGTCTCATCCGGATACTGTCATGCACTTAGCGACAGCTTTCTATGCCTCCCTCCTTTCTGCAGATCCTAACACACAGGCCAGAGATGTGGCTAGAGATGAAATTTGGTAAAGTTTACCTGTGTTGGTCACACCAGAGATGATATGCTCACTTGATGCATGCTTTACCAACACAGAGTTCAAGACTGCTCTCTCCGCCCTTCATAAGGGCAAATGCCCTGGTTCTGATGGTCTTACTCCTTTTTTTACAGCCTTTTGGGATATGATAGGTGATCATATTACTTCAGCCCTACAGGGCATTTGGGACTCGCGTGAGATGCCTGACTCACTGACCGAGGGACTCATTCACCTTATCCCGAAAGGTGGCAACAGGAATTTTGTATCCCCTTGGAGACCGACCCATCACTTTTTTGGGCACTCTATACAAAATCCTTGCCAAGGCGATCAGCATCTGATTGCAGCCCCTTCTTCCAGACCTCATCCATGATACTCAGACAGGCTTTGTGCATGGCAAGAGCATATTTGATAATATCTTTACTTTTGAGAAGCCACAGAGTGGGCTATGCAGAAGCGGGCAGAGGCTGGCAGTTCTACTCATGGACTTTGAGAAAGCCTATGACAGAGTAGATTGGGGTTTTCTTGAGGGCACTCTTCTACGATTTGGATTTTCAAATGCATGGATTAGAGGGGTGGCCTCCCTTTACAGATCAGCCCATAGCCAGGTTTTGATTGGAGGGGTAAGGGGTGACAGGTTTCAGATTTCCAAATCAGTTTGTCAAGGATGCCCTTTAGCCCCCTTCCTCTTTCTTTTTGTGGCAGAAGCTATGAGTATCTTCCTTAGATCTCAGGCTGAGCTTTATGGGTTGAGATTGGAGACAGGAGCAGGAGCTTCTTGACTGTGAGTTGGCTGATGACACTACTATTTTTATTGAGGCCTCTTCGCAGTCACTTGATTCTTTCCGGACAGCCTTGGATATTTTTTGCTCAGCTCCAGGGGCACACATCAACTAGCATAAATCCTTTGGCTTTTGGATCAGTGATGAGGACACTCCAGGCTGGGGAGTTGACATTGGCTTTTCTTGGATTCAGAGGGGTGTTCCTGTCAGATATTTGGGATGCCAGGTAGGATTGGGCATCTCTCCAGCACAGCAGGTTGCCCCAGTACTAAAGCTCCTTTTTTGGAGCTCAGTCAAACTCAACCTTGCCTCTAGAGTTGTGGTAGTGAACTAGGTTCTCTTGGCCACCGCTTGGTTTGTGTGTTCTTGCTAGTGCCGGTCTAGGGATTGCATCGCTCAGCTCATTAGACCAGTCAGAAATTTTTTATGGAGTGGGACTTGATGGCACTGCAGATGTTGCAGCGAGGGTGGCCTGGGAGACAATTATTTTCCCTACATGGAAAGGGGGCCTTAATATCATTGATCTGGACTTGTAGTGCAGGGCATTGCTTTGTAAGGTGGTGGTGAGGGGACTCATGCCTGGGCAGGAACCTTGGAAGGATTTCTTTTTTTGACGCATTTAGGCTTGCACACCTACCCTGGGAGATGATTGGGTGGACAGCCCTCATTGGATTTTTACTTCCGCCTCTCTCAAGTCTCCTGCCTCTCCTCTCATGACTGCCATCCTCAAAGCTTGGGGGAGCTTCAGGAACACTCTTCGAAGGGTTCCGCCCTCTACCCTTGAAGAGATTGATAGGCAGCCGGTCATTTGGAACGATAGTAACTTGATGAGCATGGCAGACCACTGGGCACTTCCCATTATATGCAGTGGTCTAGATGGGAGAGAGGCCCCGCCTACACAGTAGGCACTTGGAAGGCTTTTATCACACTACCTGAGGATCAAAGGCTACAGTCCGTGAGTCACCTCAGAGGGGTAGCACGCAGGATTCAGTAGATAGATGCAGCCATCTGGGTGGAATGGACAGTTGAGATGCCTATTACTTCCACCACTTGGATGGGAGCTTTTTCGAGGACAGCAGTTTCTCTACAGGTGATCGCTCTTCAAGGTCTCGGGGAAGATGCTCTGGTCTTTGAGGTTGGGGATGGAGGTATACTCTCTAGATCCACAGATGATATTCTTCTAGAGGTTGCCTTTCAGCCTGTCAGGATTGCTGGTTTTGTGGACCATGGAGCGGGCTTGCAGTGGTACTTAGACCCCAACCCTCTGCTCTTGGCCCTGGGATCCTGGAGGTTGTGGTTATATGGAGGTACACCTATCAGGTGCTTGCAGTGGGACCCAAAAGAGTGGGAGTGGAAATCAGCGTGCCCGCGAGAGAGCAACCTACCCCACCCTGTGCCTGCATCACTGTCTCAAGCTCGTCGACGTAGAGGCCAAACAAGGTAGGTGATAATGGGCACCCTTGTTTGACCCCGATAGTGCTCATGATCTCGTCTGTCCATCCATTGTCCGGACTCTACCTAAAACTCACTCATAAAGTGCCATGACAGCCCAAATGATCTCCTGGTCGTAATCCAGATCCTGTAGGCGTCGTATGAGGCGGGCTATCGGAACAGTGTGAAATGCCTTGCGGAAGTCCACAAAGCAACAGTCAACCCTCTGCTTCCGTGCCCTCGCCTCCTCGATGATACATCTAAGCGTGAGAATGTGATCCATGGTCCCATGATCTCACCTGAAACCGGCCTGTCCCGCTACTCTGCGCAAATCTGCTAACCCCAGAATCAAGTACTGATGTATAAATCTTGGACATGACATGTCCAATCATAATGGTCCTGTAGTTCTCCGGGTTCATGGGATCCCCTGCCTTGTGGATGGGTGAGATAGTGTTGATGGTCCAGGTGCATGGAAACCCCAAGCAAACGGCTTCATTAAATAGCTTGGCTAAGATCGGGGCTAGGAGGTTAATCCCATATGCAATGAACTCAGTGCATAGTCCCTCATGATCCTTCGCTCGGCTATTATGAAGTTTCATTATAGCATCCTTTACCCCCCCCTAGTGAAGAGGGTGCAGGATGTGGAGCATGGCATATGTGATAGGTTGGGGGCTGGCTGATTTGGGATATCATAGAGCATGCGTGCATAATCAGACCACACCTGAGTGTCAATGAGTGGTGGGAGGGACCGTCCCTCTAGAAATCTCCACCAGAAGTTCTCAGAGTTGTTACTGAACAGAATGTTCAGTAGCTCCTCCTCATTCCGAAGCACGAAGTCAAGTTTCTTCCTACGTACCAGACGGCGGTACTCGCGTAACGTGTCTTGTTTTCTATTTCGAATTTGAGCTGACGGCGTAAAGCCTTACACTCATCATCGTACTAGCTATTACAAGGTACGGTCCCAGGAGGTGGTGGACGGGTGGAGTGGGTGGTGTAGGGAAAGGCGTGACGAGCAGTCTCGTGTAGTGAGCGAGTGACTAGGGCAGCACGGTCTGCTCGTCTCGTGTAGTGAGCGAGTGACTAGGGCAGCACGGTCTTCTAGTAAGGGTATAAAGTCAATGTATGCAAGAAGAATGTACAGACGACCAGAGTAAGTAGGTGAGTGATCGCGATCAAAGCGTATATCATGGTAAGTGGAGTAAGAGCTCAACGGGGTAGAAAGTGCTGTGCGGTGAGGGGTAGAAATGCCCCCCCCCCCCCCCTCTCCCCTCTCTCAGCCAGGCCCCGTCTCCCTCTCCCTCACCCTCGCTGCCCCTCCCTCGCCAGCCCCCCTTCCCTCTCTCCTCCTCTCCCTCTCTCCTCGCCAACTGCCTCTCCCTCCTCCCTTACCCTCCCGTTCCCCTTCCTCCTCCCCGCCCTCCCTCTCCTCCACCCGCCAGCCCCCCCACCCCCCGCCCCCTCCCTCCTCCCCTGCCCACCCCCTCCCCCTCCGTTAGCCCCCTCTCCCTCCCCACCAACCCCCTCTCCCCCCTCCCTCACCCTCCCGCTCCCCTTCCTCCTCCCTGCCCTCCCTCTCCTCCACCCGCCAGCCCCCCCGTCCCCCTCCACCCCCGCCCCCTCCCTCCTCCCTCGCCCACCCTCTCCCCCTCCGTCAGCCCCCTCTCCCTTCCCGCCAACCCCCTCTCCCTCCTCCCTCACCCTCCCGCTCCCCTTCCTCCTTCCCACCCTGCCTCTCCTCCAACCGCCAGCCCCCCCGCCCCCATCCTCCACCCCCGCCCCCTCCCTCCTTCTCCCCCGCCCACCCTCTCCCCCTACCCGCCTTCCCTCTCCCCCTTGCCAGCCCCCTCGCCCGCTCTCCCACCCGTCCCCTCCCCCGTGCCCCACCCCCTCCTTTCCTCTCCCCGGCCCACCCTCTCCCTCCCAGCCAGCCCCCTCCCCCCCCCCCACCCTTCCTAACCCGTAGCTCCCCTCCGCCTGCCCCCGCCTCCTCTCCCCCGTCCCCGTCCTCCCCCCCCGCTGCTGCCTCCCCGCCTCCTCTTCCCCTCTCTTCTACCCTCTCCTGTTCTCCTTCCTCCAGCGCCCGTGTTCCAGGGCGTCCTGGGCAGCAGTTTCACGAACGGAACTTTTTCAGTGTTTGAATCGGCCTTTTCACATCGATTGGCGAATGGATCCCCACTCAGCCAATCTTCGTCCACTTCCACCAGCCGCGAGAACATCATTTTTTCAAAAGACGAGTTGCAGCAGCTTAAGAAAGATGTGGAACTAGAGGGCTCCACATCACTTTTCGCCCGCATCTTTGGGTCACACCCTTCCAGATCACAAGCTAGCGACTGGATGCTGGCGACGTTACCAGGAGATCTCGCCCCACACCTTAGAGATATCTGTTCGACTTTTGGGATGTGGATTCTTCCAAGTGGTTTTCGACTCCCACGAGTCCACAGTCCTTGTTCTGAAAGCTAATCCTCTGGCTTTGGGTTCAAGGAGGATTTTTCTTTTGCCCTACACCTTGGGCTTCGATCTGGTCGAGGACGACAGTCAGGTCACATCACTGTTCATTAGATTTCCTGGTCTTCCTCAGGTCTACCATCGACTTCTTGCTACTATCGGAGCCACATTCGGAGTGGTCACTGAGATCCCCCCCCTTCCTGGCATGCCTTCTTCCTCGGCAGAGGCAGTCAGAGCGGACGGGGTGCCTCGAGTTAGGGTCATTGTCTCTGACCCTAACATCTCAGATGACCACATCATGCTTCAGTGCCCAGATGGCTCTCTCTTTCAACAGAGAGTCGAGATTGCAAGTAGACAGGACCAGTGCAGGATTTGCAGGACCCTTGGTCACTTTACTAGAGATTGCCCAAGGAAGAGAAAAAGACCCAAGAGGTCTTCTGGTGCTCTACTAGGTCGGGTAAGCCTTTCCACCCAACATCCTCCTGTCGATGAGGATAGTCAGCTGGAACATACAGGGCCTAGGTGGAGTTCCACACTGTCGCCGTAGGCAGCTGATCCGAAATCAGCTTCATCCAGGTGTCACTGGAGGTGCTATTGATATCCTTTTTATCCAGGAATACAAGTTGGATGCCAGTGATTGCTCTAAGTCTGGCAAACTTCTTTCAGGACATACCCTCTGGTCGCCTGCTATGGGCACAAGGGGAGGTACTTGCATTTCGGTCTCTCCTTCTATTCCACCCTTGGTTGCTGGTCATGGTATTATCTCCCCCTCTAGAGCTCAATGGATCATTATTTTGATTGGAGGGCGTAAGATTGGTCTTCTCAATCTGTATGCCCCCAACAACAGAGGGGAGCGAGTCTCCTTTTGGAAGGAGTTACTATATTGGGCCCCCATTGTAGATTCTTGGATCATTGGTGGCGATTTCAACATGGTTGAGTTGCCATCAGACAAAAAGGGAGGCAGACAGGATGGAATTCATTCTTTGGAGAGGGCAGCGTGGGATGCCTTTCTCTTTTTGTACAGTGGCAGGGACACTTGGTTTGATGATGCCTTTCATGTTATGCCACAGTCACTCCTGTACTCTTGGTTGAATAGGAGAGTACACATGCCCATCCATGCACGTATTGACAGATTTTTTGTGGACGATTGGGCACTTGACGGAGGGGGATCTGTATGCATTTCTATTGGGGTTACCACCTCAGATCATTTTCTAGTAGTGTTGCAGATTCTTGAGCCTCATCAGAGAGGACACTCTGCCAGTGTTAGGATTCCGGATGCTTTTTATGCAGCGGAGAGCCTCACGGAGGATATTTTACAGATTTGGGTTTCTCACATACAGGGTGGAGTTGTCCGCCCATCTCAGGTAGCTACAGCCTTATCCGGAATTAGTGACTATTATCATACAGTTGCTGATTCCAAGAGACGTGAGATTGGTATACGCCAGCAGTTAGCGTCCCTTCAGAGGGAAGAGCAGAAGAGGCCCACAGATGGTTGGATTCAGGAGCGCCTTGCTGCAGCAAGGGCTCCTATACAAATATTGTTGGATCAGAAAGCAGAGTATGCCTTTCATGCACGGGAATCCTTTTGGATTCAGATGGGTGGTAGGGTCAACAAACACTTTTTCTCTACTCATGGTTCTAGAATTAGTAGAGATAGTGTCTCGCAGCTTGTTGACTCGGATGGGGTGTTACAG
This sequence comes from Dipteris shenzhenensis, assembly GCF_047967505.1. Classification (NCBI taxonomy): domain Eukaryota; kingdom Viridiplantae; phylum Streptophyta; class Polypodiopsida; order Gleicheniales; family Dipteridaceae; genus Dipteris; species Dipteris shenzhenensis. The sequence continues at coordinate 10,137,942 of NC_141623.1, forward strand.
TCAGATCTTGATGCCGTCATGCGTGTAGCTTCATATTTTTTTGCATCCCTTTTTACTGCAGATCCGGGCACACAAGCCATAGATGATGCCAAAGAGGTTATTTGGCAGTGTATCCCTGTATTGGTGAAGGATGAGATATATGTTTCTCTTGATGCACCTTTCACCAATGCAGAATTCAAGACTACATTACTTGCCCTTCACAAGGGCAAGTGCCCAGGTTCGGATGGACTTACCCCTTCTTTTTTTATTACTTTTTGGGAGCAGATTGGTGATCACATTACATCAGCCCTGTAGGGCGTGTGGGACTCTGGTGAGATGACTCACTTACAGATGGTCTCATTCATCTCATCCCAAAGGGGGGTAATAGGAATCTAGTGTCACAATGGAGACCCATCACTCTATTGGGCACTTTTTACAAGATTATGGCGAAAGCCATCAGTCAGCGGCTACAGGTTTTTCTTCCAGTTTGATTCATGACACACAGATAGGGTTTGTGCATGGCAGAAGTATTTTCGATAATATTTTCTCATTTTGGGAGGCCTCAGAATGAGCCATGCAGAGTCGCCAAAGGTTGGCCATTCTACTCTTGGACTTTGAGAAAGCTTATGACAAAGTAGACTGGGATTTTTTAGAGAGTACTCTATCTCGCTTTGGTTTTTCAGATGCATGGATTAGAGGAGTATCCTCTCTCTACAAATCAGCCCATAGCCAGGTGCTTATTGGGGGAGTAAGAGGGGACAGATTTCAGATCGGTAGATCAGTCCGCCAGGGATGTCCTCTTGCCCCTTTTCTTTTTCTGTATGTGGCGGAAGCTATGAGTATCTACCTTAGAGCTCAAGCTGATATTTATGGGCTGAGACTTCCTCTCCGCCGGGAAGAAGAGCTCCTAGATAGTGAGTTAGCAGATGACACGGCTGTTTTTTTGGATGCCTCCCCCAGGACACTCACTTCCTTCCGGACAGCCATGGATTTATTTTGCACGGCTGCAGGTGCACACATTAATTGGCATAAATCCAATGGTTTTTGGATTTGCGATGATGACACCCCGGATTGGGGTAATGATATTGGTTTCACTTGGGTACAGAGGGGTGTCTCCGTCAGATATTTGGGCTGCCAGGTTGGGGTGGGCATCTCTCCTTCACAACAGTTTGCTCCGGTGTTGGAGAGCATCAGAAGAAAGCTCCTTTTCTGGAGCTCAGCCAAACTTGACTTGGCATCCAGAGTGGTGGTGGTTAACCAGGTTCTTCTAGCCACAGCATGGTTTGTATGCTCTTGTTGGTGCCACTCTAGGGATTGTATCACTCAGCTCAAGAGGCTTGTATGAAACTTTTTATGGAGTGGTCTAGACGGCACAACTGATGTTACAGCCAGGGTGGCTCGGGAGACCTTGATTCTTCCTACAAGAGAAGGGGGTTTGAATATCATCGACCCAGATCTACAGTGCAGAGCCTTACTCTACAAGGTCGTTGTGAGAGGACTTATGCCAGGGCAAGAGCCTTGGAAGGACTTTTTTATTAGATGCATACAATCTCGCACGCCCACTCCAGGAGATGATTGGATACACAGTACCAGATGGGCTTTCACCACAACCCACCTCAGATCTCCTTCTTCCCCTCTTATGGTTGCTATCCTGAAAGCATGGGCCAGCTTCAGGAGTACTCTTCGCAGGATTCCCCCGTCCACCCGTGAAGAGATTGAAAGGCAGCCTATCATGTGGAACGACAGTATTTTGGATGAGCATGGCAGACCACTTGGAGCTTCTCTTTACATGCAGTGGCCCAGATGGGAGAGGGGCCCTGCATCTACTGTGGGAGCATGGAAAGCCTTCAGGAGGCTTCCTGCAGACCAACAGGGCCTGGTGGTTCATAATCTTAGAGGGAGTGCAGGGAGAGTTCAGCAGATTGATGCAGCCTTGCCCTTGGATTGGGTGAAACAGCTTCCCAAGTGACCGGTCCTAGCTCAGGGGCAGCCCTCGCTAAGACCCCCGTGACTCCCTTCCACACTGTCTGAGCATGCGAACAGCTCCAAAGGCAGTGCTTCAGGGATTCCTCCTCCTGAAAACACATCTGGCAGTGCCCCTCCTGCCCCATCTGCCTCAGTCATTGCAGCATGGCACATTTGGAGAGCCAGATGCACTGAGGCTATGGAGGGTTCTCAGGTTCACCCTTCTCAGACCTTGGCCAGTACTTGGACAGATACGGTACACACTTTGATGGCCATATGGGCGACCATGCAGGGATCCTCTCGAGCAGCCTCCTCCAGGAGAGTTATTTTTCTCAAGGATTGGAGAGACTCTCCCTTCCTTGCTGAGACTTCTACAGGGTTGAGTTGGCATTTTTAGCCTCAGCGTTGGTTTCTTTCTACCTCATTCTTATGAGGTGTTTTTTATTACATGCTTAGCATGTTGTATTTCCGCACAGAGCTTGCTCTAGTGAGTTTCTTATAGAAGTCTCTTTTTTGCCCAAAAAAGAAAAAAAAAGAAATGCTAAAGAAAAGATAGGTATGGTCAGCCGCTGGAGAGAGAGGTGCTACGGTAAAGTCAGTGATGCGAGATGTGAAGGCAGGGGATCCCATGATGTAGTCCACAACACTGAAGCCTCCCCCATGTGGAAAGCAAGTGAAGCCACCTGATGCGAGCCATCTGTTAAGACCATTATAGATAATGAGATCATGCATCCTGCCGAGGTCTAATAGGGCCTGCCCATAGGTTGTGAGCGGTCCTCGTCTATCAGCGGAAACTCGTAGCATACCTGCCTCCTCAAGGCCAATGTCTGGCAGTAGAGTGGAATCATCCCTGAAGTCGAGGAGTGGTGCCTGATGAGCGCCTGCTCTCGCGTTGAAGTCCCCAACTAGGAGGACTTCCCCGCAGCTAGAGAAGTCAACGATGGACTGATAAAGAGCAGCAGATGGGGATGTCTCATCCTCCCCTCGAATATCTCTGGCAAAGTTGGAGGTCTCGGGGGGGGAAGTAGCAAACTGCGATAAACAAATCCCGGCTATCCATGTGTCGGCGGATCCGAATCCAGAGAAACTTGGAGTGTGGATCTCTCTGCTCCACTGAGATGGTCCCCAAAAGTGTGGATCTGTAAAGGACTGCGACTCCTCGTGATCCTCGAACCCCTCGTGTATCCCTCGTCTCGTCTCTGTAGGCAGACTCCCATGTATACTCGTTGACTGCTGGTAGTGGGGGCGCTCTGGACTCTGATGTGTCTCTGTGTAAAAGACTATGTCGTGACCTGTATAGGATTCCGAGAAGTTCCCTGGTTCTGACCATAAGGTACCATTACAGTTCCAGATGGTACAGGATAGGGTCTCGAATGTCTGAGTCTCATAGACCTTGCCTCCCTATGCGGGAGGAGAGGTGGGTGCCCGACGGGGGCTTGTAAGGAGTCGTCCATCTCATACTACTACCCACTTCCCTTCTTTGTGGACCTGATCCCGCTGCTGCAACAGGAAACGCCTTTCCTCAACCTATAGTGGAGTGCGGTCCTCATCCATGGAGATCGCTGGCTGGTCTCGTAAGGCTGACCTACGACGTAAAGCTGAAAGCCGTGCCTGGGCGTCATGGAACTAGATGATAAGGGGCTACTCTTGGTTGGGGTCCCTCCCAACCTGCCATGCTCTCTCAATCCTGTGCTCAGTCACCCCTAGGGTAGTGGTCACGAAGGCTTGCACATTTGCCGTCGGGTAGCCTCGATGTGGGGAATCCCACGTACTCTGATGTTGAGAGTCTTGCTGGCTCTCTGCTGCTGCTCCAGGAGGGTAGCCAAAATGGTTACCCTTGCAGGTTCCCGTTTGGCTACGTCGACCCATCTGGATGTCTCCTCGATGGTAGATTGCATGCTTGCAATCTATGCCTCCACAACTGGGGTGCTCCCTGGGACTGTACGTACATCAGTGACCTCCTGTCAGAGTTGTGAGATCTCCTGTCTGAGCCCCTGAATAAGATCAGCCTGGACTCGAATAGCCTAAGACTACTCCTATATGAGTCGTGCGTGCTCATGGGTGAAGCGTGTATGCTCCTATGCGAAGCGTGAGCTCTCCCTCTCGTGCTCTCAAATGCTCTAGACCTCCATCAGCAAATACTCCCAAGCCTCTGATGAGTCAGCTCGTCCGTGCTCTAACAGATACTGATAGGACTGTGGCCTGAAAGTGTGAGGAAGAGACTGGAGGCTGGGCGATGATTGGGTAAGATGGGTGGGGTATGGGGATGATGAGGTGATCCCAGCAGGGTGAGGGAGTGTGGGCTGACTGAGAGGCAGAGGGGAGAGAAAGGTCGAGTAGTGCGGAACAGTGTACAACCCCTCCAAAGTAGGTGTCATAATCGGAGAGAGAACTATAGCGGGAGAAGAAGGGACAGATGGTGTCAAAGACAACCCCTCTATCCTAGGGGAGGATGGGGCAATCGATGTCATGGGTAGGGGTATATCAGAGCCAGTAGCTGTAACAGTAGAGGCTGTGGGCGGAAGTGGAGCTGAAAGTGGAGCTGGAGCTGGAACTGGAGCTGACGCTGAGGCTGAGCATGAAGATGTAGCTGATGTAGCTGAGATCAAAGCTGAGACTAAAGCTGGAGCGGCTGTGGCTGTAGCTGAGGCGGAAGTGGGCCCCGCCTTTGCTTTGCTATCTACTCCAAGTCCACTGCGGTTGTATCGTGTATTCACATCTTTGAGTTTCAACTATGTCTATTTTTTCTTGGCGGCTTTATCTGTATCCTTGCCACCTTTTCCCATTTCGTTTAATTGACCCGTGTTCGGTGCAGGTCTTAGTGCGGGAGCAAGAGCATGAACATGAGCTTCCTCCCCATGATGGGAGGCTGCATGGATTGGACAGTGAAACCAATTCCACCTATCATTCCATACATGACGGATGTCCTAGATCCTAAATCACACCACCACAATGTTTTATGCAACACATACAAAATTCGTACATAAATTAAAAATCGTAGCAATGAGCTTTAATAGTAATTTATTAAATCGTAGTCTACTTATCAGGCCATATGGAAGTGTTTTTGTTGAGGGCCTCTCCAATCTTTTCCATAAACTCGTACAAGATCCCTAACGTGCTTCCCTCCATGTCCGTGATGTGAAGCATCGTGTAGATATGATTAACAACTTCGATTAATGGCTTCGCCTCATGCCACCAAGCTTCATCCATGATCATGCGTTGCACTCTATCATCCCAATCTCTCCACTCGTGACGTGCATAGCAAGCCTTGGTGCACTTGCACGAGCCTTTCCACCATTATGAATATGTAAGCAGGCCTTGTGGCTGAAGGTTTCAATAGCTCGAGGTCACTGTATGCCCGATGAGGATTTGGGTCTCTTCGTGACAAACTTTCATGATACTACAGGAAGTGGAGAAGATGCTACCAATACAAGCTATCTTCCCTAGGTCCTCGATCAAAAGATCAAGGCAATGTGAGACACAGGGTATCCACACAATCTTTCGAAACTTATTTCCTAACATCTCACCCATAGCCACACATTTTTTTCCATTATCTAGTCACTACCCACGCCACGTTCTCCGCACCTATCTCCAAAATGGTTACAAAATCAACCGGTGGCTGAATCGGGGCATGTGGATCAGGAGTAGGTTGCTGTAAATTCTGATTTTCAGCATGAACCTCAACGGGGGAACCAAATGCTATAGGAAGCATCCCCTAAAAAACATCATCTGAAGAAGCTGGAATCTGAACTTCAGCATGTGTATGTGCTGAATTCTTTGAAAATATAACATCTCTACTAACAAAAATCTTGCGTGAAGCAGGATTGTAGAGACGATAGCCTTTGCTTTGTGCACTGTACCAACAAAAATGCATTTAAGTGCCTTATCTGACAACTTATGTCGAAATTCCACAGGCACGTGATAATATGCAACACAACCAAAAACTTTAAAGTGATCCACTGAAGGCTTTCTCCCATGCCATGACATGTCTTCAAAGCCTTTGTGGGAGCCAGATTCAAAACATAGTTGGCACACATGAGGCCTTCAAGCCAAAACCTGTGAGGCAACTTTTTACTGGTAAGCATGCATCTATCCATCTCCATATGAGTGCAATTCTTCCGCTCAGCTTTGCCATTCTATTGAGGTGTAAGCCTCACTGTAAGCTGATGCGTGATGCCTTTCTCCTTCAAAAATGCCTCCAACTCATGAGACATATACTCCCCCCCTCTATCTGTGCGAAGTGTGTGCACCTTGAGTCTTGTCTCATTCTCAACCATAGCCACAAAGTGTTTGAAATGCATAAACACTTCCGATTTTGCCTTAAGACCATAGATCCAAGTGTAGTTGGTGAAGTCATCTATGAATGCAACATAATAAAGATAACCCCCAAAAGCAAGTGTCCTCATGGGACAGCAGACATCATTGTGAATAAGTTGTAATTTGCGTGTAGCTTTCACTGCACCATCCTTCTTGAAAGGAAATCTATGCATCTTGCCAAGGATGCAGCCCTCACATGCATGAGGAGGAGGTGACTCTAAAGGAGGCAATGCATCAACCATATCATGCTTCTGAAGTGTCATTAAGCTGCCATAGCTCATGTTCCAATACCCGGCATGCCATAACTCCGCATTCTGCATCGCAACAGTGGGAGTGCTCACTGAAAATGCAAGATCGGATCTTTTCTCATATATATCAAGTTGAAAAAGACCTTGATACAAAGTGCCAGACAACATCAAAGCATAGTCATTCTCTTTGTCTCTGACTGCACACTTACCATCATCAAATTCAACCTGAAATCCTCCTCTATTAAGAGAGGACACTGAAAGCAAATTCGTCTTTATACCCGGCACATAGAGAACATCTGAAATTCTGAAATCTGTGCTAGTGGATGTGAGAATAATGTCCCCCACTCCACACACTAAATAAGAATAATTATTTGCACAAGTCACCTTCTTTTTAGTAGGTGGAGGATGCAGAGATGCAAACAGCCTCTTCTTAGAAGTGATGTACTTTGAAGTACCACTGTCAAAATACCAAGTATTCAGTGTCTCATTGACACTGAGAGAGCATGCATCCTTTGAAGGATCATAATTGCAAGTCAAGAAAGCATAAGGGTCATCATCATTAGTGGCTGTAGCATTTGAACTACCCATTGAAAAATCTGAAGTGCAAGACAGAAAGGCATAGTGCTCTTCCACAAAGTTGGCTATAACATCTCCCCCATCATGTGAATGAGGAGCTCATGCATCTGACACAGCCATACCTGAATCCCTTTTCTTTTCTTTAGCTATGCACTTCTTGCATTCACCAATATAATGACCTGGCTTCTTACAGTAGTGACAAATGCCTTTCTTTTTATGCTTATTTGCATCACCCTTAGCCTTATAAGAGGGCTGTCCTAAATCAGATTTATGCTGATGTGTGGACTGATTGGCATGAAGTCCTATCAACTTGTGAAAAGAGAGAGGATTGCTGTCCCCCCTCAATGACAAATTCAGCGAGGTGTGGAAACCAAGATAGGACTCAGGAAGAGAATTCAAAGTGGTAGTAATCATCTTTGAATCCGGAATGACTTCATCAATATTCAGCAATTGCTCCCTCAAATCCTGAAGCTTTGTGAGGTGAGTAGTATTCATGGAATCTCCCTCATCCATATGCATATGAGAAAGCTCTCGCTTCAGAAAGGAAATTCTGGCATCGTTTCTTGCTGCAAACATACTCTCTAATATCTCCCAAGCTGCCTTTGATGTCTTGCATGACCGAATGTGAGGTATAATGAACCTCTTGACAGAGAGAGAAATCACTGATAGAGCTTGTGCATCTCTTAAATCCCATCTTTTCTGTTTTGTTGTGGGAGCTCCTGGAGCGGCAGCTCCAACTACTTGTGCTGCATTTTGACCTCTACCCCTGCCTCCAGCTGTAGGAGTGACAGGTGTAGCCACTGTATCTGGCCTTGCTTCATCTTTATTGACATAATCCCAAAGATGTCTACCAACCAAGATGTTGCAAACCATGAAACTCCACAAGGAGTAGTTGGTGCCATCCAACTTATCCTCCTGTGTGAGGACTCCAAACACCTCATTGGGGTTGTTCTGAGCCATTTTTGCCAGATAAACTCAAAAAACACAGCAAACTGACCAAGTAAAATCCCTTCCTGGGATGCAAAATGCACAAGTAAAATCGGCCAAAGAAAATCTGCCCACAATGACAAATACTGTCACAGCCTATCAAAGGCTCGAAATGCACCACAATGCTCTGCTTAATGCCCAAAAATCTGCAAATAGAATCTGCAAAAAATGGCAGAAGTCTGCAAATTGACTCACATTGAGTCCAGAACTGCTTGCAAACCTCCAAATGGTCTTTCAACTGCCAAATTGTATCCGAATGCCAAAAGCCCCAATTTCTTCAGGGAAATTACATCCAAAAGAGGGCAAATTCACTGAAACCCCCAAAAATGCCTGAAATTGCAGTTCAAAACCAAAAGCCCCAAATTTTGCGGTGAAATTGCAAGCGAAAGAGGGCAAATTGACTGAAATCCTCTAATTTGCAATTTGTCTGCCAAAGCTCCAAATGTGCTCCCAAAAACTAAGCCAAACAATGGCTGTATGCACAAGAGCCTGACAAAACTCTTTCCAATATCCTCCTGCAAAGAAAACCCTGCAAAAAAGCAACTTTCCAAGTCCACCTGCAAAGTGACCAAATGTGAACGATGTTTTCACCTTCAAACTGTACGAACTAACAATACGGAACTGTCAATACAGTTGAATGCAGTTGTCTGGAACTGTACGGCGCAGCCTGTACAGTCGAAAATCCGTACACCTTAACATATCTACCGAATTTGTACGGACATCTCAGTGCAAGTGTATGGAACTGTGCGGCGTACTTGTACGGTCAAAACCTGGCGGGGCTGTACGACGAAATCGTACGAAAACCGTATGCTTATACGGACGACGGGTATGGAAATGTACGGCTGGCACTGATGAAGTTCGCATGTGCAGCGTTACAGTATGGACCGTCAGTCTGTACGTTGTACGAACGTTGTACTAAGTGTGAGCAAGAGAGAGTGAGCTGAACGTAGATCGCTCAATAGTGGACTGAATTAAGTGAAGTATAAACAAGAGATGAGGGGTTTTGTCTAAGTGACAAAACCCTATCTAATCACTAACCGTAGTTAGGGATTAGACTGTGGTTAGGGAAAAAACCTCTAAGAGGGAAAAGTGCCCCTAACCCACTTATTACATTACATTGGCCACTGCCTAGAATATAATAATAATTCTAACACTTATACGCCGCACTGCCTAGTATATGTGCCTACAAGCTTTAACCTAGGTCTTGTATGGTGTACTTGTCTTTTGTGTAAAAGTGAATGATGAACAATGGATTTGATTGATTGTTTTAGGATTATTCAAAGGTTTCAATAGTTGTAGGGTAGACCTTTGGGCCTATGGAGCTACCTACCATGACTTCATGTCATTGGTGTGGTTAGCTAGCTTTAAGGACCATGTCATGTAGCATGTCCTACCATATATCTCCATGGAGGCACCATGTGGCACCATCCATTGATAGTTTAGGTGGCTTTGTCATATGTCACATGGACATGCATGCACCACTTCACACACTCTAGGGCAGCCAATCAAGTGAGAGGTTTCACCCATGCATGGCACACTTTGTCAATGCCACGTAGAAGGGCTGAAGGTGCAAGACATGGAATGGAATGGAAAGGAAAAGCAAGACTAGGAAAGCATAATGGAAATGAAATAATGTGAGAAAGAAATATACAACTAAGCAAAGTACTTACATGATCAAGAAAGGCATGAGGCTTGATGATAATGACAATGAAAGTACAATGCCTTTATAGGATAGACACACACACTCTGTGTCAAATGTATATGGGATAAGTCCCATAGTGACACATGGCACTCTAGGATATAAAGTAGTATAGTACTACTCTAGAACACACTAAAAGTCACTCAAATTGACTCCATTTCCTAACACCCCCCCATGGAGGAAAGGTGAGGGACTACTGGAATGGAACCAAGAACAGAACATGACAATGATGGTCGTCAAAACTGTGCATGCCGGTCTAGAACTAGACATGGCTCCCACACAATCTCAGAGGCAAGTGAGCATAACACAAAAATCTCATCTAGCATGGCTCAGAGGCTCATCATGCATGGATGCATTATCATGCATGGATGCATGATCAACTCAGAGGTCTAAGAGACCAATGCACCAACAAATAGACCTATCAAAGCATCTTCGTCTGCATCATCACTAATGGCGGATGCCACCCAACTGGCATGATCCTTCGATTGTTGTTGAGCAAGCTTCTGGTAACACCTGTCGTCCGTATGATCGAGCTTGTTGCAGTAAGTGCACTTGAATGGCTTGAATGTCTTTCCTCGTGCTGGTGGAGTCGATGGCCTAGGTCTCCATTTGCTGGTGGAGGCACGTGCCTGTGTAGTATCTGCTGAATAGGATGGAGATTCTTTGTTGTGGCGATCCTTTTCAAGCAAAAGAGACACCATATCTTTGAATGTAGTCGATGCAATGCGAAGTACTTCAAGGGCATCCTCAAAGCGAGAAATCCCTTCCATACTCGTCATCAGGACAGCCATTTTGTCCTCGTCATCCGGGCAACACTTCAAATTGGAGAGTTGTTGAACTAAAGATTTTTGCTATATGCACACTCAAAGTATCAGACTCTTCCATTTTCAGCTTATAAAATTGCATTTTCAGAAATACCTTGGAGTTGGTGATCTTGTTACCAAATATATTCTCGAGGCGTGCCCAAATCTCCTTTACCTTGGACTTAAAGTTGATGTGATGAATCAATGAATCATCTAGGCAAAGCCTGCGATTATTGCGATGGCAGAGCCCTTTTAGTCAAACTTCTTGTTAGAGGTTTAACTCCAGGAGATCAGCCGTGGAAGCAGTTCCTACTGCATGGGATTCACCAGTGCACCCCCAGAGCAGCAGGCCAGTGGGCAGGAAGAGTCAGTTGGATCTTCTTGACGGACCAGCATTCTCAGCCTTCCTCACCACTTGTGAAAAGGCTTATTCAGATATGGGATCATTTTCGTCAACACCTCATCAGAGCAGTTCCCTCCTCCAGAGAGGAAATTGCCCGACAGCCACTTTATCATAACCCCCTGGTTCGGTATCAGGGATCTTCCCCTGGTACTGAACTTAGGACTCCCTTGGCCAGATGGCATGCTCAGGGGGTTGTGACAGTTGGAGATTGGTTTAGGGGAGGTGTGGAGATGTCAGAGGAGGAGATCAGAGATAGACACGGGCCACTTGGACAGATTGCTGCCACCAGATTACTGATCATGAGAGCTATTCCTCAGGGGTGGAGGGACATGCTTACAGATCCAGCCTATGTTCATCCCATCTTTACTTGGTCAGGTTGTTTTAGTGAGGCTGGGCTATGCATTGGAGTTCGTTTAGGACCGGCACCGTTTACTTATTTTGAGACGGACTCCTCTCACAGATTGTATCCCACTCAGCCCCTGGATCGACAGGAGCTCCTTTGGCAGAGAGTCAGGGTCATTGGTTGCCTGGGTAAGGAATGGGCCACAGATCCGTCCAGGTTGACCATTGCAGAGGATCCTAGATGGAGACTTTGGATCTTTCAGGGTCGACCTCTTGCGGAGCTCGACTAGGACCCAGGTGAGTGGGCGTGGCCTGCTCCGGTGGCAGGCGCTCGTCCTCTTTATTTTTTCGAGTACTCTATGAGGGCAAGTTACAGGCTTCAGCAAAGAGACTCTCATCACCTACCATCTGCCTCACAGCATTGGCACACATAGGGACTTACTGCAGAGCTCTTGCCTGCTGAGCTACTGGACTCACTTTTGGGGCATCAATAGAGCCAGGAAAGTCTCCTACTTTCTTTGGCTCACTATTCATAGGGGTATACCTGTGGGTACTTGGCTTCAGCAGATGGGTAGACCCTCCTTGTGTATGCGTTGTCAGCTTTCAGAGGAATCTAGTAAGCATTGTTTATGGAGCTGCCCCAGCTCTAGAGTGGTTTGGACAGGTATCTTCAGGTTGTTCTCATATTTTACATCTGAGTCCTTTCTGATGACATGGGGCGCTACCCTTTGGGGGAGAGGCTCTGGAGCCTTTGCCCTCTATGAGTCAGAGCCAGGAGACCAGGGTTTCTTCATGCAGTGTCGCCAGAGACGGGGTCCCACAGATGTTAGCATCATGGAGCCACAGGACTTACTTTTGGTACCAGTACCAGCTCAGGATTCCAGGCCTACTTCACCTGCAGGGTCAGCATGGGAGGTGATTTCTAGCATTACCCTATGGCGGATATGGTGTTCGAGATGTTCTTTTGTCCTTGGGGGCCATTTATGCACGGAGGCTGACACTCTTTCTTCCATTTGGGCGGAGATTATCTTCACTCTCGGAGTCAGTGGGAGCGGTGTACAGGCACCTCTTTGGCAGCTCGTGGGAGACTTTTATCCTTCATGAGGACATGGGACTGCTCATTATTTTTTCATTTGACCCCTTTTGGGATGTCGTGGCATTTTAGACCACCACCATGGCTTTTTTGCCACATTGTTGAGGCTAGGGATAGAGTACTTTCTCTCCCACCTGTTGTATGATTCGTTTTGAATGGAATATATCACTTTCTCTTAAATTATTGCGATGGCCCTCAAATTGTGTTGCTTCCAAATCTTTCGTGTTTGAAGCTCCGTTGATGTCTCAAGTGCTTCATCATCTTCGATGGCATCCCAAACATTCTCCTTCATGAGAAGGAGTTCCACTTTTGTTTGCCATGTGGGAAATCCATCCCCCTTGAATTTGTCCACAAGGAGAGAGTTGGTGGAAAGCGAACCCATAAAGCTGGCAGCTAGGAGAGAGAAGAGTGATGGATAGAATGAAGGGCACAAGTGAGCTGAGGGAAAAATGGAGGGCTGAGGAAGAAATGGGAGAAATGGCGGGCACAATGGAGATGTAGGAGAGGAAGAAATGGCGGGCAGAATATGGGCACCAACTTGCAGACAGCAGCTCCAAGAGAATGTCAGGCAGAAGGAGCAAATGGCGGGCTGGAGGAGAGGTCAACGATGAAGAGGATGGACAGCTCCATGTTGAGCTGGCTGCATCATGCTTGGGCTGTCAAATCATTGAGCTCCAAAACAAAATTCGCGCGCAAAAACAAATTTCATCACTTCTTGCAAGGGCTGTAACTTTTCACAGAAAACTCAGATTGCAATGATGTAAAAACAAAATTTGTAGTACTCAAGGTCCTCTACAACTTTACTGAAGACACAAAGCCGTGATTTTGCTTCTAGATCCAAATAGAAGCGTCACATCGTCCGCATGTCACAGAAAGATGTAGCTGAAGGAAGGATTAGAGAGGTGGCAGATCATGGCATGGAGAAGAGAGCTCTAGATGGAATTGGAGAAGCCATTCCTCCAAGGGGAATGAGGGGAAGAGGCTTCAATGTCCTCAATCTCTTACCTCAACCTCTGGAAGATAGTCTAGCTCTGATACCATATGAAGATGCAAGACATGGAATGGAATGGAAAGGAAAAGCAAGACTAGGAAAGCATGATGGAAATGAAATAATGCGAGAAAGAAATATACAATAGTACAACTAAGCAAAGTACTTACATGATCAAGAAAGGCATGAGGCTTGATGATAATGACAATGAAAGTACAATGCCTTTATAGGATAGGCACACACACTCTAAGTGTCAAATGTATATGGGATAAGTCCCATAGTGGCACATGGCACTCTAGGATATAAAGTAGTATAGTACACTTTATGTAGTACTACTCTAGAACACACTAAAAGTCACTCAAATTGACTCCATTTCCTAACAAGGGCTTCTTCATGAAACCTCAAGTTGCTTTTCCCTCACACCTCCTCTTGTTGGACTTGTGGTTCATTTTGAATGCAATGTTCACTTGCTGCTGTTTAAATTTGTGCACTCTCCATCTTCAAAATGTACCCAATGATTGGCATCTGATATTCTGCAGGAATTCATTTGCATGTGCATATCTTCTTCTACCTATGGATGTGCGTGGAGGCCACTACACCCTATATTCTGCAGGAATTCATTTGCATGTGCATATCTTCTTCTACCTATGGATGTGCGTGGAGGCCACTACACCCTATATTCTTTCAAAATGAACATGAATTTCCTGATCACAGGTGTTAAGAAGAACTTGCTTTCAGTTGTGGCTATGTAGCACATATCTAACATTACTTCACAAAAATTCTTGTTGAAGCCAAGAGAAGTGTAATGCGATAGCCTTTCATTTGCAATATGTAGACTTTGCTTCCTCAGCTACACCGTGAATGGCTTGATGTACTGCAACTAGTACCAATCCCTCTTTGCTGTCATGGGCTCTTCCTCGGACTTCTTTTGCAAAGCATGTGGATCCTCTTTAAACACACAAAGGACACATCATCATTGGCATCACAAATGTGCAAAATTGTTACCTGCTTATCATCCAAAGCAGTTATCGGCTGTCCAAAACATGCGTGCATGAGTGTGTCATCTGAGTAGTGCTTGTGGCTTCAAGTAGACATAATCATACAGTTGAAAGTGCATCATGAGCTGGCTGCTCATCCAAAGGCATGTCATGCTCAAAATTCTCAGCAATAGAAAGGTGTTTTGACACCTTATTGTTGTCTTAATATATTGAGATATATTAGTGGAAGAATTTTAGACTGCATGTATGTACTATTTGTGTCACTAATCATATCTGGCACCTGGAGGTTCGGGATCAGGGAACGTTTCTGCAAGGCTTGGCCTGCAGGTGTTTTCTACAACATCACCCCGAGAGGGATCAGATGGTTTATAATCCGCCACCCTGGTTGTAAGCCCCTGTTATAGAATCCCTAGGGCTGGGATCTCTGGCAGCAGGAGTGTCTTTCTGACAGCCAACATTTAATTTTTTGTTGATTTTCATGGTTGGCACCTTTATGGTATTTGCCAACTTGTATGATAGTTTTTTACAAGCATCAATAGAAGTTCTTTTCTCTGGAAAAAAAGGAAGAAAGATATGGACTCGATCTGCATAGGGGGAGATCCTAGGTTGACCTAGAGCCTTTCTTTGCCTCACGTGGGTGGTCACATCCTAAGACCCAGGTATCTCAGGATCCACACCTCACATGATTTACCTATGGCATTTAAAAGTGTCTTCCCACTAGCTTCATATTGAGGCTAGGTTGATACTCTTGTCTCCAACCACCAAGTAATTCCTCCACTGGGGAAACAAGTACGAATTACACATAGAGGCATTTTTGACATGAGGCCCTGACTTGTGAGCCTATCCGAGATGTATCAGCAGTTGTACCCATGGATTTGGACAGGGATACATCTTTGATCCATACCTCTCTCCCATGGCCTAACACGAGGCTCAATCTAGTTTCTAAACTTGTGTGGCTGAGAATCTTTAATAAATAACCATCTAACCTATGGTACATTATTTTAAGATTGATACATGCCATCCCTATTTCAATTCTGGTATAAAATATATTTTAGATGCACATTTTAGAACATACCAGAATCAAACCAAAGGGTATAATTCAAGGTCTCCCATCCATTCACAGTTTCTGTATTTGCTTTTGGAGTTGAATATCTTTTGTATGCTCTTAGCTTAGGAATGAAAATTTTTAATATGGTCTTAGCTTAGGGTTATATCAGCAAGTGGATTGTGGAGGGGTAGATTGTTGATGCAGCTGGAATGTTAAAGAGACTTTGATGTGTCTGATATTGGTTTTTGCAGCTGAAGATGATTTGAAGATTGCTTTTGGACAGTTGAAAAGGTTCTCTTGGCATGAATTGCAAATTGCAACAAATGGATTCAATGAACAAAATGTAATCGGTCAAGGTGCATTTGGAAAAGTTTACAAAGGTATACTCAATGACAAAACAGAGATAGGGGTGAAACGGTTATTGAATACTGACATTGAGGGTGGAGAAGCAGCTTTTCTGCAGGAAGTGGAGATGATAAGCGTGGCAGTTCACCGCAACCTTTTGCATTTGATAGGATTTTGTGTCACACCATCAGAGCGAATTCTTGTATATCCTTATATGCCAAACAAGAGTCTGGCATATCGCCTGCGAGGTTGGCTTCATTTACCTCTCCATTCATAGCTGAACTGTGTAAAATTATAAATTCTCTGACCAACCTATCGAATGTCAGCCCATATAAACGTGCATGTCTTGTAAGCTTTCAGAGAATTGAACCTTTCATGCTTATCTATCTGAACATGTAGTTCTTGTTTTTAGATGCCTTAACACTATTGATAAGAAGTGTGTTCAGAAGATTTTTACTCTCTTTTCATGCTTCTGCTACCTATGTAACATCCAAGCAATCCTGTAGAACATGAAACAAGTTCTCTACTCTGCATCATCTTTTTAGATTCCTCTATTTGTCAATTGCAATGCTATAAAGAGACTAAGATGAGAAATGTGTGCAGAAAGAAAACCCGAGGAGCCAGGGCTTGATTGGAACATACGCAAAAAGGTGGCACTGGGAGCAGCTCGTGGCCTTGCGTACCTTCATGACCACTGTAACCCAAAAATAATCCATAGAGATGTGAAGGCTGCAAATGTATTGCTAGATGGGGAGTTTGAGGCAGTTGTAGGAGACTTTGGACTGGCAAAAATGTTGGATACCAGAAATACTCATGTTACAACAATGGTACGTGGCACAATGGGGCACATTGCCCCTGAGTATCTATCCACTGGGAAATCATCAGAGAAAACAGATGTCTTTGGCTACGGAGTGATGCTTTTGGAGCTTGTAACAGGTCAACGGGCCATTGACTTCTCTCGACTTCAGGAAGAAGATGATGTTTTGCTGCTGGATCATGTAAGATTTACCTGTTTTGCTGCCCTGTCAGGTTCAGATTGAAATTAAACATGATGATAGGGTGCATATATCGAAGCAAGAGCTTTGGGATATGCTCACGACAGATTTGTCATATGTCAGGAAAAACCATAATTATTGTAAATTTACAGCTCATGGTGAGTGTACATTTTTGCTTTTATAGGTAAAGAAGCTGCAGCATGAGAAGAGGCTGCATTCTATTGTGGATCCGAGCCTTTTTGAGTACAATGTAGAAGAAGTGGAGCAATTGATTCAAGTGGCATTGCTCTGTACACAATCCAGTCCAGAAGACAGGCCAAAGATGGCTGAAGTAGTGCGAATGCTCATTGGGGAAGGGCTGGCTGAACGATGGGAGGAGTGGCAACAGGTTGAAGTTATTCGCAGGCAGGAATATGATTCAATGCCACAAAGGTTGGCAGAGTGGGTTGAAGACTCAACAGTCAACCAAGAAGCCATTGAGCTTTCTGCAGCAAGATAATAAGGTTTCTGGAGCAAGATTACAAGGTTTCTGGAGCAAGATTACAAGGTTTCTTGATCAAATTCTCCTTCAGCTAAATTAACCTCCTTGCTGCCCTGTAAAGGTTAAGACCTTTGAATTGTATTCTATTTGGAGCATTTTTTATTTTTTTCTATTTTCATTACTCAATAAATTGCATGCATAATTATTCCCTTGCAAGTAAACTGGGTGACATTCTATAATTAGTTCAAGGATAAAGTATCCTCCTCCAAACCAAAATATTCCACTTTCCTTTTGTGCACGTTTTCATTCCTAGTAAGAGTAAATCTTCTAAGCTGTGTTTTCCCTTCTTCCAAGTTTTCGATTAGGGAAACTGATGTGAGAACTGTAAGTTTTTTCACAGTAGGTCTTGCTCTCAGCCATAGCGCAGCAGAGATAAGTTAATGGGAAGAGCAGTGGAGGAGTAAAAGTGAAATGGTTGATCCCCTTCAAGCATGAGCAAGCTCAAGAAAAGTGACAAGTGGAGGAAGACTTGAGAGAGGCTGAAGGATTTGGCAAAGAGAGAAGCTGAAAATATTATTGACATCTATATGAGTATCTCCGTTACTTCTGCTGAACTGTGCTTGCCCTCGCTTAATTCACCTAAACCTTCTTTTAATCCTCGTGGGCTGCAAAAGCTGCCTATCCGCCCCTGCCCCTACCATTTCACCTGTTTGCGAGGCTTGTTTTGTTGTCTTCTTTGCCGGTTAACCGACGCACCCCTCCCCTCCCTCTTCCTTTCCCTTATTTTGTCTCGTCTAGTCATTTACTTCATTGTTCACATGCTGGGTTGATTTTTATTAAGTTGAAGAAAGCATATAGAAGATCTCCTATGGTTGTAGAATCTTAGCATTGCCCAAAGCAACAAAAGCTATACAAAAGTAACACAAAATCCGTGGTGGTACAAGTTTTGACCCTATATGTTGAAGGAATGTTCTTTTTGCCAATGCTCGAATATTGCTCGATGCGGACAAGCCTTCCTAACATTGATACTTGTCTAACTCATTGAAACACCTTGCAAACACATGATACTATGGATAATACTCCCTTGCTCCACCTTATGGAAATTACTCGTGTTCTTCGGGCTCACATCCACCATTTGGGATAAAGGAGAGAGAGCCAATACTTTGACATAGTCTCCATTTAAAAAGAATGCTTCACCATTGTAATGTCATCACACTTGTCATGATCATTATGATGCATGAAACCGGCCTTCAGGAAAGTAAAGGGCAATAAACCTTTGCTAAATTGTCAAATGCCTCAAATATAGCCACAATGCATCATGTCAAGCACTTACTTTACTTAAATTCACTTATTAATAAACTGATTAACAATTTTGTGGAGGCTAGAATGCCCCTGCTCAATGAAAACAATACACAAGACGCCCACTGGCCCCAAACACCTTGGTGCCCCTTTCAGTATTTATTAAATACTTTTGAAATGGAAAAGCTTTACACCAGGGGGCTCACCTCTCCACCGTTCCTCTTGCAATTTCTCTGACTATCTTTTGGAAATCTATTCCATAGTGCACCACAAGGATCCAACTGGGAAGGCAATCTTAGGCATTCACTTCTGACTTGACCCAACTGAGAGCATCAAAGCATCCAAACCAATTGCAAATTGTGCTCAAGGTAGTCTCAAGGCTTTCACATGCATCAACATTGTCCTCCGACGTTTTCAAGGCACACCCTTGCTTCTGAGTGCTTGCTTGATCTTGTGGGAATCAGGCTAGACTCCAAACACAAGAAAAACACTGCAAATAGCTTCAAATTAAGAAATTGCAATCAAATAGAAGACAAAAACCAAATGCATGTTGCTCGTGGTAGAGGGGCAAGCTTTGTCCTCGTGCCTATCGCTCCCAGCAAGTTGCAGGAGTCTTCTAGCTTCCAAGAAAAGAGAGAAATGAACAGATAGAGAGCGAAGAGAAGGCAAGAAAGGGTTGTAGAGGTTTGGGCAACAGATCTATCCCGAAACGCACTCAAAATTTTTGTCCTCGAGATGACTTGCCTTGGGATCTGTGCCTCATCTACATATACCTTGAAAACGTCCCAAACGTCTTATACAATTGCCTTGGATGGTGTCTTAGGTTCGTACATGTCCATACGTATGCATGGCTTGTCTTAAATGCACCATATAATGAAATAATATGTCAATACTGTTGTTCATACAGGTTGTATGGAGTGCCTTGGGAAGCGTGCAGCAGCCTAGAGTGAGTGAATGCGTGCAAGCATGAGGAAAAACAGCTTAAATTTGTTAAAATCAGCAGCATGTGTATATGCAAGCTAGTGCTAGCTTCCTTTGCAAGCTGGAGATGCGGGATGGTAGGTGGTGGAAGCACATGCATGACAAATGAACCATACCTAACCAAGCACAACGTTGGTTGTCCTTGGGCCCAGCTTTAAAGCCCCTCTTTAATGCTTTTGCCTTGCCCCTAGGACCTAGTGGGTACAGCTAGAATTTTTCCCTAGTAACTTCTAGGAATGATAATATGGGCTAGGGGAGCTCAAGAGTCCATCCATACATCAATGCATCCGTTGTGTGGAGTGTTGCGAACACCCATCATGGAGACCTCACGATAGAAATACTGTCAGCAAGCAGCATCTCGGGTGAGACAATCGGTGTCACCAAGCGATCTCCAGATACGTGAGCAGCCTGTACCAAGGAAGTGGAGGTGCTATAGGAAATGCTCCAAATCTCTGTTCTACTGAACCTATAGGAACCTGTATTGCATTGGGCTCAAGTTGAAATGCATCCAGTTAGAGCTGCAAAATCCGAGGTGACTCTGCCAAATCACCTGAACTGCACCAATTAGCGACGGGAAACTCTACCTCTTACTTTTCTTTCCATATGTGCAAAATCATGTCCCGGAACTAAGATTTCATCCAACTCTTCAACCTCGGGCTGATCCTCACGAAGTAGGTCAATAGAGACATTACCATGGAAAGGTTTCAGTAGACTCACATGGAAGGCATTGTGTATTGTCCAATGGTCGGGTCTTCACTCTATAAGTTACATCATTAATCTTTTCAGAAACTTGGAAAGGACCATAATACCTCATCTTCATCTTTGTGTACACTTTGTCCTTGCCTTCATCCTTTTGAGTTGCGCTTTTTGAAAACATAGTAGCACCCAATCGCCCATCGCCCTCTTTCAAGAGTAGCTCGCGGGGCGATGTTTATTTGCTACCCGTTTATGCTTCTCCTGGCTTTCTGGAGGGTTGCTTTGACCTTTTGGTAGGTGGCATCTAGACTTTCCACAAATTTGTCCGCTTCAAAAATCTTCTCTTTTGTATGCAAAATAGGAGGTACCTTCCGCTCTTCTACACACAATCTTGAAGGGTGCCTTCCCTGTAGATGATTGTATAGTGGTGTTGTACACAAACTCAACAAGTGGTAGAAATTGCTCCCATTTCGACTGATCAGAAACATAACACTTGAGAAGATCAAGGACAGTGGAGTGGGCTTCTTCTGATAGTCCATCAGATTCAGGATTGGAAGAGGATGAGAAATTCTGCGTGGTACCCATATTCTCAAGGATACCTCTCCAGAAAAGACTTGTCATCCGCAGGTCTTTGATCGCTAACAATCGATTGAGGCATCCTTGTGATGTTTGAACACATGAGACATAAAAAGTCTCGCCATCTGGTCTATTGTAATCTTCTTCCGTATGGGAATAAAGTGGGCCTACTTGCTGAATTTGCAAATAATGGTCCATGTCCCAATGATGTACGTGGAAGATCAAAGATGAAATCCATTGCAATGCTCTGCTAGGTCGATCGGGAATGGGGGTAAAGGTTGCAGTAGTCCAGCCAACTTCTATCTGTCATATTTCACCTTCTAGCAAATGATGCATGTCCTGACGTATGTCTCGACATCATGCCTCAATGTTGGCCAAAAGAAATAATGCTCCACAGATTTGATGGTGGCATCAATGCCTCTGTGTCCTGCATAAGGTGGGGCATGACTCTTGGTCAAAACTTTTGGCCTCGATTGGTGTGTGACACACAATTTGCCATGCATCATTAAAAAACCCTCCTTGAGAGTATATAGTGGTCATGTCTCGAGTCCTCGACCAACTGATCATAAATTCGTGCAAAATCAGCATCATTGGCATACTGATCCTTCATGGCATCAAGCTCATCATGATATGCAATGGTAACAACTGAAACTTGCGGCTTAATGGACACTGCTTCTAGGGTGGGCTTTTGGGAAAGTGCATCTGCAACAACATTCCTTTCCAAGCACATGCACAATCTGAATATGAAACATAGAAAGAAAGTTGGCTCACCTCATGTGCTTCTCGGACAGCTTCTTCTTAGTGAGAAAGTACCGCAAGGATTGGTGCTTGGTCTAAACATAAAAATCAGCATCTAAAAGATAATGCTTCCAAGGCAAAAGAGCATGTATGATAGCCAACATCTCTTTCTCATAGATAACTTTTCAAAGAAGCCAACAAACTAGTAAATATAGAAAATGAACCACCAACAGGGGAAGATTGCTCTGCCTTGCGAAAGTGAATTGGTCCACCATTGGAGTGCATTTCTCTTCAAGAAGGTGGCTACCTTTCAAACTTTGGAAGACTTTGTGAAATTCCCACCTAAATAGGCGGCATCAAACTGTTGCACAAATGTCAAAGCCTTCACTCTATCCTGCATGCCACTGAAAGTTTCAAACTTCACAGCTACCCCTCCCTAAATAGTCAAATACCCCTCAAATACATCATGTCAAACACTTTCTTTACTTAAATTCACTTAGAAATAAACTAAAAAACGACTGTGTGGAGGCTAGAATGCCCCTTCTCAATGAAAACAGTACACAAGACACCCACTAGCCCCAAATACCTTGGCGCCCCTTTTGGTATTTATTTAATACTTGTGAAATGGAAAATCTTTACACTAGGGGGCTCACCTATCCACTGTTCCTCTTGCAAATACTCCAACTATCTTCTGGGCATCTATTCCATCGTGCACCACTAAGATCCAACTGGCAAGGCAATCTTAGGCATTCACTTCTGACTTGACCTAACTAAGAGCATCAAAGCATCCAAACCAATTGCAAACTGTCCTCAAGGTAGCCTCAAGGTTTCACATGCATCAACACTGTCCTTTGGCTTTTCCCTAGGCATACCTTTTTCTTTTGAGTGCTTGCTTGAGCCTATGGGAACAAGGAAGGACTCCAAACACAAGAAAAACACTGCAAATAGCTTCAAATCAAGAAATTGCAATAAAAGAGAAGACAAAACCCAAACATCCGCTCTCTGTGGGGAAGAGGGGCGAGCTCTGTCCTCTTATCTATCCCCTGTCCAGGCTCCCAGCAGGGTGTAGGAGTCTTCTAGCTTCCAGGAAAAGAGAGAAATGAACAGATAGAGAGCGAAGAGAAGGTAAGAAAGGGTTGTAGAGGTTTGGGCAACAGATCTACCCCGAAATGCACACAGAATGTCTATCGTGGAGATGACTTACCT
Organism: Dipteris shenzhenensis; assembly: GCF_047967505.1. Lineage (NCBI taxonomy): Eukaryota > Viridiplantae > Streptophyta > Polypodiopsida > Gleicheniales > Dipteridaceae > Dipteris > Dipteris shenzhenensis. The sequence continues at coordinate 10,160,705 of NC_141623.1, forward strand.
CGGGATTCATGCCTCAGCTACATATACCTTGAAAACAACACCCTAAACGTTCGTACAACTACCTTGAGTGGCATGCCTCAGGTCCATACATGTCCATACGACTGGACGACCTGTCTTAAATGCGCCATACAATGAATTAATGTGTCATGCAGTAGTCTGTACAGGTTATACAAAGTTCCTTGGGAAGCGTGCAGTAGCCTAGAGTGAGGGAATGCATGCTAATAGGAGAGAAAACAAGTTGGATTTGCTAAGATCAACAACAGCCAGCAGGTGTGTGTGCAAGCTAGTGCCAACATCCTTCGTAGGTTGGGAATGCTCCAGAAGGGTGAGGGAGAGAGATAGTAGGTGGTGGAAGCACATGCATGACAAATGGCCCTTCACTAAAGTCCTAACCCACCTGACCAAGGACAATGTTGGTTGTCCTTGGGCCCAACTTAAATCCCTCTTTAATGTCTTTGCCTTGACCCTAGGACCTACTGGGTACACCTAGAATTTGCTCCTAAGAAGTTCTAGGACGTTTGCACTTCCTCTAGCTAGTTGCTCATGCCCAAAATACTACTCGACTTAACCACGATTAACCCCAGGTTGAGTTATATTATATTTTTCACATCCCCGTGACAATGCATATATTGCAAAAGTAAGAAAATTGTCACGTTTTAATGGAAATATGATATTTGATAGTCCGATTTGTTGTGAAAACTGAGAGTTTTATTGGTATCATAGTCATATTTATTTTTCTTTGTACATCACTTTCACCTTATTGAATCTACATACTAAATTTTTACCAAGTCTTTGTTATATGTTGATTGCATTCTCTTTGATAGGTTGGCTACAAGCCATTCTATTGTATTGTGGACACTCTACGACCTATCTTCAGGGCATGTTTAGTGGTTTGATCAAAATTGTGCTTGATTATGACACCACATCCATCATGTTTCTTCTTGTCATGGAGAGACCTCAGAAAATTTCACATCATAATGAGATTAGCTAGGAATTCGAATCTTAAGACAGTAGAATCTGTATGCTAATGATAGAGTGCCACTTGATCGTACCTAATGTTTCAAAAAAAGATCGTGTACATCTTTGATTCCCAATCCAAGCGCAATAGAAAATAAACAAGGTCTTGCCTTACGTCTAAAATATAAAATTCATGTACTTTTTGGACTTCTTAGAGTTACTAGTATATAAAAATTAATATACCTTTTTGACTTGTTCAATATATAAGGTAGTATTTGTAGGAAAGTCAAACAGATAGGTGTAGGTAGTATTTTTACTTCTTCAATATATAAGGCTGTATTTGTAGGAAAGTCAAACAGATAGGTGTAGGTCATATGCCCTAAATTTGTTTCTATTTGTTATACAAGAGTGCACTTTGTATTACATATTGGTCATAAATAGTTGATTTTGACAATATCTATGATATAGATAATTGTGTCCTTAGGGATTTCGACAAGGCAACTGTTAAATTTTCTTATCAGCAAAAGTTGTATGATTTTGAAGCACATGTTTTGGGATGGATTCAATTAAATTATCTATAAGCTCATGTGGTAAAGTGATCTAATATAAGAACAAGTATCTCTTTATGTTTGATCTTTTAATATCCTCTCTTTTAATATCAAAATCTTCAAATCTCTTCTATTTTAAGATGGGGTTGTGTTTTGACATTTTCTTGTATATAACTGTTTTCTCATCCTTGTTAAATAATGAGAGTGTCACAAATGCATTTGATGTGAGTGTTAACATTTGCTTGGATGTAGCCAATCGCGAAACTATTTTTGAGGCCATTTCGGGGCCGCAAAGTGATGCGCTTCTAGGTGAATATTTGAATTTTACGTGGACCCGCGCTCTCGCCAAAATTTTTCCTGATGTCATGAAGGTGCACTGGCGTAATAATGAGATGCAATCTATTTGTTTTGAACACCGTATAGCTTGACACACGGCATCTCTACACTGCTTCGCGTAGCACAGAGTCTCTGGCCTAAGTGGCCTAACCACTTATCATCGCACAGCCTTTTGCTGCAGCTTTGCCACCTATGACTAGGCACCGTATCCATGCACATCATTAAAATTGAAGGTTGGCTTGGAGAGACCACCGCATTGGTTCTTAGCATAATAATTAGATGCAATTCATCATTCTAAACACCATCGCCCCACAGTGCACTCTCTAACCACCTGTCATTGTGTAGCCTTGTGCTACATCTTTCACCGTAGCCCATGCAAATCATACGGCTTGGAGAGACCACCGCACTAGTTTTTGGCATAATAATGAGACGCAATCTATCATTCCGAGCATCACCTCAGTGCAGTCTCTGGCCTGACGACCTATCATCGCCCAAAATTCAAGGTTGTCTTGGAGAGACCACCGTGTTAGTTCTTGGAGTTATAGCTCCATTACCTATTTTTACGTATTACAGAAGTAGGTCTATGATGACTAGCACGCTGGCAAACAGGAGATCTATGATAGCCACCTTGCCAGTTCTTGGAGTTATATATTTGTGTACCAAGGAAAATGTATTCCATTGTGCAACCAAGCAAAAAAGGAGGATACGATGGAGAGGGCGAAGACCATGCACATTGCTAGGACTCAGATTACAGCCCGCCCAACAAGTTGAGATTACTCTGCTATGAAAATACTGAGGCCTTCATCGACATCTAAGGGGAACCCATACATCACAGCCATAAAGAGGCCCTTTATGAGCATGCCATCTAAGGTGGTGGCATGCAGATGTGTGGGGAATTGACTATGGGAACAAAGGGTCTCCACTAGTGCTAGCATTTCTATTCCAGGTGAGTGCAACACAATCACCTTATATGAGAAGGTAGGTAACATTGGGATCACAGAGCATCGAGGGGGGTGGTAGTAGGCATGGTGAAGATGAGTGGGTGAGTAGTAGATGAGAAGGGGAGCAGATGAGTGACGAGAGTTGGAGGAGGGAGAGTGGAGAAAAGTAGAGCAGGGGAGAAAAAGAGCTAGAGGAGGGGTGTGGAGCAAAGTAGCAGAGCGTGTGGAGCAAAGTAGCAGACTAGTAGGGCCGGATGAGAGCAACGTAGTAAAATGCCAAATGCCACAGATCTTATATATATTATAAAGTTTGAGCCACCGTGGTGCCTAGAGCCCGGGGTTTCATTCATATTAATGTGAAGAGAGTGGGAGAGAAGTAAGGAGTCTCACTTACAGCTTTCTCACATACACAATGGGGGAATACACACAAAGGTGGAGGCTGAAAACAGTTTTCCTCTTCTTAGTTGTGAAAGCCAAAAGAACTGTCTAAGTACAAAAGGAATAGGTGAAACCTATATGTGGGTCTCAAACCAAACTTTGCTAACTAACGTGGCATACTAACTGAGCCACTAACTAGAGTACATAAAGATAGCTATCATCTAGCTATTATTCATGGGCGGTGTACCAACCGCATCTACAGCTAACAAGTCAGTGACATAAATGCACAACGGTATGAGTGGAGCTCGATATCTCAACACTCCCCCTCAGGCTCAATCCCAATTCCTGCACACCAAGTAGGTCTCTAAACTTATGCAGCTTCTCTGTGCCCAATGCCTTCGTGAATATGTCAGCTACTTGATCCTCTGTCCTGACATAAACTAGATCAATAAAACCTACTAGAACCTTCTCTCGCACATAGTGATAATGCATCTCAATATGCTTTGTTCTAGCATGATAGACTAGGTTATTTGCCAAGTGTATACTACTCATGTTGTCATAATAAATGACAATTTGCCCATCTATAGACTAATCCATATCATAAAGTAGCTTACGCAACCAAGCTACCTCACATGCAGCCATTGCTACACCCCTGTACTCAGCCTCTATGCTCGACAAGGCAGTTGTAGGCTATTTCTTGTTGCTCCAAGTGACTGTAGCACTCCCAAAAGAGAACACATATCCATTGGTAGATCGTCTATCAGAAATACTATCAGCCCAATCAACATCAGTGTATCCATGTAGCTGTATCTAAACCCCAGTCTCATAAAATAGTCCATATTGCAATGTGGACTTCACATACCTCAGTATGCATCTAGCCGCATCCAAATGCAGTTTCCTTGGAGCCTGCATAAACTAACTTACAAACCCAACAACATAGCTCAAATCTGGCCTGGTAATAGTCATATAAATCAAACTTCCTACTATGCATCTGTACATAGTAGGGTCTTCCAGAAGCTCACCTGCATCTGCACTCAACTTCACATTCTGCTCCAAAGGAACTGAAATAGGCTTATAGCTTGTCATCCCATACCTTTCTCAGTTTTTCTCACATAAAGTGAGAAATCTTCTTGGGAAATCTGAAAGCCAATAGTGACAAGATACCATCCTATCTTGTCAGACCATGCTCTAGGTGCTTGCTTCAAGCCATACAAGGCTTTCTTCAACCTGCAAACAAACTCAGGTGAACAGCATGCACATAACTTGGTGGCTGCTCCATATAGACCTCTTCTTGCAAATCACCATGCAAGAAGGCATTCTTTACATCCATCTGATGTAAAGACCATCCCTTTAATGCAGCCATAGCAATGACTGCTCTTACGGTTGCCATCCTTGCAACCGGACTGAATGTTTCTTCATAATCAATGCCATATGTCTGTGCATACCCCTTGACAACTAATCTTGCCTTGTATATGTTCACATAACCATCTGCATTGTGCTTTACCTTATAAACCCACTTGCAGCCAATTGCATTCTTGTCTTTAGGCAAAGGCACCAATTCCCATGTAGCATTTGCTTCCAAGGCATCCATTTCTTCATCCATGGCTCTCCCATTTTTCTTTTCCCATGGCTTGCTCAAAAGAAGTGGGTTCTAGTTCATGTATCACTTTGACCATATAGGCATAGTGAATGGCTGTAAATCCATCATATTTCAGCCTATCCATAGGATAACTCTGGTAGACCTGTGCAAAATAGGCTCACTACCAGGTGCTCTCAAAACATGCCTTGTCTTTCTTACTCCAGGTGTAACAACAGAAGGAATACCCAACTCATCATCAAGGCTCTGCTCTGAAACACAAGATTCACCATCCACATAAGACTGACCTGCATTCACATCAACCATGGGCTGATCTACTTTCTCTTTTCCTTTTCGTGATATTTGCATACCACTATCTGCATTGCTTTGAGGAGATCCTCCTGATCTCTGCCTGTCCATGGCGAAGTATGTGAACCACTGCTAGAGGACACTATAGATCCACTAATATTTTGTGATTGCAACTGTGAATTCTGTGCAGCATTACCATTTTGTGCATCTACATCGTCAATCACATTTACTAGTTTATACCAACTGCTCATGTTATCAAAAACATCTCTACTCACTGTAAACTTACAAGTAGAAGGGTTATAGCATCTATACCCTTTCTGCTACAGAGAATAACCAATAAAGATGCACTTCTCAGCTTTTGGATCCAACTTGGATCTCAACTCATCTGGCACATGAACGTAGGCAATGCAACCAAAAACTTTCAAATGAGAAATATCTGGTTTCCTACCAGTAGACCTGTCCTCTGGCGTCATGCCATGTATTGCTGTAGTGGGAGTCCTATTCATTATGTAGACTGCTGTAACAACTGCTTCAGCCCAATAATAATCTAGCAAGTCTTTTTCGTTGAGCATGGCACGAGATACCTCTCCAATATGCCTGTTTTTCCTTTCTGCAAGTCCATTTTGCTGTGGGGTATGACTGTATGAATATTGCTGCTTTATGCCATGCTCCTACAGGAACCTTGCAAACTCATTTGAGAGATACTCTCCCCCTCCATCTGACCTTAGGCATTTTATTTGCAGGCCTGTTTCTTTTTCAACCATAGCTTTAAAAGCTTTGAAATGCCAAAACACTTCACTTTTCTTTTTCATAAAATATACCCAAACTTTTCTGCTATAGTCATCAATAAAAGTGACAAAATAATGACAGCCTCCAATAGATGCAGCTTTAGTAGTCCACACATCAGAGTGGATTAATTCCAATGGCCTCTTACTCTCTTGAACATGTCTAGGAAATGGTTTCCTTGCCTATTTTCCAAATTGACAGGCTTCACATACCTTATGCATTTCTGCAACCTTGAACTTAGGCAATCCTGCAACAATATTTTGGGCCTGCATTAATTTAAGTCGTTGTACATTAACATGACCAATGCGTTTATGCCAGATATCAATATCTACAACTACATCTACAACTACACTGGTCCCATGTGCAAACATTGCTGCACTCAATTCAGGCATGTCCGCATCCAACATAAACATCATGCCCTTCTTCTTCCCTTTTGCTATCAAGTGACCTTTATTTTTCATATCCTTAACAAAGCATCCATGAGGATTAAATCTGACCTGCAAGCCTTACTCAACCATTTGACCAGTAGAAACTAGGTTCTTGGTGATATTCGGGACATGAAATACATTAGACAGGTATTTCTTTTTCCCATCCTGCATAGACAAAGGAATTTTACCAATCTGCACAATAGGATGTGCAGTATCATCACCAGTCTCCACAAATCCTGGTCTTTCCATTTTCCTTGCATCCTGCATCCATTCTGCATGACCTGTCATGTTGTTTGACGCACTTGAGTCAACATACCACACATCATTGCTTTCTTCTGCACTTGTCATAGAATTGGTCATGTGCTGCACCATAAACAAATGCTCATTTCTGTCATCACTCTGTCTACTAGAGGATGCATAATTGCCTTGCTGCAATTTTCTAGTCATGATGTCATTCTACTTTTTATAGCAGTCTTTAACCATATGACCCATTTTACCACAGTAGTAGCATTCAACATTGGTGTTTGCATTTTGGCCTCTCTGCCATCCACCATGACCTCTTTGGCTCCCCCTGCCTCTAAGGTTACCACGTCCTCCTCCATAGGACTAGTTTTCTTGAATTTGCTGCATATGGTGATTTCTCCCACGGCCTCCAGATCGGCCTGCTCTACCTTTGCCTCTACCTCTTCTAGAATTTGAGTAGAAGATAGTTTCTTCTGAAGTTCCTCTTGAAAAAGATGCACCACCATTTCTCTGCTCTTCAGAAATTAGAAGAGCAATCAACTCCCCAAAATCAGGAAAATTCTCACGGATGGCAATGGATGTCGGAAACTATGCATTATCCTTTCCTAGACCATTCAAGGTCACAGAAACTAAATCATCATCTTCCACTGGCGACCCAATGGAAGCAAGTGCATCTGCAATCTTCTTCACATTCATGTGGTAGTCATTGATGCTCATATTTTCTCTCTGCACATTATGCAACTCCTGCTTGAGCTGCATTTTCCTGGCTTGCGTATTTGTGCTATACATTTTTGTCAAAGTATCCCATGCCTCCTTCGGCATGCTTGCATCATGAATATGCACAATCATAGAATCTGAAATATTGATAGACAGCCAGTACATAACTTTTCTGGCTCTCTCATGCCATCCTTTAAATGCCTGCAACTCCTGCTGATTGGGAACATTAGGAATAACTGGTTCTTGTTTAGCTCCAGTAATGAACTCCCAATAGCCTTTACCCTTAAGGAAATTCATCATTCTAAACTTCCATGCTTGGAAGTTGTTCTTGTGGAGCTTTTCAGTGACTATCTATGAAAGAGCATCAGACGCCATTACAGAACACTGCAAAAATATTCTATAACTGCAAAAAACACAACTTCTGCCTCACAAGGGCAAATCTACAAAACTGACGAAAGTGGTATTTGACCACACAGTCACTTCCTAGTGATGATTTTGCATCAATAGGCAATAAGAATGATTCTGTCACTCCCAATATCTTTGGTCATAGGCATACAATGCAATTTCCACGGCAACTTTTCACCAACCTGCAGAACAGTGGTCGCAGAGCAAAAACAGGGTACTTTTCTGAGTGCCTGCGGAAAACTTCCACCACTAAAATGGGCCCCAAAATGGCCTCAAATCAAAAAAATAATGTCCCAATCTGAGACAGTTCACTCTTGCACTTTCCAGCCGTGCTACCTACAGAGAGTTGCTCCCAAACTCATAAAAGGAAAGCAACACTGATCCTCTTACCAAGACACCACGAACTTGGTTTGCTTTCTTAAGCTCCTTACCACGAACCGAGCTCTAATACCATGTGGAGAGTGGGAGAGAAGTAAGGAGTCTCACTTGCAGCTTTCTCACATACACAATGGGGGAATACACACAAAGGTGGAGGCTGAAAACACTTTTCCTCTTCTTAGTTGTGAAAGCCAAAAGAACTCTCTAAGTACAAAAGGAATAGGTGAACCCTATATGTGGGTCTCAAACCAAACTCAGCTAACTAAGGTGGCATACTAACTGAGCCACTAACTAGATTACATAAAGATAGCTGTCATCCAGCTATTATTCATGGGCAGTGTACCAACTGCATCTGCACCTAACAAGTCAGTGACATAAATGCACAACGGTCACCTTGACATAACACGAGTGGAGCTCGATATCTCAACAATTAATTGCAGGCCACCACGGTGGAATCTTAGATGCCACCCTAGATGGGCTGGTAATCATGAAGCAGGCACCATGTGGTGGCTCTCACCTTGACAGTGTAGTCGGGCTACAAACCACTATTTTATTCCCTTAACCATTTCATCTTCTATCCCTCTCAATCATTTTGTTCTCCCTTCGAATTGCAAACTCAAGCCTCCACTATTCCATTTCCTTCACTGTTTCATCTTCTATCCCTCTCAACCATTTCTTTCTCCCCTTGTAATCGAACACTGCAAACTCAAGCCTCCACTAGTCCATTTCCTTCACTATTTCATCTTCTATCCCTCTCGATCATTTCTTTCTCCCTTGCAATCGGACGCAATCGGACTGCAAACTTAAGCCTCCACTATTCCATTTCCTTCACTATTTCATCTTTCCCTCTCGACCATGCACTCTTCCTGCAACTTCTATCCCCTCTTGTAATGGACCCTGCACAGTCAGGGAGCTCCTCACACAATCTTTTCTCCCACTCTGCAGCACAAAGCCCCTCCTCCCATGATCTTGAAATTGTGACATATGTGAGCTCCTCTCTCACTTTTCAAAAGCCCAATTTGGATGCTCTCCAAAACTTCACCAGGTTGGTACAAGAGGTGAACGTGAAGGAGGGGCAACTAGTCTATCAAGGTCAGAAGATTACCATCAATGAAAGCATGATTGAAAATGCTCTAGCAATTTTTGGAGGCAGTTTGCAAGCACACTTTTTTTAAGAAGTAGTGGAAGACACAAGATATTCTAGATATATACCCCAACGCTCAAATTAGGAAAGACAATGGCGCAAAGATTTTGAGCTTACCAACAGACCTCCAAGATGTGCTGAACAATACCATGCACTTTTTTTCCTGATATGAGAAGAACTTGCAAGTTCTGGCAGGTTCAAGCAGTAGTAGAGCAACTGAAAGGAAGTGATGTATCTTTCACAAGGGAAATCTCCAAGAGCATGTAAACCAACCTAAACAATTGCGTGGATGACAAATACTAATTAACATCTCAGTCCACTGGAGTTGCAATGCACCTGGTGGCATCTACCCTCAAAGGGATTTTGAGCAATACGATAAGCAAATGTCTCAGAATGTGACCTTTCTACAAGAGATGCAGCAAAGGCAGTGCAACTTGAGAAAAGTCTCAGGGAAGGTGCAGAAGCCAAGGTAGAGGAGGCACAAGCGAGGGCCTTGTAGGCACAAGAGCAAGCTGAGGCTGCTACAAAAATCTCCAACATGGAAAGGCATAGAAGAGAAGAAGCAAAGAAGGGCATGAAGGAGCTCCAAGATAGGCTCGAAGAAGTGAGAAATGATGGCGGACAAGGAGTTAGAAAAGATGCAAAAGGATCTTGAAGATCAGAACGCCGAAAAGGGGGGTCTTTATAAATGGCTCTACAACATGCAGAACACATTGAACATTGAAAAAGGCTAGATGATGGAGGAGCTAAAAAGGGAGAATGTAGAAACCAGAAGGGTGATGCAAGAACTACGAGAGAGCTTCAAGGCCAAGAAGGATGGGGCAGAGAGTAGCCGGGGTGGAGAAGACAATGAGCAGCTCTCCATGCCAGGAAGGATGCAAAGAGCAGCCACAATGGAGCAAGTTACACTAGCCACAGTGGAGCAATTTGCAACAGTCACGGTGAGGGTTGTTTTTTTGAAACATTGTTGGAAGTCCAAAGAGAAAGCTACAAGACCCTGCAAGAAGATTACGATGCACGAGCTTGCTGTGGCTTTCAACAATTATGAAAAGTAGTCCGTCATCCTGAGAGATTTCCAAACTAGAGTGGAAGTCTTGGAAATAGCCCATGAAGATGTTTTTGAGCAATTTAAGTAGCTTCAACAGATGATGAGGGATTCAGATGAGGCTATTGCACAGAGTGAGCAAAAAGTGGAGGAGATGAAGGAGAACACATCCGCAGCCTTAGGATGAGGGAGGAAGAAATCAAGAAGCAACTTCATCATGTACAGAGCAAGACTGTGGTATTGATGGCCGCAATAGTTAAATCAGCAGATGCCTATCCTGCTATGCAGTAGGTTTCAAAATGCTTGGTTTGCCATACCCCCCTTCATAGATGATTGATGTATCCGATGGCCTACATGCTACCACCTTGTGCACGTTTTTTTCTTTGGGGTGTTTGTGCATACAAAATCTAGCTGTAGAGAATGCCTTTTGCCATTGCCTAGGACATGGACAGATCAAATGTGCCTATCTACTATAGCTATCTACGACAAGAAACTAGATGATGTAGCTCAATTTGCCATTTGGGCAAAAGACACAAAAGACAAGGAGCTCAAATTGAAGAAGGCCAGACTACGAGGAAAAGGATCCTAAATGGAGGAACCAGCCCCCTTCAGGAAAGGAACAAGAAGGGCTGAGCCTGTAACCAAGAAGCTCAAATCAAGGAAAGAGGAAGCGGCATGAACGGAGGGGTCAGGCCCTTGCAGGAAGGAACCAACTCCATTCTGGAAAGGAGCAAGGAGGGCCGAGCCTACAATCAGGGAGCGCAACAAGGAGTCCTTGAGATGTAATATGAAGGAAAGGAGTCTTTGAGATGTAATCTATGTAATATGTGTGTAATCTATTGAATTGTTAATCTTCTCTAGAGTTTACTTGGGCAATGTTTTCTCAGCTATGTGACTAGATAGTGTCCTTTGATCCACGCCAGCATGGTGATAATAATGAGATGAAAGATTTCGATTTGACAAGTAATAAGAGACAAAATATTTTGATTAGACAACTAATGTGAGACGAAAGATTTTGATTAGACAACTAACATGAGACTAAAGAATGAGAAGGTTGGTCTCAATGAACTCAAGGATTTTGATTACCAAAGTAACATGAGATTGAACATTGAGGTCGGGCTCAATGAATTCTCTCCCTATTTAAGTGCAATGCAGACACAACTAAGAGCCCATTATGAAATCTAGCCCCAAAACTCTATACACTGATCCAAACTTTGTACACCGATCCACCTACAACAAATATATGGCATACCCAAATAACTTTGGAATGCTTTTGTTCAATCTGAAAACGACGTTGGATGGCATCCTCACAGAAATAGACCCGGAGAAGAAGGAGAAAAATAGTTGCAAGGAGGATTGCTTCGGTGGTGGGTGTATTACTTGGAGTCGGCAGAGATGTTGAATATTAATTCTCCTGGCTATGGTTTTTCCTGCTCCTTCAAGATACTTGTCAAGCTCATGATGTAGGTTTCCTTTGGGAGGACATGATAGAGGCTTGAAGATGTATAGAGTGCAAAGGTTAGGATGAAGAGAACCCCTAACGAAAGGAGGAGTTACTATGGGTGTATAAGTCGGCAAAGTCAAGCAAGCAGTGTGTAATCTGAGTGTGTGAAGAGGTCTACTGTTGTGCATCAGGCTGGCCTAAAGAGCTGGGAGATGCTTGCTATAGAGAGGCTGATAAGATGGTTGGGAGTCTGGAATTTCCTTGAGCTGCAAAATGTCATTGTATTTTGAAAAAATAAAAATCTTGCAAACACTTCTTGGACTTGTGGACTTTCTCATGGTGCTTGTAATACCTGATTTTGTATCGACCTACTTCCATGTTAGTACTTAAATGTTTTAACTAGCCTAGTTGTTGAAATATGATGGTTAATGATAACCAATCTAAAGGGCATTGTTTTAGTATAGCACTGTGCAACAAATTTTAGGATAGCATGGCAGTAGTGTAGGGATAGCATGGTAGTAATGCAAGATAAGTTATCATGAGCACGGTGGTTGGTTGCACTAGGATATTAACAGACACAAACGTAGTGGTTTGCTTCTATTATTACAAGATGAATCGATTTTTAGGATGTGTGGATTTGCTATGGAAAACCAGTGCGATGGTTGTTGCGATATACTACAGATAAGCATGGGATTTACCGTTTGGGATTTACAAAAACAATTTAATAAAACCAGCATGGTGGTTGTTTGGGATATACTTAAAAGAAGCATAGTCTCAAATACAAATTCCATTTTCTAGGACAAGTGGACATATTGTTTCCTTGCAATGAGACTACATACATTTTATTAGTGCTATCTTAGTGATGTGCTCATGCATGTCTAAATCCAATCTGAAGACACTCTTGTCCTTCTTTTGTTGTGGCATAGGTTGCATGTGGAACTTAATAGCTCTTACTAGATGAGATTACACCCATGTTTGTGGACTCTTATGTAGCAGTTCATAATTGCAACCTCTCTTGGATGTTTTTTCATACCAAAAAGTTTCGAATACTACATCCCACTTCTCATAAGTTGTTCCCAAATTATCCTTAAATGTTTCCTCGACCTTGTGCTTCGGTTTTGTGCACTACAATAGAAAGTATGGGTCATCTTCCTCCTTCTCCCCAGTTGCTCTGTGACAACTGCAAAGTTATCCCCCTCTTCCAAACAGTTAGTAAGGTTATCAAAAAGCTCCCCAAACTGTGGTGGTGAGTCATTTGTCTCTCCATTGTTTGTCACTCCATCTGAATGTAGAGGGAAAAATTGAACTCGCTCCCATTTCTTCATAGTTGCAATGTTCTCACAATCATCATGATCCTCTATGATGCACGCACTGCAGAAACAAGAAAGTTTTCTTATTTTAATCAGTTGGTTGTTTGAAAAGCCCCATATGCTATGTAGACCACGAACACCTTTAATTTTCTTGCAATCATGCCGGCTTCTTCTTTGCACTTCATTTACTTTCACTTCATGGAACACTCTACATACTATAATATTCTTAAGGCTTTGTTTACTGTATGGTGAATGTGCACCTGTGGAGAGGTTGGCTATAAGCCATGTTATAGCATCATGTATATCATTGAGTTTTTCTTGAGGGCATGCTAATTGGTGTTTAAATAGACCTTGCTTAATAACAACATCACATCCATCATGTTCACCCTTGCCATGGCTAGACCCAAAGAAATTCCACATCATGTCTAGATCGGTCAAGGATTTGAACCTTGAGGCGAAGTAGAATCCACGGTCTGATTTAAATTGAGAGGCAACACCATCTGACCACACCCAATGTTGTTTTATATTTTCTACATAAGGTTTTTTATTTTTCAGCCATTCCCAATGGAGTAGAAAAGCATGCTGCACAAATAAGGTGTCATGATCCTATCATCTGAAATGTAGAAATGGTACGTGCATTGCACCAACCTAGACTCCTATGAGTCAACAAGTAGATTGGCATCAGGTGTAGAAGAATCAAGCAAATGATTGTAGGTGATATGCACAAGAATTGTTATCTACTTGTTGTACCAGTGAGCATTTCGTATCTCACCTTGTTCTTGAAATGAATAATTTTCAGCAAAATCTATAACATATACAATAGTGTCACGGGGAAAATTGGCAAGGCACGTCCTGAACTGCTTATACTGCTAGTTGGACGTGAAATTGTGAAGCAAATATTTTGGGATGGATTGAACAACATGACCTACAAGCTCCCTTGGATGGGTGCTCTTATATGATAGTATTGGATCCTTCAACATTGACATTTTCAAATCTCCTCCATTTTAGAGCAACATGGTTATCTTTCCTCATTTCATTTGGACAGACATTGAATGTCTTCTTCTTCAGCTTCAAATTGCAATGCTCGCATGTGCCACGAATGCATTCAATCTTGTGCCACTCATGGTCTCCCTTTGGACAAACCACTGGCTCCCATAGAGACCTTAGGCTACAAAACCTACCCTCCCTTGCAACACACAATGAGGATCCAGGTGGCCTATAGACCACCGCGCATTCATTGGGGAGGCATGGACATCAATCCCCATGGAGCAATGCTCCAACATGACTAGATCTCAAGTCATTCATAGCTTGTTAGGCCAAGTCAAAGTCTATGTGTGTTTTGCAGCAACAAACATTCTTGTCTTTGAGTTTCCTGACACATACTAGGGCTTACAATGCTCAAAGCTCCTCTAACCAATTGAAATGTCCAGATTCTGATCCATGAACTTGAGATACAACTCCGTCTACTGACCCAACATGTGGGAACAACAGAACAATAAGCCCCTTTTATCTACCACTAAAAGAAGACAAAACACAGTCTAATTAAAGTATATGATGAAGTAAAACAATTTTCAATCACCGCATTGGTTTAGGACAGTCATAATTTCAATCACCGGGTTGGTTTAGGACACGTTTAGGACACTCAACCATCGGGCTAGTTTAGAACATGTTTAGGACAGTCACAATTTCTACCACCGGGATAGTTAAGGACACTGTCACAATTTCAACCACCAGGATGGTTTAGCCTGACAGTCTCAACTTCACATATTGGACAATAACAAGTATATTTCTTTTCATTTCTAAATTTCACCATTAGAAAATAACAATATATTGCTTTTCATTTTTGAATTTCACAATTTAACAGTGGTATATGACCCGAATAGTAGAAAATTAATTTAACGAAGTTAAGTACTAAGAAACACAATAATTTCAACCACCGGGCTGGTCAATAACTAATATCTATTCAACCATGATGGTTTAGCATAATCACATAACTAATGATTGAGTTGAAGCAACCACAGTTGCATGATGTTTCAACCACCGGGCGGTTTAGTAAAATAACAATATATTGCGAAATATATTGCTATTAATTTTTGCTCAACCATGCCACCGGGCTGTACAACTAATGTCTGTTCAACCACACTAGTTTAGAAAAATCGCATAACTAGCGATTGAGTTGAACTAGCCTACGGTTGCATGATGCTCCAACCAATGGGCTTAGGACAATCACATAGCCTACTTTAAGAAGTGAAAAAAGTAAACTATCCCAAAGCTTAATCACAAACAACCACCAGGCTGGTTTAGGCACCATTGACCTACATTATATCTAGCATGTGTATGATGTGCTCCTCAAATACCTTACAGCCGTCCACTTCTTACAGATGTCCTTTCTATTTGAAAAAACTCTCGTATTTTCGTGCCAAAACATCGTCACTATAGCAATGACTTCCGCCCTTAGGCTGTCTCTTGCGTTCTATTGAAGCCCACAGACTTCTCGGATCGAGATGATTGTGCATTGCTTCTGCTCTACGTTCAATCGCTGGAGCCACGTTGGTCCTTCTGATTGACAACATCTTTGACATTATGCACCCAAGACATTTCTACTTTATTTCAGGGGACATCAACATAGCTAATGTCGCCCTCTTTGCAGCTAGTGTATCTAAGTTGTGCACCCCTTTCACTTTTTGTAGGCCATTTCTCATATTAGAGAGCATCGCCTCTTGGGCTTGCATCTCCCGAGGTGTTGGTAGGGTTGTTACTCTATGAACTTTAGGGTGTAGGCTAAAGCTTGTGAAGACTCGAGACTAGTAATTACATGAATAGCATGATGTTGCTACCTTGAATGCTCCCACCAATCGTGACACCACAGCTCGTGTTCTTTGCTCCGATGGCAATGATCGAATGCATGCATCTGGAACCACTTCTTGTTGTTGCTCTGCAAGGAGTATTCTTTCTTCTTATTGTTTCTCCCTTTGCAGATGTTGCAAAAGTGTCTTCCATTGCCGATTCGATACCGTGCCAGCGCTTTCCTTGACCCGCACTCTATTCTTTGTGCCTTGACCTGTCTTTTCAGCTTTCCTATCTCGCAGCCTCTATCTACTTCTCTTGCAAGCCATGGAAAGCTGCATGTTGCCATTCATGCCATGGCCATGATTAGTCTAGAATAGACCTAGAGAACCTAGCTGGTAGGCAAGAAAATAATAGAACACAACTTACCCAAAAGAAGACAATGGCAAAGCAAAGTCTGGGCAAGGTCACATCGAGGTGTGTGCGGGTTGCAGGGCGTTTGCAAGGTGGTGGCAGTTTGCAGGTACCTAATCTTCCAAGATTTGATGGGCGAGAGGTGTGAAAATTCAAAATTCGCGGGAGTAGGGAAATTTCAACTGTCAGTTTTCCCCCCTTCGGTGATACACATCAGCAGAATTGGATATCCCAAACAAGTGCAATGTGGCCTAAAATGCTTCAAAACACAAATAGGCCAAAGGGCACGCTATCGGGTTTGATGCTGTGTATTATTAAATGCAATGAACTTTGGCATGCTTATGAGCCATATAGCAAGCAAGTGCAAGGAAAAAGAAACAATTCAAAATTGTAAATAGTGTTGGATTTATTAAAATATCTTTCCACATGCACAAATTGCACTTTTTCAACTTCTTCCATTTTAGGGTGAATCTAGATACCAATACCAACAACTGTTAATGTTTTAAGACCACCATACTGTAGTCCCAGTAGTTTGGATTCCAAATTTTCAATCCGTTTTGGTTTTCAACAAATCCAAAAAAAGTTATGGAGCGTGCCCTCAAACCCATGCCTAATGTTCTCATTTAGGTGTGTCCTTGGGTTGAGGAGAAGCTTACATAGTGTAATTTTGAATGATTACTTGGTTGCATGTATGTATAGAACAAAATTTTGATGCGATATACTTTTTAAATTTATGGAGAAAAAAAACTTTCAGCACACAAAAGAATATTAACCTTGAGAAAGGACTTAGTATACTAAATATAATCATAAACCCATGAGGATTGGTTAGCTACCAAGCTGGCTAGGTTGGTATGGTCAAATATTTTAATATTTCAATTATTGGGTTGGTTTTTAAGCTGAATACATTGGATTGACAATCAGTAATTTAGTTGTTACAACCCTTGATTCAATTAGTTAAGACCAACAAGCTTATTTTAAGCCAATAAGCTAAATCATTGAGCTGGCTAGCCAAGGGTAGCAAGCATCTTGTTTTAGACACTAAGCTACATAGTTATGCTAGTTGGTTGCCCATCGACTTGGATTGGTTAATCATCTAGCATGTTGTGTAAGCAATTGGATTGATTGTCTTGGAAAAATAATGCTATCTCAATCATCTCTTAGAATCTTTCAAAAAATGATGCATATTAACTTCCATAAAAATCGATAAACTTAATATTTTGAAAGAAAAATATTTTAAAAAATAGCATTGGAGATTTGATTGTGTATTAACTTGCATTGTGTTAATATATATGATGTGATTGTTGTACTACTTGCATTCCATTTACAGCTTACAAATGCCCTTGTTTGGATTATTGTGTCAAAATATTCATTTGTAATGATGTCTTTGTTACTTAGGTTGTTTCTTATTTTCATATATTCTATTCATTCTAAAAGGCTTCTTACATCAGGCTGCATCACTTTCACTCTCAGTGGCTAATCAATGAAGTCCTTGTAATCCCTCTAATTGATAGATTCTTTGATGTTGCATGTCTAAGTGATTTTGTGTTTGTTTCAAAAAAATAGTAATATCATTCTCTTTATAGTTTACCTAGCCTATGTATCACATCTAAAACCCACTAATCATCTCTTATGTTAGAGACTAGAACATTGGTAAACTTATTTTCTGTGAGTCCTTACAGTCTTGACATTAAACTCTTATTCTTTGCTCTAATTGCAATACATGAATGTTTATGTTTGATGTGATTGTGTCTAAAGCACTTGTCCTTTGAGGCCTTTTTCTCTATGAGGAGAAATTGACCTTGGCATTGTTTTTGTCTATTGTCATTTGGATATTATACAACTAGTTTTCCCCTCTAATCTTCTCCTTGTATCTTGATCGGGTTTCTCAACATTTTTATCTCATAGCTACTATCTAATCCTCTTGCAAGCCATGGTAAGCTAGATTGTATCATATGATATTTTAAGGTAAGTAAATCGAGAATAGTCTTAGGTGAGCTAGCTTGTGAAAACAATGAGTTCCTCAAGTACTTGACAAAGACACCCATCCTAGTTGTACCAACTTCAGTTCGAAGTGTACATCTAGAGAGTGGATAGAAGCATGGATAGGACAAAGGAGTGAGCATGGAGGTGAACTTTTTTGTCGAAAAGAAGTCATATAGTTAGGAAAGGACAAGTGTACAAACGGGAAGAGAATAAGGTGTGCGTGTAATATATTCAAGATCTACTTGAGCAAAAGCTATGATGTTTTGAAAACCAGTAAAAGAGATGTTTTTTTTCTAAATTTAATCATACATGTCACCAAATTAGATGTCTCAGTGTCCCTAACCACGTTCAAAGAGGCCTAAAATGATTGTAAAAGTTGAAAGACAAAATAGCATGCTACCAGGCTTAATATGTATATTGAGAAATGCGGCTAGCTTTAATATGTTATGGGTTTCATTGCAAGAAAGTGCATGGAAAAGTAAGAAATGCAAATTGGTATTTAATGTTAGATCTATTTAACGAGCATTGCACATGTATAAATTGAATATTGTTCATTATGTTCATTTTAAAATAAAGATACAAATATCTTCATGGATAAATGTTTAAGGATCACCACGGAGTAGCTCCATAAGTATGGAAGATGTTTTTTCAAATCTTTCTAGTTTCAACAAATTTAGGATGATGGAGTGTATGATCAGTATGCAAAGTCCTTTGAATGAGATTCTTATTACAAGTAGATGCAAGGAATTGTTGATGGATTTAGACACTCACCATAAAAGGTGACTTCATCTGAGTAGTGCCTCTTGTACTATTTATAGTTCACGTATTGTATATATCTAAGGCACATGCAAGAGATAAATCTAGGCCATCACACTCAATTACAAGTCCTAGAAAAACAACGAGGAGATAAAAGAAATGAATTTGTAAATCATAATAGCAATATATGTGTTCCTTTAAGGTATAAGAGTTTCTTAATCAAATTTTTAAAGAATCCTCCTACCAGAGGTAGTATTTTTAGAGATGGTGTTGCATGCAATAGACAACAATAGTTCAAGGTGTATAATTATCAACTCTAAGAGTGTTAACTCTATGGTAGCAAGGGCTAGAAGCACAGTATAGATCAACAAAAATGTGATCAATGTGTGTGTGTGTGTGTGTGGAGTAGCAACAAAGTTTCACTTGTAATATCTTGATCTTGAAAGTAGGTGTGAGGAATCTAATAGGATAGAATTAGCCAAAATACTCTATAGAAAAGATATGGTCATACTTGCAAATCATGATCTAGAGAGAGAAATACTAAAAGCCTACACTTTTTGAGGTCCCCTACAAAAAGTGTATTGCTCAATGGAAAGAAGCTTCCAATTTTGGGGGTTTAGCATTCAAGTTCACTTTTGTGTTCATGTGATCGATCTCCCTTGCATCCATGCTCGCATACATTATCGTGTTCTAGCATGCCCTTATCATTGCACTCCCTCCTCCATCTCCACCTCCCACCTCCTCGGCCTCCCTTGTGTCCATGCTCACATACATTATCGTGTTCTAGCATGCCCTTATCCTTGCACTCCCTCCTCCATCTCCTCCTTTGTGGCACCCATGCTCACATACATTATCGTGTTCTAGCATGCCCTTATCCTTGCACTCCCTCCCCCATCTCCTCCTACCACCTCCTCCATCTCCTCCTCTTCCCATCTCCTCCTCCCAACTCCTCCTCCTTTTCCTCCTCCCTCAATGTGCCTCTTCAAGAACCATAAGTCGACAATGTTGATGACTCTACGGCTCTACGGTCATAGCCACAAATAATCTCTAGCGACACTCTACAACAAGTTCCCATTCAAGAAAAAGATCAAGATACCACATGGGAACATGGAACTTGGAAGCCAACTATATGATCAATATAAGCAAGGAAATAGCACTTTCCAAATCATATAGCATCATAGTCAGCAAACACAACACTGGTCAAAACTATTTGCTAGCATGGCATCAGATTAGTAGCAACAACAAGAAATGGAAAGATAGATGATCCCATCACTCCAAACCAAGTTGTAGAGTGTAGAGGCGAAAATTCATAAGCTCAAGGAAAGCATGGTAGAGCAAATGCAACAACAGATCCTTATACAAAATGCTCTAGATGAAAGTAGGAAGGATGCATTACAAGCTACAATTTTTCTCCAAGAAAAAAACCTACAATAAACAGATGCCTTGAGCAAAAATGAAGAGTTAAGCTATCCCTCTCCCAAATGAAAGTCTCTTATGATGATTTGAAAAAACTAATGGTTAACAAAATCCTACTACTTAAAGATGATCAGATCCATGCCACAATGGATATAAACAATGAGTTGTAGAAAAGCCTCAAAGAAGGTAAACATCAAGTTCAAGCACTAGAGAAGGAATGCATAGCATCAAAGGAGAAAATTGTGAATGCCAAAGTAGAACTAGATGCTCAAGAACAAGAGAATCTCCAACTCTGCATGCTTAATGATCAATTTCTAGGACAGCCAAAAGCAGCTCAACAATTCAATAGTCTAAATCTTGCCTACACCTCAACATTGGGTAAGTTTAAAGAAAAGTGCATAGATCTACATAATCAAAAGGCAATAATTTCCAAGTTGGAACTTCAAATCCTAAGTCAAGCTAGTGACAATGTAAAGGAGTTAGCATAGCATGTTGCTACTGGGCATCACTACATTATACCAAGATCTTGTTGTAGTCCTCAAGTCTCAAGAGGGTCACCTCGAAGGATGAGTATACATTCAGTGGAAAACACTTACAACTCAAGATGCTACATGTAGTATCTGGTCTTGATTAGACTAGGCTAGTGAGCACAAAGACTCTCTAAGATCTATGCCAGAAGTTGGATGAGGACAAGAGGAATGTGTTATGTCTCTCAGTGCATGCAAATCTTGTATGGTTAAAGCTTGATGTGATACTTCTATATGAGTGCCTGATGGAAAGTCCTCCTCTTGGCATAGTAGCTGGACTCCTACCCTTACTGTGCAACAAACACCATCAACTTCTATGGGATATAATTCCAAGGCAAATACAACATTGAAGCTGCCAATGCCTCCCAAAAGTGACAAAGATATGTCCAAGGAATATGTGGTCTACCTTCAATCTAATCTCCCCTATCTTGCCACTCTCTTTTTTGATAGTCACATCCCCTCCCAAATGCGACAAAGATATGTCCAAGGAATATGTGGTCTACCTTCAATCTAATCTCCCCTATGTTGCCACTCTCTTTTTTGATATTTTCACATCCTTTCCAAGCTTCAATAACATCCTTCGTACCTTTTTTGAAATCAGTGCTAACCCATATTCCTTGCCATGCCTCTTTGCTCATGCCTCTCAACACTACCTCTTGAACCAAGAATCTAACTCCTACCATCTTGTAACACCTAACTTTTTCCCACCACTTGAAAACCCTTCCCTTGAGGACTATCAAGTTAATGAATCCATTTTCCTTGCTCTTCCTCCACTTTCCATTAATGTCCCCGCTTCCCCTTCTCTATGTCACTACGTGCTTCCACCTCATGTTTGTCCCCTATTATCTCTTCCTTTCCCCAGGGCCACATATTCCTCAGATATCATTGAGTTTCCTATGGAAGGTGCCATAAAGTATTTCATCAATGAGCATCATGAATTGGATAATCCAACTCAAACACCCCCACAAGAGTTGAATAAGGATACAGATAGTATTCCCACACCTGGTAATCCCATAGGTGATTTCTGGAAGGAATACATAGATATGCAACCAAGAGGAGGATGGGATCTCTCCAGGATTTTCATGCACATTCACCAAGCACAAATCACTCCATACATAAGCAATATTTTGGGGCCACAACTTGCTTGGCATAGACCAAAATTGCTCAAAGAAAGTACCTCCTTGACTATTTACAAGATCCATCTTCCTCAATGACAAGAGAGTGTTGAAGGTGAGGAGGGGTTGAGAGGTGAGGGAGTGAGATACTGGAGGGAGAGGGAGCATAGATGAGCGACAAAGAGGGAGAGGCTAGAGGGGGAGGCAGTGAGGCTGAGCGACATAGGGGGAAGCAAAGTAGGACATGTTAATTGAGCGACGTAGGTACATTTAGGCAGGGTGAGATCGATTAATTAATTGATAGGGAGGGTGAATGAAAAATATATATTGTGTATATTATATATATAATGGGTCGAAAAATCATGCAAGCTGAGGTCATAGAGGTACATATGCCATGACTTTATATCATGCAATGAAGTTGGAGAGAAGATTCTGTTGGATTTGTGCAAATGTCAAGCTCCAACGATCATTTTTTATAGGAAAGTGAAGGAACTTATTATCAAGTTCTAGATAGAGAACACTTTTGCATCTCCTTATAGATCAAAGGAAACACATTGATCATCCAACTCATTATCTTGAGGATTCATGGGCAAGTAATTCATATCTACGCTCTACTAATACTTGCAAAGTATTGTTCTTTTAGAATTACTCATGTGCTTATATGTGCTTTCTATTTTGCTTTAAGGAGCACTCATGTATTTACATGTCCTTTCTATTATGCTTTCAAATAGTCTTCTATGCTTGTATGTACTTTCCATGGTGCTTTCATAAAACCCTCTTTGCTTATATGTGCTTTTAAGCAGTCTTCTATGCTTATATATGCTTTCAAAAAATCCTAACGTGCTTATACATTCTTTTAAACAATCTTGTATACTTATATATGCATTCCACGTGCTTTCAAAAAGTTATCATGTGCTTTTATGTATTTTTATATACTCTTATGTGCTTTCTATTGTGCTTTTATGTTCTTTCTATTGTGCTTTTATGGCTTCTATATGCTTTCTATTGTGCTCTTATATGCTTTAGATTGTGCTTTTATGTGATTCTATGTGCTTTCTTGTGCTTTTTATTGTGCTTTAATGTGCTTTCTATTTAGATTTCATGTGCTTCTATGTCCTTTCTACTATTCTTCTATGTTCTCCCTTTACTCCTTATATGCTTTCTATTGTGCTTTAATGTGCTTCTATCTAGCTTTCATGTGCTTCTATGTGCTTTCTACTATGCTTCTATGTGCTCTCTTTAGTACTTATATGTCTTTAGTTGTGCTTTAATGTGCTGTATGTTTAGCTTTTATGTCCTTTAATGTGCTTTCTATTGTGCTTTATATATATATATATATATATGTATGCTTTTGATTGTGCTTTTATGAGCTCCCTTTAACTTTTAAGTAGTCCTCATGTGCTTTTATGACTTTCTATTGTCCTTTTATGTGCTCCTATGTTCTTTCATGTGCTTTTTCAATGCTTTCTATTGTGCTTTAGTGTGATTCATAATGTGCTTTCTATTGTGATCTTGTGTGCATTCTATTTGTTGTAATCTGCTTTTATGTGCTTGTGGTGCTTTTAAGTATCAAAGTCCTAATGTGCTTTTAGAATTTCTCATGCATAGTTTAAATTCTAGATTGAGTTTTTCTTAAAGCTCAAATAAATGTATCATGATGTCATTATAGAGCAATGTGGTTTTGAGTTCAAACCATATTTTGTGTGGAAGCTAAAGGACAAACCATATTTTGAGAAGTTCAATCCATATTTTGTGTAGAAGCTAAGGGACATGAATACTTGTTGTTGCATTCACCACATGCAATTGATATACTTCAAAGATGCCATACACAGTTTTTGGTCTCCATCATTTAGTGTGCATGAAACAATATGTGTTTGTTCTTGTAGTGTCTGCTCATTTGTTGATAGAGACAAATGTAAATGTGCAATTTATGATCACATTTTTAGTGGGGTCATAAAATTTTGGGAGTCGTATCTTTGTAGCAAACCAGCAAATGCACCATACCATTAGAGAAAGTCTAAAATGTACACTTGAACTAGCAAACGTGGAACTTCTCAATGTGCATAATTTTTAAGGACCTTGTGGTGGGCAAGACCAAAGTAGGAAAAGAGTAGAAGAGAAAGGGTTTATCTCATAAATAGGTAGAAGTTGGTAAGCTGTGGACCATGGAAAAGCAACACACAATAAAATTCATCACCATAATATTATTTACAAATGGCAGGCATCCCAACCCAAGGAGTGTTTGACATCTTTCCTAGAAGAAGTCATAGTATCGATCGTTGACTTTGCTGAAGATTACTGCTTCAAAGAATAGAATGAGATTGTTATGGATAGCGCCCTAAGCTATTCATCATAAAACTATTTTTTGAACATTACATGATTTCTATGAGGAAGTAGTAGTACCTCTTTGTGTAAGTAATGCTCCAACTATCTTTAGTCAAATGATATGCCAAATCTTTCAACAATATAGATCTTTTGTGGGGACATGCTTTGATGGCATTGTTATTTTCAACAAGGATGAAGAAGAACATTATGGGCATTTGAAGTTTGTGTTTGATTTCATATACGAGAAACAAATCTTCATAATAAATGCTAAGAAGAGTGAGTTTATCTTACCTAAGATATGGTTTCTTGGAAATATAGTAGCCAACGGAGAAATTAAAATGGATCTAGAGAGGCTAAAGAGGGGCTAAAGATAGTAGTTGGAATGGCTAGATTTGAAGAGTGTACATGAAGTCAAATCTTTCCAAGCATTGTGTTCATTTCATAGAAGGTCCATCCATCACTTTGCTCATAAAGCTTTAGCACATCATGATTTGACATAAAAGACTAGAGCTCTTTTTTTCCCAAAAATGCAAGCTTATATTATAAAGAGAAATTTTTTACATTATAAAGAGAGAAAGTTTATATTATAAAGAGAATTTTTTTTTTTCAAAAAATGCGGGTTTATATTATAAAGTCAAAAAGAGACAAGGTTTTACATCAAAAGTCCTCTACCCCTGACCAAAACTATCGAGAAGAAGTATCATAAGGATTTTTCATCCAAAACAAACCGAATTGAAGTAAAAAGGTTAAGTGTTAAACAAAACATGTCAAACTATCTCCTCCTTCTAAACCACATGAGTGATGACCTTGATAACCATAGTACCTAGGATGTGCATGTAAGGACAAGAGCTCCTGTGCTTCTGTTTCTTCTCAAGATGCGCTCTCTTGGCTTGAGAAAAAATTCCCTTGACATATTCTCATTTCTCACCTTAAATGACACACTTGTAGGATCAATTGATGAGATGGGTCTCTTGAAGGTGGGCGGTGGTGATGAAGCCTTCGAGGGCACTAGGAGAACAAAAGACTAATGGGCTTGTGAAGGGGGCATAAGCAGTGTCTGAAAGGGGTGGGAGAGAGCTTTTTCCTAGGCAAGCAGGGGTGTAAGAAGAGTGAGTGGAGGTACCACCACAGAAGGCCTAAGGGGAATGGGGACAAAGTCATGAGTGGGAAGGATTGTTGGTTGAGGGCCTTGGGCTATCCAAGTGTTCTGCGACTATCTTTGCATCCCATCTCTCAATGTAGCCTATGTTGAGTCTGGTTCTAGAATTGGTTTGATTATCCATTGGCCCATGAATCTAGTCAAGGATTTTGCTACATCTATAATCCCCTACCCTTTTACCTCTTTGGGTAGGGTATAGAAATGCCATCTTACCTTGGCCATTTTGTGGTGTGGTCTATGTCCCCCCACCCAATAGGAAAGACCAAAAAAGGATGTTAATCATCCCCAAGCTCCTTTTAGTCAGCGCCAAGGATGTAGTGATTTAAGAGGAACTTTCTCCTAGTGAGAGTTGGTTGAAGACCTTGCCATTGGTGATTTTGTCTGTGATTCTATCTATCACTATTCCCATCGATCATTTATTGAGTATATGAAACCCATTAGAATTCCTAGTAGTCTGAATACCTCTCCCTCCCTTATGATATTGTAGCCTTTGTTTATAAGAATCTATGGTGGTGGGCTCCTGGTTCCATAGATACCTATTTTTTCATGATTGAGAGGCTAAACAAAACACATTTAAGCAATCAAGAATTCCAGTCACTGAATGCTTGTCATTATGAGGAGTACGATTAGTATCGTCTACAAATTGTTAGCATATGATCTATCTTCCCCCTTCTACCTAGATACCTTTTACAGTGCCATTATCTACCTTTTCTTGAATAAGCCAACCAAGGGCATCAGCCACCATCGTAAACAACAGTGGAGCTAGCGGGCATCCTTGTATGATAGGTCTCTTCAACAAAAAGTGGGGAGAAACTTTAATGTTTATCTCTATCTTTCCCCTAGAGTGGCAAAGGAGAATGTCAATAAAGGAAATGAAATAAGGGCCTACTCCCATGTCCTTTAAGAAGACAAGATGAAGCCCCATTCCATCCTATAGTAGGCTTTGTCAAAGTCAACTTTGAGGAACCAAATGTCTTGATGGGTTTCATTAGCTAGTTCAAGTCCTTCCCAGAGAGTAAGGATCACCTCAAGGATGTGCCTTTCTTGAATAAATCCCTTCTATTCTTCCCTTATCCCCTTCTGCATCTTAATCCTGAGCCTAATGGCCAAGGCTTTGGCAAATATCTTATAGCTAGTTTTAGCATGATCAATGGTCTCCAATTTTTAATCTCGTCTTTAGTTCCTCCTTTTGGAATTAGCTTTATCGTGCTTGTGTTAATCCTTGGATCAAGGAGCCCTTTATCTTTCTATTCTTTCCAAAGCTTCATTAGATAGGGGCCAACCATTTCCCAAAAAACTTGGTAGAATTCTACTGAGGTCCATCGTCACCTGGAGTCTTGCCTTTTGCCATTGCATCAACTGCCCCTTTCAATTCTTCTAAAGAGAGATCTCTATCTAAGAAAAGGTAATCAAAGGCGGCCACCTACTTGGCTCTTACCTATAAGCGTAGATCTTTGGCTCTGATTTTTTCTATTGAGAGGATCTCTACCTCGCCTAGTAGTTTCTAGAAGTTGGGCAAGACTATATCCATAATCTCGTCCAAGTCTTGCACAATCATGGCGTCCTTCTGAAGAGCATCTAGCGATTCCTTAGCATTCTTATTTCAGAGGCTTCTGAACATATCCTCATTAGCCCTATCGCCTTTAGTTGTCCACCACTCTCTCGTGTAGATTCTAGCTTGTCTTTCTTCGATCTCTGCCTGCACTCTCAATTTGTCTCTTATGTTCCTTAGTTGCCTCTGTCCCTGAATTGAGTTGTAGTCCTCAAGCCACTTTTTCTTTTCTTCTAACTTATGGCGCCTCATGAGTCTAACTTTATCTTATCTGCATTTGATAGCCTTCAAGATGTTCTAGTGCACTATGTGGCTCCCACCCACTTGTCTGACATACTGGCAGTTCCTCTAAAAGGTTTGTGCCAAGTCCTTGTAATCTTATTTCGTACATAAGGCAACTGAAGTAAAAAGGGTTTGCCTTGAACCATGATCTAAGAATCCTCCCTTCACCCTTCTCTAGGGAGACTAAAATAGGTTTATGATCACAGATGGGAGGGAAATTAAAGCGCTACTCTTATGACAAAGCACATCATCCACAATCCTTCTAGAGAAATAAGCTCTGTCCAATCGAGATTTTCTATGGAGATGACCTATATGACTATTTGACCAGATGAAAGACATGTCCTCTGAGGTATCAATCAAGAGAGCTTGATCCTTGAGACTATTCCAAGTGGTCACCCTTATGACATTACCTATCACGTTCCATCTATCCCTTTTGCATTTGCCATATTAAAATCTCCCACAAGAATAGAGATGTCTTGAAGGATCTTACCACTCTAGAGGAGTGCTCTATCTCTTCTTGAGTTAGGCGAGTGGACTGAAAAGATCTGACACACTAGGTTGGAGTGAATGAATTCTATCCCTACTCCATTGCAACCAAAGGTGGTAAGAACCCCACCTACTGCTTAATCCAAGTGCTTAGCAACACCCAACACTATGCCCCCTCTACCCCCTTCGGTTTCTGTACAAACCCACATTTTTCTATCATCAATCTAGCTAAGTTGCCACCTTAGCTTGAGTCCTCGTACTTTGACTTCCTGAAGAGCTAAGAAATTAGAATTGAGTCCTCTAGCATTTGGGTGCTTCGAGTGATAAATCAAAGGATTTAGGTACCACACAGAGAGAGAAAAGAGGAGGATGTCAAGAGGATTTGCGCTCTCACCTCAAGTCAATCCAATGATGTAGAGTCAACCAAGACAAGATTTTGTTGAGAGAGAGAGAGAGAGAGAGAGAGAGAGAGAGAGAGAGAAGGCATATTTTAAAGAGTCAAATAAGGCTCTTATCAACCCCAGTCTCACTCATGCTATATTTGCAAAAGCCTTTTGTAGTTCAAGCAAATGCTAAGGGAGGATGTATTTGAGCAAATCAGTCATGCTATAGCATATGAAGTAGGTGACTAAAACTTTTTTGAGCTCAATTATGATGTGTATGAAAAGGAATGATACATGTACTCTGATTTTGGAAGCATTATCTTTTGGGAGTTGACTTTAGTATTCAACCTGCCCATCAAAGTGTGCGCTACATTCTTAAATAGCCATTGGTAAGAGGGAAAAGCATGAGATGGGAGAATTTTTTTGGTTTTGTTATTTAGATTCAGTGTACTCGCAATGTTGCAGCAAATGCTCTATGTGGAAGACCACAAGTTCATGCCATCTCAAAAGCTCATCATAAAGAATTGGCTACCGTGAAAGATGCATACAAAGAATATTGAGGTTTCTCTCATGTATGGATAGATTCGACTAAAGGAAATGGGCATAAATATTATAAATATTATTATTTGCATTATGGATGTCTTTGGAATCAAGATCATATTTTTGTTACCACAAACATGAGGGAGAAGGTAATGGAGGAATTCCATAATCTATAGGTCTTTGCTAGTCATACAGGATGTCTCTCACATTGGCTCAACTTGACGTTACTTTTATTGGCCTGAGATTTAGAAATATGTTTATCATCATGTAGCACCATGTCCAATTTTCCAAAAGGATAAGTATGATCAAAACCAAAACCACACCCCATGGACATGACATGATATAGAAAATTATTGAAAACTCACTTCATTACATATAATAAAGCCTTAAATCAAAGCTATAGAGGCCTCATCTTTATTTATTAAACATTTTTTTGTATATCAAGATCATAGTTTCTAATGATGATAGTAAGTTTATCAGTAACTTTTGGCAAACATTATATCAGAACTTGGGGGGAAAGCTAGAATTTCTTCTTTTCGTCCTAAGATTGATGGGACAAAGTGAGGTAGCAAATAAATTTGTTGGAACTCGTAAGGATTTATGTTCGTGATCGTCCAAAATCACAGGGAAATATCTACCGATGGTTTAGTTTGCTTACAACAATATAGTCCATTTGACAATTTTAAAATTTCTTTTCTATGCAACGTGAATAGCCAGATGTTCAGTCCAAGAGTAGGCCTATCAGAGTTTAGGTTGACTAGAAACCAAAGCACCGTCTGAAATTATCTATGGTAATCCTTTGCCTTTGCTTACTATGCATACCAAGGATGAAGTATTTGCTATTGATGAGCTCATTGAAGATTAAAATCAATTTATCATTATCTAAAATGCATATTCTCATTATTGAAAAGCCAAAGGGCATTTACTGATAAGCGATGGAGGGAAATTGAGTATAAAGAAGGCTATTGGGTTTTGCTAAGATTCAAGAAAGTAGGTTTCTTTTGACTTGCATCTTCCTCCCCTTTCGTTGAAGCATTATGAAAGACCTACACCCATATCTTTGAAGGACCTACACCCATATCATTGAAGCATTATGAAGGACCTACACCCATTTCTTTTGTTGATGGCATTTAGCCAACGATAGTTGATGAGGATGAGGTTGTCATACCTGAACAATCCTTTCTCATCAAGATAAGTGTATGGGAAAAGGACAATTTGAAGGCAAATGTCTTCTCAAATTACCCTACTACCAATACAAGTTGGATAGACTGATACCATTCATTTTATACGATCCTCATCTTGATTCATCTTTATGATCGAGGAAGCACTTCATTTGAGTGCATCTACTTAATAGTTTTGTGTTGAGGGGAATATCACGGGCCTTCACTTTCCATAATCATTGATTCTATATTTTACCACTTTTCAGTTTACTATTTTTTAATTGATTATCTATTTGTGCATATATTTACTAATCAGTTGTATGGATAAATTGTGTAAATTCTTTCTTATATTCAGTTGGACATCTTCTACAAATCCAATGCATTGAACCTCTTTAGTTCAGTGATTACTTTACCTATGGTTTTTACACCATGAATCCTTACCGTCTTGACATGGTCATGGCACAATATAAAAGGATAAACCAACCAACACATATCATGTGTATAGCTAATCACATAATGGAGATAGGATGATGCAAGCTAGTAAATGGGGTGAACTACACTAGGTGAGTTATTTCATGGCCCATATGGATGTGCAAGTCCTTACAACTTAATGAATATTTACTAAATCACCTTCCACCCACAAGCATGCCTCACGAGATTCGTATGCTTTGCACATCCATCAGTCTTTTGTATGCAACACCATAGGGGATTTTTACACCCCTCACTTCCTAGTTGCTTCCATATTTGCTTTGGGGTTGAGCCTTGGTTAGGCATTGATTCCTTGCGAGGATGGAATGACATAAGTTTAATCTATGAGAAAGATGTAATCTCTGTAACCAATAACATTTTAGTGTAACTATTTATGCCTTGACCACTCACATGCAGAGTAGATAGTACACTATTAGTTATAATTGTTGGTTTTAGCTTGGGTAGATTTTCATAAGTCTAGCTCAAGTTATGGCCTTAGCAATCCTATGCATTAATGATGTGCATGGGTAGAGGGGTCATGGGTGGGGGGGGGATTTCAAGAATTATAAACTAGTTGAATAAATTGGAATTCTAATTTTGCTCTTAGACTACTCTTTATAACCTTTTATCATTTTGAGGGCTAGAATTAAACTATTCAAGCACGAGTTTCTTTAAATTTATTAAGCCCTTGATGATAAAGTGTGCTAGAAATCTAAAAGAAAAATTTAGCATACTTCCTAAAGATGGCACCATTCTTTGCACATATGAAGCACAACTTTTTGATTCTACATGTAGCATAAAGTTTAGCACAATAATTATTGTTAGAGGACAAGCTATAGTGCTATTAGAGGAGTTGGTTGTGGTTTGCCTTTAGAGACAATTTTGGGGCTTGAGGAGACCCAAATAGCTTGCTTATTGCAAATATTGTTCATACATGATAATATTATTAAATGTGTTTACAATACATTTTTCAAGCCTCAAATACTTACAAAGATAGCATCATTAGTTACAAGATACTACCCCCACCGAAGTCTACATAGTTGACATGGCTCCTAATTAGGGCTGCCACCTATCTTAGATGTAGACAAATTTTTTTGTAGCTATTTTATTCTTGCATGCTTACTATTGAGGTCTTGTTATCTCCCATGTTTTTCAAGTTGTTGAAGCCTAGAACAATAAATCCACATTCAATATTTGCATCTTGCTAGCCATTAAGCACATATTACAATCACAGGCACCTCCTAGACAAAGTGTGATGTGATTTATAGCCTGATGCTATTATTTGTGTGCCTATTTTCAACACAAACAAAAGGACCACCAGCTTGATATTGCTTGCGTACGATTTTCCCCTTCTAGATCGAGTACAATTTGGAGGAAATCCCTTTTGCTTGATGTTTTTTCAAATTCTTGCACTTTCAAAGTTATTTCATTTCAGTTTTAATTTCTTGCTTTCACTAGAATCAATATTCTTGTAGTTTCTCAAAGACCAATGGAGTTAGAACAAATTGTGTTAAATTTTTTGGGAGTTTGGCATTTGTTTGATATAAAAAGTGAAACATTACCTCCAAGTAGATTGCAATTGATAGGATATGCCCTCGATTGAGATTTAATCAAGAGCCCTATTATAGGGCTTTCAATGAATTTTGGCATCATTTGAAGCTTTAATTGGTTTTTTTCTCCTTCTTGGCTGATGTTCTTTCAATTTTGGGCACAAAATTTTCCTTCAAAATTGATGATTTTATGCTAGATCAACTATTGGTCATTTTGGGTTAATAGTTGTGAGTTTTGGCTCCATTACCCCAAAAAATTGCCATAACAGTGGACATAAATGAAGTAAGATCAACCTCAGTAAAGAAGATCAAAGGCAAATAAAATTGGATATATGCCACCAAGATAGATTGAGAAATTCGGAGCTGATGAATATGTAGTGGCCAAGTAGCTAGGTGCCAATATTCAAGCTGCTTTTTTAGTTTTGCAAGGACCCAATCAATCTTTGACGATGACAAGTAATCGTCCAACCAAGAGGATAACCAAGATGATGGACTATCTGATTAGGTAGGAGATTTCCCCTAGCCATACAAGATTATGCCAGCCTTTTGAATGCAAAGGCAACATGCGAGATTTCTAAAAATTGACATGAAGCCTAGTAGCCAGTCCATATAAAGAAAGAGCCTGCATAAGTATGGAGAGGTCCGTTTAAGTGTTTTTTGGCATTGAAAAAGAATCATCTGCATAGGCTTGAGCAACTATAGGTCGGCTTCCAAGAATCTCCAAGCCATGTAATCTCTCATTATCGCCACCAAATGATCCATATATTGAAGCATAGGATGAGTTGCTATGGCATATAAGATGGCACTAAGAGGAAAACCCTGGAAAAGTGAACAACGGAGTGTCCAAAATTCTAAAATATCTCTTGACAATATACATGCATCTTTATTGTCGCTATAAAGCCAATAGATAATGTGCTATAATTTATGACCAAAACCCAAAGCTTGCATGGTTTGCACAATGAAATCCCATTGAATGGTGTCAAAAGCCTTGGCAATGTCAACTTGTAATAAGAGAACATCTTGTTCTGTATACTTGGCATATTCAGCACCAACATAAGCATTTGCAATATTGTCGGTGATATGCCTACGAGGAATAAAGCCATATTGTGCTGGATGTAGGCCATCATGCAAATATCCTTTGATACGATCAACCACCACCATTTTGGTGATTATCTTGTAAATGGATAGCATAAGATTCATAGGCCTCCAATCAACCAGCGATTCACAAATTGACTTCTTGGGCAGAAGCTTTACTAGCCCTTTCTTCCAAGAATCCATCATATGTTGATTTTGCCAAGCACTATTTATCATCTGTAGCAAAGCAGACTTGAAAAGATTCCAATATGCAAGGAAAAATTTAACTGTGAGACCATCCCAGCCAGGAGATTTTGATTTACCACATGATCTAACAGCATCACTTAACTCCATTTCAGTAAACGGAGATTCCAATTCCAAAGCTGGTACTGGAGAGAGAATAGGAGTGACATGCTGTTAACAAATGTTGCCTTACTGAAATAACTTCCCATGAGGGTGGATCTAGATTCCCAAATTGAGAAGAAAAGTGATGGACAAGTTGTAGCAAGCTTACAAAAAACAACATGTCACATATTCATGAATATGTTTTTCCATTTTTTGCCAAAAGAAATCTCGTTCATGAGATCATACGTCTTCTCAACTCCTGGATGTCCCACACATGGGTTATCATGGCACTATTGAATGACTCTCTTCCTGAGATCATTCTAATTAGGTACTACTACCTTGCCATTTCTTTCCGCATACCATTCCCTATGGTATATCTTGCATAAGTTTGGCCTTTCTGGATGCCAGGTCACCCTTTTCCTCGGGTTTAAGCACATAAGCCTTAGGCCAAAGGCTCTCGATGAACTTGTCCACCTTTTGAGTTTCTCTAATCTTGGCCATTAAAGCACTCTCCAATACGTGAAACTCATATTATGCATAATGTGTGACAACGCATCAACAACTTTATTATCCTTCCCTCTTCATTGTCATCTTAAACTCCTGCATGAGTTTTGCCCACCTAGCTTGGCAGCCTCTCAAGTCGGGTTATTTACATATATGTTGCACAGTATCATGATCAACATCAACAGTACAACTCTAATTCATGAGTTGGCCAATTTCATTGAGAGGGAGAAACTTTCTTGCTTTCAAAGGATACCAGCCTTCCCTCTTGGAGGAGAACTACTCCTACCACAATGCCACTCGCATCGGTTTCTATGAACAACGGTTTCTGGGGATCAACTATTTTTAACACTGGTCCCAAGACCACAGCTTGTTTTCAGCAAAAGTATTGATGAGCATCATGAACACTTAAGAATAGTGTTTAGTACTTTGAGGAAAACTAGTATGTATGTAAATAAAAAGAAAACTATATTGTGCATGGTAAGACTTCAATATTTAGGATTCATTGTTACTCTTGAGGGGGTGGAAATGGATCCAAAGAAAGTGGTCGTGATTCTGACTTGGCCTCCAAACACCATCAGAAAGAAGAGCCCTACAAATATTTTTAGAATGCCTCTTATAGTGAAGACTCTTTAAAAAACCTTTAGATGAATATCCTTCATCCAAGAAAGCCCTATGTCATGCCCGAGTCTCCCATTTAGAATTTTTCTATTGTCATTACATTGCAAACAATGTTTAGCCTCGCATAAATTATGATTTTCTTTCATTGAAAGAGGCCTAAAATGATAAGCTCACTGACAATCAGCTATATCCTAGGCCACCTGCTCCCTCAAAGTCTTCATAAAAGTTTTGCCATAGTCTCGAATCATTGCTTGCATTCTAGCAACAAAATCTTCCCAAGCATAATCAATGTCAAAATTTTACGGTTGCAAAAGGGATGAAAAGCATTCTTAACCATGGCTTGGTATTCATTATGCTCCAAATAATTATTATTGACAATGAGCAGCCTCCTATGTGTGATCAATTTTCAACCATTTAGGGGCATGGTCAGAATGTGTGAAATCATAATCCACCCAAAGTTTGGTGGTGGTATTATCATTGTGTTGGAGGATTAACCCTGTACCAATGATCTAGATGGGCTCGATAAGAAGACTGGGCATTATGTTGAAAAGTATAGCCTGGCAACATAGGGTGTGATTCCTTCCAAAGATCAGCAAGGCTTAATTGAGTCATTATATTATACCAATGATGGCACTCAAAAGCCAATATATGACTATGGCTAGAAGTATTGTCACCTTACTAAGGAGCATTGTTCAAATCCCCACAAATAAAGGCATGCTGTCTCCATGGATATCCTTGCATATCAGCACAAATCAAACCTCTACTACGAGAGAGTATTGAGAATTTCTCCCTGGATGAGACACTGTATAGTCAACCATCGGCCTTGAGGGCAACAACTGGCTGAAACTCATGTTTGACCACAAAGACTATTCCCAAAAAAGAATGCTTACCAGCATAAAATATGTCATAACCAGCAAAATGCTTATGATGACCGGCATACAATGTTGGTTATGTTCTTGCAATGCTACTATATCTAGCTGCAAATGAGTGAGCTATCCCCAAACAAGTTTCCATTTCATGGAATCACATAAACTATGTACATTGAGAGTCAAACATTTTATGTGTGACAACATATTTTTAGATTATGTACAGCTGAGAACCATAAGGATCAAGTCTGCATTTCTATCTTAGGATCCGGCCCACAACCCTGATATGATACACGTGCCTGTGGAGAAGATAAAAGACCTAGAATTTCCTCTTCAAGGAAGAGGGTACGACTAGTTGTCACAGCAACCCAAGTAATACCAATCCCTGAGTTCTCTTCGAGGGTATGAGTAGAAGGGGATGAACCATTCCATGTGTGAGGAGGGAGAGGTCTCCTTACTATCACTATCCTTCTTGGAGTCTGCCAAGCTTCCTGCAAAGTTTTTCCCCCCCTTACTTTCGATTGAGAAGTAGAAGGATTCAAAGAAGAGGCATTTTCACTCGAAATAATAGGAGCTTTTCCTTTATATTGGGCTATAGTAGCAAGCTTATTGATCTTATTCTTAGTCTTATTTATAGTAGCAGACTTATATATCTTATTCTTATCCACTGAGGATCCACCATTATCCTTAGGTTGCATTTGAGGAGGCATTTTGTGTAAGACGAGAGGACATTGTGAAGTCATGTGTCCAAACTTCTTGCATTCAAAGCAAGCTCCTACAAATAATCCCCATTTAAGCTTAAAATGCACTTCCCATAGAAACATGACTGACACTGATAGAATAAGATTTTGGAGTGGGATTATTAGTGTCCCAGAAGGTACAAAATCTATTAAAATTGCCATTTGTTCCGTGTCGACACACCACCTTTCCCAAAGATACTACATTTATTGGCAACAAAGAAGCCAAGCACTGAGGAAAATCTGCTACCTCCACCCATACTGGATAGTGATGCCTAATTAGAGCTTGATAGTCCTTGGTGGCCGACCATGGGAAAACATGCACCATTTGCTGTCCATCGAAAAGTGGAGAGTGTTCAAAAAGCATCTGTTTATGTTGTTCATCCTCCATAATTACTTCAAAAAATCCCTTGGCTGCATAATGCACTTTTCGAACAAAACAACCATCTAAAGTTCGTGTTAGCCAGTTATCCACATCAGCTGCAGTAGCTGGCATCCTGCCTAGAAAAAAGATAATAACTACATGTTTGGCATATCCATGTGCAGGATCCACAGTATCCTCAACCTCAACCATGATCCCAATAGTGGGAATAGATTCTTTCTAATCCTTGCGAGTGTCTTCAAATCCCTCATGCATTACATCTTATACTAATTGGGCTTCCATAGAGACTTGGGTCAAATCCTACTTATGTTTCTTATGCGTGTAAATCTTCGTGGTAGCCAGGATGTCTTGTATAAGTAGAAGAGAGGAAGAAAATCCCAGAAGAAGATGAATAAATAGATGTAAAACAAGCAAGCCAGAAAAAGAGATATAGAATAGAAATGAATAGAGATAGAAAGGTATAGATAGAGGCTAGAGAAAGGGCAAGGGAGAGGACTCACAGAAAAAGAGGCAAGTAGCAGAAAAACAAAATGACAAAAGAGGACTTCACACAGCTCGAGGCAAAATCATACAATAGTATAGACCTTTATAAAAGGAGAGCATGAAACAGTACAGAACAAAAAAGAGGCATAGAGTAGACACACGCAATTATATCAAGCTATACGGAGATGTCAGGCTATACAAAAACATCAAGTTATATGGAGATAGTACGGGGGATGTCAAACTATACAAGAACTATATGGGGATGTCAAGTTGTACAGAGAAGTATGGGGGGGTTGGCTAGGACATCAAATGGGCTTGCGGGAGATCCAAAACACCATAGCTGCTCTCCATCGCTCACCACCACACACACACACACACACACACACACACAAACATACACAAGTATGTTTGGGTGGGGTGTGGTTCTTGGTCCTTGTGCTCACAAGATAGGGACCTAAGGAGCACCATGAGTTACGATTGAAGTATCTTGGATCTCTTTAAGTATGAGCTCTGCATTCAAATTTTGACATGCATGATGTGATGCACTATTGTTTTTGAATATTTCCACTCTAATTTATACATCCTCAAGGACTTGGTTCTAGATGCTTCATCTGCATGCTTCTTTGGATGTGACAATTGAGGAGACAAATTTATGCCAATGAATAAAGCTCTATCTACTTCACAATTGCTTTTCCCATGCCCTGCTTCATCAAAGTACTTCTTTGGAAGTGAAAGGTGATGGGCACCAATGAAAAGAAGATAGTTTCACTCAATACGCTGCATTATTATCTCTCTTCTCTCCCATATCTCCCTCTCATCCTATAATAGTGTGCACCAAAAGACCCTCAAAAAAGTCACAAACATATGTGTGAAGGAATGCCAAGAGTAAATTCCTTGACTAATGTTTTCATCTCCTTCTCTTCACTCAATTATTGGGAAGATTTTAAAGCCTCCAATATAGAGCATTATTGTAACAACTATATTTTCAATGCGAATCAAGCCATTTGTAGTTTAAAAATAGTGTCCAGTAAAGGAGTCAAATTGGGATGTCACAACTCATCCTCCATAATGATAAAATGTGGTCAGTTTTCAATTGAGTTCCCATTGTACATCTAATTATCCATGGTGGCTTTGTATTCCTCATCATTGCTACTTTGGTTTTGTGCAACTTGTGGAGAGAAATATTTAGAGCTTATCTGTCTTAGTTGAAAGACTCCCAAGTAGCAATAAGTAATGTTGGCTTAGCAATAAGTTTAGATGAATTTGATAAGCCTATTTGCTCTAAAAAGAGGGTCAAAGGAAGGTGTGCATCAGTCACGAAAAATTTATGCTTGAAAACAATGTTTTAAATGTATCTATTTCTTTGGCATTCATTTTATTATCGGCATGATTTACCACGTGATATTTCTTTGGTGTAGACTTCTCCCTATTGGCAAGTGTCCATAAATTTCCTCCATAGATAGGTTCTTGATCTTTCATTTCCATATGTGAAAGTTGCTCTCATCAATTAGCAAAGTGTTAAATTCTCTAAATGTCATCTTGTTGATGCATTGATGCACTTGGTTGTCATGATACCTAACACCACACTAGTAGATGGTGTTTGATTTTTGCACTCATATCATTCGCATAATATTACTTCTAAGAAATGCATCATGTAGTTGAGGTTTTAAATGGATCTTAAGTCAAAGTCATAGGAGTTGCTATATATAGATTTTGCTTGCACCTCAAGGGTTGTGTTGAATTCCATAGCTTCAAGCCTTGAACAAACATGTTAAGCAATTGCTACTATTACTTCAAACTGCTACTATTACTTAAAAAATCACATTGAATTGGCTTTTATTTCAAATATCTTGCACTCTTCATGCAAAGTATCATTGTTGTTTAAATGAGCCTTCACATGGCTTTAATATTGGTATCACCATTGCTACATGGCCATTGCTACTTGGGGATCTATTATGTCTTCCTTTCTCATAGATCTTGCTACATGGCTCTATTGTGTCTTGATTTCTCATATCTATTGCACGTACTGCTATGGTAAAACCTTTTCTTTGAGTGTAAGTGATCTGATCACACTACTTAGTTAATATATGAGATGTAAGCTCTTTCATCAAGCCTTCCAAGGCAAGTAATTTCTCTTGTTGTATACGCTCACACCACTTCTCATTGAAGTGTTTTTGGTCAAACTATTCAGATGCACTGCTTGAGATACAAATCCCCTTTGTCATGCCTTCTAAGGCTTCTTATTTGCTAGGAGTAATATGTGATATATGCAACTCTATAGGGCTCTTATTCAATGACTCTCCCCCTTCATGTTCACCACCCCAATGTAGTATTGTAGGGACCCCATACTCTTCCCTAAATATTTTCTCCAAAGGAAACCTCTAGCTTTTGTGTCACCAATGCAATGCTACCTTAAACTAGCTAGTCATTGCTAATTATGCACAAAGATTAATTAATTTCTTGATAAGTAGTTGTTGTTATTTATGGCCTATTAGCCTTCTATAGGAATCTTTAAAATGAATTTCCCAAATGATACTATCTTAGCCTTCATCGGGTAGCCTTCATGGCTAGGGATTTGTTGCCACTATGAAGTTACTTCAAAATGTTTCTATCTCTATGCTTCCTAGCCTCCTATTGGGATTGATACTAGTTCTTAATTCACTTTCTAGCCTTTACCATAATTATGTTTGTGTGTGTTCAAGGCCCTTGAAAAACGTTCCTTGGAACATCATGTTGCTTAGTCTTGACCTTGGGCTCCTATCCATAAGGTTGTTCTTCATTGATGTGCTACAAGGTGACTTGTATGCTTGTGTTTCCCTTGGAGCCTTAAATTTGAGCTTGATTATGACATTCAATTTAGCCACTAGAGGGATAGGTAATTCACCAATCCCAAGACTGCATACTCCATACCCTGCCTCTTACTCACCTCCCCCACATAGAGGAATAACCACATGATGCTAAAAGCTAACAACTCCTCGAGTTTTGATAGCAATAAAGAAGATGTCATTCAATATACTTATGCATTTATTCAATGGTGGAGAGGATCTTCTCCTCACATTGACTTCTCAACCTATAATCCACCATGAGCTATGATACCATGTAAATGTTATGAGGAGTAACGATACCATGTGAAAGTTGTGAGGAACTCATGAAGAGAAAGAAACCGTTCACATGTGGGGAGAAGGAGATAACTGGGTGAGTTTGGAAATCTACATCTTCTTCATAGTACTAAAGAACATAATACAATATATACAAATCCTTGTGAATTACTGAGTAAGAATGGGAAATTTGTTGAAAAGGAGAAGATTCAAGGAAGTAGAGAGCCTCTAAAAGAACCATTTCAAGAAATTAGAGAAATTTTTCAAGCTATGAATCAAATTTTGAAAGTAGCAAAAGGTTGCATTAAAAGGGCTCAAGCTA
Source organism: Dipteris shenzhenensis (assembly GCF_047967505.1). NCBI lineage: Eukaryota > Viridiplantae > Streptophyta > Polypodiopsida > Gleicheniales > Dipteridaceae > Dipteris > Dipteris shenzhenensis. Next base: position 10,200,982 of record NC_141623.1, read on the forward strand.
GAGAAACCATATGCAAATCCACATCATATAAAGGTGGAATTTATAGAAGGCGATAAAGTTTATCTAAAAGCATTAAGATCTTCAAATATCCTTAAAATATGAATTATCTCCCAACCCCCCACAGGAGGGTCACTATGTAAAAAATCCATATAGCATATGCGATCAAGGGGTATTTAAAAAACCCAATCTACATATTTTTATAACGTATATACATCCCTTCTATAAATTTTAAGATGATAAAAGTATCCCTTATGTATGGAACTTTTCACTTTTTGAATTAAAAAACCCCTTATGTGTGTATTTTATGTAACTCCATAAAATAATAAATTCACTTACATTGATCGCACTTGCTATCTTGCATGGAACTTTTCACTTTTTAAATTTAAAAACCCTTTATGTGTATATTTTATGTAACTCCATAAAATTATAAAATCACTTACATTGATCGCACATGCTATCTTACATATTTCTTAGTGTCACCCCCAGGGGTGGCCCTTAAAATTGCTTAACAAAATCAAATACTACTAATGGGATATAAAATACATCTAGGTTTCATCTTTTTGAACTTAAAAGAAACTCGCTGATGATGATAACCTAATAGGTGAAGAAGTCCTCGTTAAACTTAATGAAGCACCTTCTTTGGAAAAAGGAAAAAGGATTTCTAATTTGTTTGGTGGGATAGACTAAACCACATGTACATCTAGAAGGAAAAACCAAGGAACTTATGGATAAACCACATCCAACACATCAAAAATCTTGACGATCAAGAGCTCAAATTTCAAACATTGATGTCAAGCTGAAAGGTGATTCCAAGACCCAAACTCTTTATACTATGGACAACCAATGACAATCACTACCAAAAAAGAGACCCTAAACTCTTCAGACGTTGACAACCAATGACAATGCCTAACAAGAAAACCATACAAGTCTTTCTTGGTCTTTATTAAGCTTCTTACTATTCTTTACGAAGACTAATCCCAAACCTACCATGTGGCAGGGATTTGGAGGTTTGGGGAGGAATTCTAGAGGTTCGAGAGAGGACGAGGGAGGTTCAAGAAGAGAAGAAGGACTTTGAATGATAGAGGAGAGAAGAGAACACTAAAACGCCACATGGCAAGAGATGGAGGAGACAGACTGCCATGGCGAGAGGTGGAGGAGGAGATAGACTACCGTGGTGAGAGGTGGAGGAGGAGACAAGCTGTCACACAGCAGTGAGATAGACTCACCAAAGTGCCACATCGCACAGCGGCGGTGCGAGAGGAGCAGGGCTCACGTATGCAGAGTGTGTGAGCAAGGACAAGACGTGGCACACTATGGGGCGAGGTGGCGGGGTTGCATCAACCAAGCATGACATTTGTCAGTGGCTACCGGGCAGAGGGGTCAGTAGATATAAGGGGACTGCTAGTAAAACATGGCACGGGCCATCAGAACCAGGGAGTTTCCAAGGTGACTTGATACCACATGACAGAGGGTGGAGAAATTGAGCCACATGGTGTGGCATGAGGCTGTGATGAAAAGCACTGGCGACTATGAGTCATTGAAGGTAGCTATGTGACATGTGGCAGTGCAAGATATGGTGATGCGTGATATGAGCCGCATGGGCAAAGCAGTGCCCTCCTTTCTCTCCTCCTCCTCTCTCTCTCTCTCTCTCTCTCCCTCTCTCTCTCTCTCTCTCTCTCTCTCTCTCTCTCTCTCTCTCGTGCCACACCACTCAAATGGCAACAAGAGCAGTAAATTTAGGTGCACGCTTGATGCACAAAGATGTAGACACAAGTTTTCAACTGGATGTCATAGGTGCTTGTAGGGCACGTTCATCCTTGTGAGTGGATACTACCATCTACCGCACGATCTAATCAGGTACATTAATCTCTAATTGTTTGCACTTCTCTCATGAGTTTTATTAACATGGAGAGCACGACAAGCTTTTTTGAAAGGGTTTCCTTAGATAACACATGAGATTTAACTATCACTGTATATGTACGGTTAAGTGCACTTTTGAATACTCCTAAGTGATGACATGTACCGGTTTCCTATGTACCAATAACAGATCCTGAAGATGACTGTGCCTTGTAGAATGCAAAAGTTGAGGACGAGTATGTGACTGAAGCCGTTGCTTAGAAAAAATAAAAAAAATTGCAATCCAAAAAGCTATTTGCCAAAAAATCCGGTTCGCCTTTTTAAAAAAAGTAATTTGCCAAAAAAGCCAGTTCGACTGAAATTTGATGTTTGACTATTGAAAGGGCTTTATGTCAGCCAAATGGGCTTTATGCCTACCAAGCGGGCTTCATGCCTGCCTAATGGACTTTATGCCTGCTGCCAAATTGGATTTATGCATGTCTAACAGGCTTTATGCCTATTGGTGAAAAGATCGTTGTTTAATGAGACTGTTTAATGAGACTGTAAAAGTAAAAAAATAGTCAAATAAAGCAAAAAAAAGGAAAAGTTGCCATCAACACTTTGCATAAAACTACTAGTTCAGGAGATATCATTTATAAAACCTTCATTGTTTTAGTTATTTTTTGTTCTCTTTACTAAGCTATGCACGGCTTCTAGAAGGACATCACAGTAAATGACAACTCAATTTGATGATGAAGTTGTAATTCTCATAGCAACTACAGGCCCGAATCTCGCACCTAGTGTTGAAAACTAGCGCTCAATTGACGTTGTCTTGCATTATCAACACATCGCCAGTGATTGTTTATTCGATACAATAAAGTACTTAGTATACTATTAGACTCTAATATTATCGATGTTGCTTCAGCGTGAATTCTTACAACATTTCTCTCTTTTGATGCATGTTCTCGATGCAAATAAGATTCAAAATCAGTAGTAGAGATGCCACATGGGATACAAGATCGAAGGATGATATTTCAAATGGTTGTAGTCCATGACACAATATTGTTTAGGTTGCAACCAAGGCTGAGTTATGAGCTCTTGTGAGCATATTCTTATTCATGTATTTATTGGGCTTCAACTCTACCCCTAACATTTGCAGGGAGGATCTGGGTCTTGATGGACCCTGTGTCATGTCTCATGTTTATATTTTTTTACTTTTTCTTTTTTTCTCTTTATGATATTTTCATTAAATGGTAGGATCCAAGTTTCAATTTAAGATTGTAGTTATGTGCTCCATGACAAAAAAGGAACTTTGAAATATAGAGAGCTATCAATGACAATAAGCGGGTGTCTCAAGGTTAAGTAGAGGCTATCTGCTTTGAAGTAAACTTGCATTTTTTCAACTACATGGATGCAGAAATTATCCTTAAATTTATTTTTGATAGAGCCTTAATTGATAGCGTCTCATAAGCCAAAGCCATTGCTTTTGTGCATGCATGCACTCTTGTTGTATAAATGATATTAATTTATATTTGTTCATTTTGTGTGTGCAGTCGCATGTGCACGTACGCGTGTGCGTGTGCGCGTGCGCGCGAGAGAGAGAGAGAGAGAGCACATGGCACTGAAGAGGGTGGTGTGATTTGGCACCCCTCATTGAGGGAAGGATGTGCTAGCTCTCTTTAAACTCACTTGCCGGATCTAATTGGAAAGGGCACGCACAATATGAACATTCATTGAAGAGTGAACCTTATACCTTCAGGTATCGTGGAATCAGGTGGTATGTGATCTATGTTGTCGTCTCTTTTGCTCCATAGCATTTTAATGCAAGTGGCAGTCTGTCTGCTCTTTAGGGTAATAGTACATACCTTGAGGCTAGAAAGGCTAAACAACACCGGCTAGGAATATATAAGTGTGTGTGTGTGTGTGTGTGTGTGTAGAAGACATTACAATACCCCTTTCCATAGTGAAGAGAAGACAATTTAGAGTAGGGATGAGAAATGTTTTATTGACAAACTTTAAAATAAATAGAAAATCTACTAGGAATGAAGTAGCATCACTAGAGGGTGAACATTTTTTTAAGAAAAAATGAAATGTGAGTTGAGCTTTGATAAGTCATTGGCAGCATCATTTTTATTGAAGAGGGGAATCTGCCTACCTGTCACCATCCAACAAGCAAGCATGATAAGAACTAACTCAACTTTGGTTGGGAAGATAGGTGTCATAGACACCCCTCCCTTGTTATCGAGGTCACAATAAAATAGAAGCTTTGCCATATACTTAACATGCTCGACGTAACAAAACGTAGTGTGAAAAAGGGTTAATTTAGGAGGGTAATCTATTGTAAGGGAATTATAGACAAGTAGGGGAAAAAAAGGGGGGGATAAGGGGGGGAAATTAAGGAAGAAAGAAAGGATCTTGGGTAGAGGGGAAAAACCTGAATGAAAAATAAAGTAATAAATAGAAGGGTTAGCTGGGAGAAATATATAGGAGAGTTTTAAAACAATATCTTGGGAACTAACAATTAAAGAATCAAAGTGGGGGAGGGTGATACATTTTAATGGGGAGGGGAAGGTAAAGAGACAAACTAAGCAAGGGGGATTTTTGCTTGTGTGAGATGATGAACAGAGGGAGAAGTGAAGGGGCATAGGAAGAGTGAGGAATTGGGTTTTTATTAGTGATAATAATTTAGACAAGGGAAAGGTTGATAGAATAAAGGGGAAGAGATGCGAGAGAGAGAGAGAGAGAGAGAGAGAGATCTTTGAGAAAAAGAAAGGGGGGGGGGAGGGGGAGATATAAAAAGAAATGAAGAGAAAAGATATAGTAAGAGGGGGGTAAAGTTTAAAAGAAGTATAAACAAATTTTAAGAGGAGGGGAGGGTGAAAAGATGTAGAGAGAAGATAGAGAGAGGGGGAGGGGGGGGGGGTTAAAGAATAAAAGGGGGGGGGAAGATATTTAAAAAAAAGGAAAAGAAAAGATATAGTAAGAGAGGGCTAAATTTTAAAAGAAGTATAAACAAATTTTTAGAGAAGGGGAGGGTGAAAAGATGTAGAGAGAAGATAGAAAGAGGGGGAGTTGTTTGGGAGGGGGGATTAAAGAATTAAGGGGGGGGGGGGAGGAATGGTTAAGGAGCATGTGGAGTATTCCGCACGAAGCATAGGTCGCAGCGTACATGCGGATGTGGTCCAAAAGTCCAGAAGACACAGGCGGGACAGCGAGGAGCAACGGGTTGGCGTCGCAGCACCAAGGTCTAGAGCCAGACGGTCAAAGACCCATAAAGAGCACATGGACGGGGCACCATGGGGGAAGTGAAGTTTGCATAGCTAGGGACAGAGTGCTTGGAGACCCGCTGAACATCGTGACAGCCAAGGCAATGGGACAGCCAGGGGGGTTGTCAAGGAGTAGGAGCAAGTGGGAGAAGGAGGTGGGAGGGAGAGGCTTAAATAGGTGAGGGGAGTGAGGTAGTTAGAGAAGTCGAGGGTTGAAGAAACTAGCGAGTCGAGGAGAATACATAGTCGAGGGGTTTTTGTTTAGGGAGAAGAACTAGGGAAAAAGGCAAAGTTAGGAAATTAGGAAGAGAAAATTAGCAAAAAATTAGAAATTTTAGGAAATTTTGGAGAAAATTTTAGGAGAAATTAGGAAAAATTTAGCAACAATTAGGAGAAATTAGAGAAACGGATGGGAAGGAAATAAACAAAAAAGTAGGAAGGATCAATGGAAATTTTAGTGAAAAAGAAAGGGGGAAAGGGAAGAAATGAGGGAAAATTAGGTGTTTTTATGAAATGAGGAAGAAAATAGGAGAGGGATAGGAACAGTTAGGAAATAATTAGAGGATGATATGAAAAAGGAAAACTTAGGAAAGAAAATAGGGGACCGTACCAAATAATAATAAAGGAGAAAGGGGGGGGGGGGTTAGAAAGAGACTTAAGAAATTTTAGGGAAAATTAGGAAAGATTAGAATTAATACTAAAAAGAAATGAAGAGAAAAGATATAGTAAGAGGGGGGTAAATTTTAAAAGAAGTATAAACAAATTTTAAGAGGAGGGGAGGGTGAAAAGATGTAGAGAGAAGATAGAGAGAGGGGGAGGGGGCGGGGTTAAAGAATAAAAGGGGGGGGGAAGATATTAAAAAAAAAGGAAAAGAAAAGATATAGTAAGAGAGGGCTAAATTTTAAAAGAAGTATAAACAAATTTTTAGAGAAGGGGAGGGTGAAAAGATGTAGAGAGAAGATAGAAAGAGGGGGAGTTGTTTGGGAGGGGGGATTAAAGAATTAAGGGGGGGGGGGGAGGAATGGTTAAGGAGCATGTGGAGTATTCCGCACGAAGCATAGGTCGCAGCGTACATGCGGATGTGGTCCAAAAGTCCAGAAGACACGGGCGGGACAGCGAGGAGCAACGGGTTGGCGTCGCAGCACCAAGGTCTAGAGCCAGACGGTCAAAGACCCATAAAGAGCACATGGACGGGGCACCATGGGGGAAGTGAAGTTTGCACAGCTAGGGACAGAGTGCTTGGAGACCCGCTGAACATCGTGACAGCCAAGGCAATGGGACAGCCAGGGGGGTTGTCAAGGAGTAGGAGCAAGTGGGAGAAGGAGGTGGGAGGGAGAGGCTTGAATAGGTGAGGGGAGTGAGGTAGTTAGAGAAGTCGAGGGTTGAAGAAACTAGCGAGTCGAGGAGAATACATAGTCGAGGGGTTTTTGTTTAGGGAGAAGAACTAGGGAAAAAGGCAAAGTTAGGAAATTAGGAAGAGAAAATTAGCAAAAAATTAGAAATTTTAGGAAATTTTGGAGAAAATTTTAGGAGAAATTAGGAAAAATTTAGCAACAATTAGGAGAAATTAGAGAAACGGATGGGAAGGAAATAAACAAAAAAGTAGGAAGGATCAATGGAAATTTTAGTGAAAAAGAAAGGGGGAAAGGGAAGAAATGAGGGAAAATTAGGTGTTTTTATGAAATGAGGAAGAAAATAGGAGAGGGATAGGAACAGTTAGGAAATAATTAGAGGATGATATGAAAAAGGAAAACTTAGGAAAGAAAATAGGGGACCGTACCAAATAATAATAAAGGAGAAAGGGGGGGGGGTTAGAAAGAGACTTAAGAAATTTTAGGGAAAATTAGGAAAGATTAGAATTAATACTTAGTAGAGGGGATGAATAGGTAAAAAAGGGGGGTTTTGGGGAAAGAGAAACAGGGGTTTTTGGGAGAGAAATGAAGAGACGAGAGAGAGAGAGAGAGAGAGAGAGAGAGAGAGAGATTAGGAAAAATAAGGGAGATTGAGAAAAAAATACCGAGAAAATTAGAGACAAATAAAGGGGAAAATAAGGGAGTTTGAGGGAAAAGAAATTAGGGAAATTAAGGAAAATTTTAGAAAATTTAGAGGAGTGTGGTTACGCTAGGGAGTGAAAAGGACAAATTAGGATTATGAGAAATTAGGAGAAAACTATGAAAAGTTAAGAACTAATTAGGGGGAATGTAATGAGCTAGAGTAGGGGAAAAGGGAGGGGATAAGTTTGGAGAGAGATGGTTTTAATGGAAATTGGGTAAAAGAGGAGGAAGAAGGGTAGAGAGAGCTGGGGGGAAATTATTAAGGGAGGGAGAGGGGAGAGATAGTTTAAAAAGGGTTGTCAAAGGATTTATAAAGGAAACAAAAGTAATTTGCAAGGATAAAAGAGAAAATAAGAATAGTATGTGTGTGTGTGTGGATTAAAAAGTCCCATCATACAATTAATTCCATCAATTGGATAAAAAGTAAAAAAAGAAAAACATATATGGAAAAAATGTTTGAGACATCCAAGTTGAAAAATGCAACAACTAGAGTTTGCAAAAATTTCGACCAAAAATAAAATTGAGTTTGACAAACATAATATTGAACAAAAATGTCAAATCCTCAAGCATTCCAGGTTTAGAGGTCAGGGTCCACTTACCTCCACCATCCAAACAAACTAGGTGTTAGAACATCATAGTTACGTTTAGGTAGACAAGTAATGCCTATTTTCCCAGCTTGTTATCGCTTTACTTAGGAATATAGACAACCATATGGATTCTTAGATAATTAAAAAAGTTTAAGTCACAAGTGGAGTAAGGAGCAAATGAGTGCATGGGTTGAGAAAGGATTAGACGTATGGGACAGTTAGTGGACTTGGTGTGTGGGGTGGTTAAAAAGAGAGTGTAAAGGGGAGATTTCATAGGATATAAGTGTCTATGTCTGTGAGGTACATTTACTAATCAAAATTATTTTGTGTTTGTGGGGGGGGGGGTAGGTGTGGTGTGTGTGGTGGTGAGGAGGTGAGAGAGAGATGGCAATCATCACATATTGGCCTTGGAACAGCAAAAGTGGTCTCAACTGATTGCTCATCTTAATCTTGTGGATATTTGACTGGAGTTGAAACCATTGCTTCCAGGCTATACTTTTTAGAATAATGCTTTATCAGCATACAAGGCTAGGCATGACCGTTGGTACATGATAAATGCACATCAAAATGATGCCCTCACTAGCCAAATATGGGTGGTTCTAACCATGCTCCATTGTGGTTGAGACTTTCTTTTCATGTGATGCCGCATGACAGATTGCCAAAAAAAAGATTTCTGATAGTCAATAATAGTTACTTGGTGCATGATGAATACATGAAAATGGTTGTTCGTGCCATTGCACCACTTTATGAGCAATGTCAAATTGGTCTTGACTATGCTTGGAATGTTTCGCTTCTCGTATGCAATCTGTTATTCATGACTATGGGAAATCCTATTTGCATGGCTTGAGAACAAAAGTTGCAGATGCTAAAGCCAAGTATCAACAATTGACTGAACTCAGCCATCTCAGGGTTTTGTCTCAACCTGAGCTTCATTGTCTATGTCATGCTAAGTATTTGTTACAGAAGAATGATCACTGGAAAATTGCCAAATGGGAAACCCGGGCCCGGCAGAAGGCTCTTTTGAACAAAGGTTGTTCCTCCAAATAATCCTTCAAAATTTTGCATTCTAAAAATCAAGCTCAAAATATTTCTCACATCTTCACATCTGATGGTGTTTGGACCTCCTCATGGGCACAACTTGCTCAGGCATGTGTTGATCATTTTTCTCATCGATTTGGGAATCCATTCCCCTCTTTGCAACGGGCCCTTTGCGCCAAACGTCAATTGTTACAGCATGTTGCTCCCATTATTGATTCTGATGAAGCTATGTAACTTGAGGCAGCTTTTACTAAAAGGGAGCTTATGGATGCTTTGAAATCCTGTGGAAAATGGAAGTCTCTGGGTTGGAACTTGGGATGGGCTTACGGTAGAGTTTTTTCTAGCATATTGGGATGCTCTGAAGCATACTTTGTTGTATATGATTAATGCTACATGGCAAAATCAACAAATGCTAGATGCCTTGAAGAAAGGGTTGGCTAAGTTAATTCCTAAGGAGCATCTTTGTGATTCATTTGTTGATTGGAGGCCTATTACACTCATGCCGGTCATCTATAAGATCATTGCCAAAATAGTGGTTGATAGAATAAAAGGCTATCTGCATGATGGCTTGCATCCTAATCAATATGGTTTTATTCTTCGCCGACACATCACTAATAATATTGCTAATGCTTATATTGGCATTGAATATGTCAAGTATACTCAGTAGGATGTCCTTTTGCTCCAAGTGGACATTGCCAAAGCTTTTGATACAATGCAGTCAGATTCCGTTTCCCAGACTATGCAAGCTCGTGGATTTGGGCATCGAATGCAGAATATTATTTATTGGCTCTATCGTGATAGCAAAGCCACATGCATCGCGGCATGCATCTTATTGAGGGATCTCTCTTATCAATGGACTTTGTATCGTTCAGTGAGACAGGGATGTCCTCTTAGTGCCTTGCTTTATGCAATCGCTACTCATCCAATGCTCTATTATATTGATCACCTTGTTGACTCAGATGCTTTGCATGGTCTCAACATTCATGCAGGAACCCCATGCTTAGGCAAGCCTATGCTGATGATTCTTTCTTTATTCTTAAGAACACAAAATAGGATCTTGCTCAACTTATGAAGTCCTTATCTTTATATGGACTACCTATTGGCTTGTAGGTGAACTTTCAAAAGTGTAAGCTTCTACCTTTGCATGCCAAGGATTGGCATAGTTCCTTGTGGCCAAGAGAGATTGTTCCACCCAATCAGCTTGTTCGTCATCTTGGATACCCTTTGGGATGGAATATCACTCGTAGTAGATAACAAATAGATTGGGTGCTTTTAAAACTCAGAAAGAAACTAGAGTATTGGAAATTATCCACTTGGCCTCTTCATGTTCGTCTTTGAATTGTGCAAATCCATTTTGGCGGCTTATATTCAGTTCTTCTTGCCCTTGATGATGTTTCAAAAGAAAGCTGATTTCATGTCCACCATTATGGAGACTTTCTGGTGCTCAAAGCAAGGCCGTAAAAGACTACTCTCTATGGAGCATTTATGCTCCCCTAAAATGCATGGTGGATTGAACATACTAAATATTCATATCCATCTTCTTGCACACAAGGGTAAAATGATGCTACATTTTTAGGAAGGTAATCAGCCTTGGGCCGCCATGATTTCTCATTTGCTTTGGCACTTGTCTACTCCCACTTTTGGGCACTGGCATCCCATTTCATGGGATTTTATTCCAGGACACATTGATGGCAAGATTAAAGGTTGTCCTTTTGTTTCTCATACGCTCTTAGCCTAGAAAGAGATTTATCTCATCTTAAATGGACCGGGTGTGATTCTTTGCAAGGCAATTCTCTAAGTGCTGAGAACTTGCACTGGTGGAAAGCATTTGATCCGCCACTTGCTCTACAAGAACCTAGGTGTTCTTATTTCTTCTCTTTTAAAGGTATTTCGATTGTTGGTGATGTCCTTCGGGATGATGGTACTTTATTGCCTTTTCGATTGGGAGCTAGAAAGTAATGGATTGGGAATGCATTACAAGCCTCTTTGGCATGCCCTCTCTCAGATGGTTTCTTCTTTCTTACCAATTCCCAGATTGGAGCTCACAGATCTCGGCTTACTGATTGGTCTTTGCATCACTAGGGTTCTCCTTTGCAGCCTTTATGCTTGGCTGATATTTCAGTGGTGGTTGGTTTATACAGAATTCGGCTATTTTCTCCTTGGATTTTGCAACATGCTAATCGACTCCGGTCTTTCAATCATAATATCAAATGGTGGCATAAAAGGTTGCATCAAATCTGGTCCTACAAACTGCCACTTCGACAACATGTTTTTGAATGGCGAGTGCTACTTGGTGTCATTCCTTTTGGCACACTCTTGGCTTATCGACACGTTGCTCATGCATTATGCCACAAATGCTTGGCCCCCAAGGAATCTTGACTTCATCTTTTCTAGACTTGTCTCGTTACTCAGGGTTTCTTTATGTTGATTCAGCAGCATCTTCATGCATGCTTTCCTTCTGTTACATTTAGAAAGCTTTTTTGGCTCTTTGGGATTCACCTGCAATGACCCAAGTTTGACTTGTTCTTTGCATGGGTCAGATATTGGGCACTCTAAATCATATGGAAAGACAAGAATCAACAGCATATGGAAAGACAGGAATCAATAACTCTTTCATGAGCCCACCTCTTCCATGTTCTTTTATTTTTGCATGTCACTCAAGCAACCACTCTATCATTGCTTGTCAATTAGCAAATAGGCTATGATGTCTACTTATCTTATACTGAGATTTTCTAAATTTATATTGGTTGATCTCTCCTTTCGAGACAATCTTCTTCTAATATAAAGTTACATGGATTTCACTCTATATAAATAAGTGTGTTTGTGTGTGTGTGTGTGTGTGTGTGTGAGAGAGAGAGAGAGAGGGGGGGGGGAGGGGTAGCACATGGTACTCAAGAAGGACAGTGCAATTTGGCACCCATCATTGAGTGATGGATGTGCTAGCTCTCTTTGAACTCACTTGCTAGATGTGAGTGGAAAGGGCATGCACAAGTTGAACATTCATTCAATTCTTTCATTGAAGAGTGAACCTTATACCTTCAAGTATAGTGGAAGCATGTGGTATGTGATCCATGTTGCCCTCTATTTTTGCTCCATAGCCATCTTAATGCGATGTCTGCACCTTGGCAAAATAGTACATAGCTTAAAGCTAGAAAGACTAAACAAGACCACCTGGGAATATATAATAATATCTTCTCTATATCTCTATTCCTTATTTGTGAGGTTGTATTGAAAGGGCAACACCACATGGAACCCCCCCTTGCAGCTACTCTTACGACCGGTAATGTGTAGCAGTGAAAGGCATGTAATGGAAGGTGTGTGAGTAGTTGAGCTCTATATTTTAATCTAGCCAAGTTAAAAGATGACCATCCTTGGTGATAAGGCAAGACTAAATAATGCACTGTATGATCTGTGACAATTGGTCAAGGCTATTATCATTGAGCAGATTTGGAAGTATAGGAATGCGATGGTATATACAAGAAATACTATGGTTGTTGAGCTATGCAAAATGATCACATATTTTGAAAGGAAACACATGAATCTACGCACTATTTCGGATCTGATATCTAGAAACTTCGTATTATGTCTACCTCTATTGAGAAGGATGACTTTTCTCTTATATTTTGTATTTTTCAATTTTGGCAATATAACCATGGGTGCATGTATGCATGAAAGCACTTGGCTCCAACTTGTGGGTTTTATGAATCTTTAGACCCTATCCATTGTTTAGTAAGAAAAATTAAAAAAAGAAACACTTTGAGGGATTTGCCAAGGTTCTATAGTTATTTGCATGCCCTCTCGTGGATTGCAAATATTGCTTTTTTTTTTTCAAGGCTATAATTTAAAACTCAAAGATAAATCGACATTATTTTTTCTTGAAGGTTTTACAAATGACTCCTACAAAGTTTTGATGTCAACTTTCTGGGAGGGTTTTTTGGCTTTTTTTTTTTTAACAGATCCAGTAGACAACAATCTCTTCACCGACAGGCATAAAGCTAGTTTGGCTAGCATAAAGTCCTTTCAACAGAAAAACTGTTTTTTTTTTTAAGGTGGACTTACTTTTCTAACAAACGGCTTTCCGAATAGCTTTTTTTTTTTCAAGCAATGGCTTCAACAATTAACAGGCGAATCAACTTTAGCGCCTTGCTCACTAATGGACACGCAAGACTTAGATGAGCAACCAGAAAGCTTGAAGTGACTTGAAGACTTGTAGCTGGAGGAAGCTAAGGCAATGTGGAGCCTCTGAATTGATTTATAGCCATGTTGAAGGAAGGTAAAAAGCACACACAAGCTAAAAGCTGAAAAGCCAACAAGTATCTAAAAGTAGAGGTTAAGAATTTTAAAATTTCTTAATAAAAATTCTTTAAAAACTTAGAATTATCACAAAACTCCGACTCAACTCAATCCTTAAACACTATCTCTAGGAGAGCCAGTGCTAATAAAGAACTCTTTTCCCAAAGAAAAGGTTGTATATAACTTCTTCCTTACATTCTCTAAGGAACTTGGCACTAAGTATTGCTTGTCCTTTCTTTTGTATAATCACAATGGGATGTGCACTCAATTCATTAGAGGGTAATACTAAAATTTTTGCCGTGGGCTCTTAAGACACGAGTAAACAAGATGCGGCACAACCATCTTAAAAGTGGGATCACTTAAAATTTATACGATCGATAAAGGTTTGTTTACCCCTGGCTAAGCTAAAGGACTCTTCATACACGCAAAATTTCCCTGAAACGTTATCCACAGAACTCACGATAGACAGGAAAAGGCAGTCTTAAAGAATTGTCAAGCAGCCTCAACAGCTTTGCAAAAGGGTATCGATAGATTAATTAATCACTGAAAAGACGGCGTTGCATCGCATCATCTTACAGTTTCCCTTACCACCGACGGATTGCAAGTTGTCTCACCTTATCTCTTGCTAACCCTGTAGTAGGCAACAGGGTCCACTATGAACACCTGAAATTATGTTGTCCTCAGTAGCTTCCCCTTATTCTCATTCGCCAGAAAGTGTTGCTGACATATATGCTTGAATAATTAAGGTCTTTCTTAGACATCCGTAATAATCACAAGTTTTTCATACAAGAGAAGCATTCTACCCTCGTCTGCATGAAAAAATTCAGCTCAAAAGGTGTCTTGTAATTGAGTCCTTATCGGTTCACCTTCCCTAGGATCAAACTATACCAAGTATGCCGCTTTCTGATATAATTTCATGTGCCCGATTTGTGATATCATTTCTTATACCAGATTTTTAATATGAAGTAGGTAAAAATACCTTTTATTCTTGTAGTCATGTCTTCTCAGCATCTTTTCTATGTATCATATATCGAACAGAATAACTTCAATCGTGGAGAACTGTGCATGAGGTTGAGAGACAGGGCATTGTCTGTCCCTCTTATGTCGTTTGTCATATGCGAACACAGTCTTGCACTATTGACAGAAGGATTTCCAAACCAACTTTCGATCAACGTGTAGTTTTATTTCTCGAGAAGAACCTGCTAAAGGCACTTGGATGCTTTTCAGATGACGAATCAGATTTCAGGTCCCGACCTATACTTCTAAGGCTTAAAAACCTGGGTGAAGACCTTGCTGGAGAACTTAAGACGTCTCTTGAAGAAGATGCTGTAGGTCTTGGGGTTTCATAGTAATCAGGAGATACCAGCCCATTGGTTCTGTACATCTCAGGCGATAGCATTTGACCATGCGAAAACCCTCCGTGTCTACTAGCGTTCTGCCCCCTCTGTGTCACATGTCCAGATTCTATTTGCTCTTTCTCATGTTCTAGTCTCTGTCCTCCCTGACCCATAGGCTGTCGGAATCCAATGGGACTTGTGCTTGGACCGTCTCTAACTCTCGGGTACAATGACCCACTAGTTTCACTCACACTTTGCAACTGGTCACTTAAGCTGTGGAATCTGTGTTGAGAATGGACCACTTCTGCAAAACCATCAGAAGCTCGTTCTCCTTCATTGGGCACCCCAAGAGCCTTCAGTTGTTTTCCTAAAACAAGAATAGTTTGCTGGCATTCCGCAAGCTTTTCAGCAGCTGCAGCAATCTCTTGCTCCTGTTTACAGCCCAAAGGAAAACACAGTCAGTATAATCTAATATATAAGCCAACAAAGATGCATTCACAATGAAGGAGCAATGCTATCTTGCAACTCACAGAAGGTTAAGCTAAGCGTCAAAACCTAATTCTTAAAAAAAGACTATATAACTAGTATCCAGCAGAGGTCTAAAATGGAATAAACCATCAAGGCACACTAATGGGCACTACCACAAGAAGCATTTTTTGCCTTGAATTCAGCACACAAATCTCAATACTTTCAGAACACCTCAGCCAACAACAGCAAATTAACTTTCTGACTAAGGAATGCCAAAGATTCAATCTAAAGAGAGATTGCTTTCTTTGACTGGCTCAGGTGATCTTCTGTTGGTTTGAAATCAATCAGCATGTGGCTGTTGTGCATTTTGAAATGAAATTAGTTCTGAATTACTCCATTAACAGCCTGTCTTGCTCTCTGTGGTAAGGTAAACCAGTCAAAAACTTTTAAAGGCTCCCTTTGTAAACAACCATGGAAGTGTGGCCAATGGACTCCAAAAGAAGGAAGCCTTGGGAACATGATATTTTCAGTAATAATTATTTCCGATGTGGCCCAGAATCCCAATCATAATTACCAAAGGAATGACTGGAATGATGCGGTGGGGTAAGATACATTGAGGATGATCTTCCACTGACAGATGGAAAAATCCTAGTGTTCTAGGAAGACCAGCTTACATCAAAATTTTCAATTACAGTATTAAAACCTATGTGCTTGCCTTTTAAGTGTCTTCAAAACATAGATCACTTAAATAGAGACTTCTAAAAATACTATCAGATATAAAAGGATGAGAAAATGCTTACGCTTCATATTGCTTCTACCAAATCCGCGTGGTCAACAGCTTGTCGTCAGTAGTGCATGTCTCTGCAATCAGGACAACTAGAACAAACTGCAAGTTTGACCATGGATAATACAAACCCCAATTATATGTGTTGTTGACAGCTATCACTAGAGGTGCAACTTATAATTTTTTACTATTTGCATTACTTTTATGTCTCATAGATCATATTGCGTCTCCGAAGGACATTAACATTACCAAGGGACATCCTCTCTCTCTTTCTCTCTCTCTCTCTCTCTCTCTCTCTCTCTCTCAGCATCAGCAGCAATCCATCATTGACTTCTTCATCGATGATGCCAGCCCTCACAAGATTGAGAGCCACTAGCTGATCATGTCTATCCTCAGGCCACCAGTGAAGTTGGTCCCATTGACAACATACACAGGTCCGGATAGTTGATTTGGTTGGCCGATGCAAAGGACTTCCCATCGTTGTCTTTTGCATTTGGGTTCTCTCTCTCGCAGTGATAGCGCAATGTATCTATTTTCTCATCTCAGACACCAGCCTTTTGTCTGTTTTTAGTGGCCCCATCCCATAGCTTTCATTGTATCTGGTTTATTTCAGTCTCATAGACCCTTCAAGTCTTTCGTAGATGTTGATAAACTCTTTCTTTCTCCCTTTTTTTTCTTTTCTCAAATTTCAAGAGAGGCAAAATTTGTAAAATCTGTCCAACAAACTCCTCCATTGTAGAGCATATATGCATATCAGGGAAAAGTACAGAGAAAACTACAGCAGCAATGCCTTCAGCTTAAAAGTCATCATGAGTCAACCAGCCAAGCAACTGGGTGCATATCTGAAAGTAAATCTTGGGACACCGCAGTAGAATTCTGGACATGGCAGACCGGCTGGGCAAGCACATACTAACCACTTAGGAATTTCTTGAAATTATATTAGATTGATGTAATGAGCTCCTGTAGGGTCTCAAGCGGACCTTATTACGATCATGTCATACATCTCTCTCTCTCTCTCTCTCTCTCTCTCTCTCTCTCTCTCTCTCACAGACACCTACACACAAACCCCCACAATAGGATTGAAGTCCTAAATCAAATTGATTTCTCTCAAGCCATGTCATTCCTTAGAGCATGTTCAAGCAGGACACACAAGGGGGTCAAAACAGCCTCAGCGGGGGGCCCGTTCAAAGTTAAGAGCTGCACAAGAGTGGGCCAAAACAGCCCACATGCAGAACATATTGCTAATCTAAACCCTCCCCTTGAAGAGGGACCAAGGCCTGGTCGATGACCTTTAAATTGCATTGATAGCAGTTGCCAAGGAAAACTGGGCTTCTGCATCAATAAGAATTTCCAAGGCAATGGACACAGAGGTAAAGAAGTACCAGTACCATCACGATTTTCAATGAAAATATTGAAAACTATTATGCTGTCTGAAATTCTTTCAAAATGGTTGAGCATTTACACACAATAAGGATGTCCCTTTGAAAAAAAGACTGGATATTAAAGACCCCTCACACTGCTAACAAGACCAGGGAGAGAGGAAACGACAGCATCTACACAGTGAAATGGAAGGCAGCTTGTTAACTAGCCACAATGTAATAAGCTAGTCTTTGCTTGCATTGTTTGAGAGTCATATGCTATTTCAATAATACTTATCCCTGCACTAGCTTTTAAATACAAGGAAGGCTTTTGATTGAACATGCCTTTTTTTGCTTTGCTGCTGCTGCATCTGCAGACACCTCAGATATGCCTTGTTCATCACTTTTCAGGGTAGCATGCCTCCTTTCCCTGAAGAAAAATAGAAAACCAGTAAATACTTTCCCAACCTCCACAACATTTGATTTGTATCAGATTAAGTATTAACTTTGTTTCCAAGGTTATCGTTGAGTCGTTGCATTATCCTTGCACAAACTATTGGATAATTTAAAACGGTATGGACGCTTAACTTTGAGAAGGAATTGACTACTTACATTGTAGGCCTTAATTGCTGCTCCTGAAGCTCCTGGAACATTGCTTCAATATCCTTGCGACATTGTGTCTCATCTTGGAGTTGCACTTCGAGAGTTACAGCCTGTTCCTCGAGTCTCTTTATTCCATCTCTGGCGTTGTGAAGCTGAGATTCAAGTGATTTTTTTGATGAAACAAGGTCTGCCACATCTTTCATGAGGGCCTCTTTGCTGTCCAAAGCTGCGGTAAGATTGGATTGTAACTCCATTGCTTTGAGTTTTGAGTCTTGTAGCTGCGACCTCAAGAGTTCAAGTTCTTCTGTTATTATCTGTACCTTGTTTTCAGCTTCCTCTTTTGCCAATTTCACCTGTATAAGTTGTCTTTCAATGCCATGGATTTTGTCCTTCATATTTTTTGCAACACCTTTCTCAGACACATCCCTTTGAGCCTCTTCATGGTGTTTTGCCACCTCAACAGCACAGGGAACAGTTTCTGCCATGCTAGCATTGTTCAAGGAAATTGACTTGCACAGTGGGCTGGATATCCTACCCCCAGTGTCACAGTCACTCTTAGTCATCAATCCTTTATCCAAATCAAGGGACCTTCGTGTGATGTTTGTTTCTGACAACTTATTTGGCAAAGAAATTACGTGACTTACCAACCAATCCAAGGCAGATGCCATTTCAGCCAGGAAGTCAAGTACATCAACTTGGCCGTGTAGAAGGCCATTGCAGAGTGTTATGAGGCTCTGAATGCAAGAGTCAAACTCCAAACTCCTCCGTTGCTTTGCAACATCATGCCCTAAAGAATCACTGTTGTCTCGCGCTGAATCACTTTCAGAATATCCTTCATTGCAGTCTAGTTGGCTTAGACCTTCAACAAGGCAAACCACCTTATGCATAGCAGTAGCTAGCTCTGGGCCTACGCTGGTAACTTTATCTACTATGCCGTCCTGCCTGAAAGTGCTCTCTTCCGATTGACAGCTGGAGTGACAGCTAGGCGACCAGACTCTTGTATCCCTCACTTCTGGAGACTCTGTTTCAAGACATGATCTGTACGAAGCAGAGTCTGATAGGTGTCTTGACTTCGATTCTTTTATCTCATTTAAGACTGCTCTAACCTCTCCTAGGACATCACTCAGATTTGCAGAATCTGTTCCAGTTTGAAGGATCGTTACCAAACCTTTCTCCGTGCTCAGTAGAGCTGCTTTCGCTGCCATTTTTTCAAGTCTTACTGCATTCAATTCATCCTCGGTACGGGTAAGCTTAGTCCTGAATTCATTGCATGTTCGGTTCAGGGATTTAAGCTCTTGATCTTTTATACGAAGTGCTACATCTGAATCATGTGAGACCTCCAGATGATTCACATCTCGGTCCTGACCCATTCTTCTGACCAGCACTTCCTCCTTCACAGAATCTTCTCCAGAAACCTTGGAGTCACTGTCAGGAGGCATTGATGCTAGCTTCTCCATCTCAGCAAAATCATCCATCAGGTCAAAGCTAGGAAAGTCAGCCGTTGTTTCAGCACCTGAACCTCCTTTCTCCTTCCTGAGCTGGGCTAATCCTGCAATTGAGGCAGTTGTCCATGACTCCGCGTAGTTGCTCTCATCCTCGGCACCCCCATCCTCGGATACGGAAGCAATACTAGGCTCTTGACTAGATTCATTGACATGTGCTGATGCCACATGTCCCTCGAGGGCAGAGAGACTTGGCTTAGGCAATCCATGAGTGCGTGCCAGATTTTCCAGTTGCTCTTCCATAGCAGAGAGCTTGTTAGCAGTCTGAGCATACACAAATCTTGCAGACTGAAGCTCACTGTTCCTCTTGATGAGAGCATCTTTCAAAGATCTATTCTCTTCTTCCATGGAATAGAGACGATCCGAAAACTCTTTGGGAAACTCAGATGGTGGAGGATGGCTGTGGAAGCTGGGATGGGGGCTTCTACGAGACGGAGACATGCGTCTGCCTCTCTCAAAGGAAGGCACGGTTCCGAGGGCCTCCACTTCCATTCTCATTTGAGCCAGAGCAGCAGGCCCGGGAAGCTTCTTTCGAACCAGAAGGCGGAGGCGTTGGCATTCGCTCTCGAGCTTGGCAACCTTCTTCACATTCTCCAAATGCTGCTTGCTGGCAGCTTCAGCTGACTTCTTGTTGAACTCGAGCTCCTCGTTCCGGATCTCCAGCTCCTTGCTAAGCACATGGACCTCATACTTCCACTTTGCCTGCTCCTTCTCTGCCAGTTCAACCCTCACCTGCAGCACCTTGACCTCCTCCTCAACTCTGCTTCTACCCTCATTGGCCTCTTTGAGGCTTCTTGCTCGCTCCTGCAAAGACTTGTTCATGGCAGCTTTCTCTGCTCCTGCCTCCATCAGCTCATTTGCCATCTCCCCCATCTTTGCCTCCAGCTCCTCTCGAACTCTCTCCCACTCTCTTGTCTTCCTCAACAGAGTCTCATGGATTTTCTGCTCCTGCTCTTCACGTACATGCCTCAGCTGCCTCATGCACTCCTTCAACGCCCCGTCCAGATGCGACACCCGATCCTCCAGCGCAAGTTTCTTCTGAATCTCTGCGTCCAATTGTTGTCTCATGCTTGCAGCCTCTGATTCAGCCTTCTCCCAACCTGAAAGCGCGAGCTGGAGCTTTAGATTCACCATGAATGCTAAATGCACCATTGCAATAAGCCCAACAGATGCAGCTTTATATTCATTATGAACGCTCAATGCACAAGTTCTGCAGAAGGTAAAAAAAGCTTCGGAATAACCTGTGACCGCCTCTTCGGCAACCTTCGCATGCTGTTGGACGAGTTCGTCCTTCGCAGCAAGCTGCTCGTTCAGGATCTTCACCCTCGCCTCCGCTTGCTGTAGCGGAGTCATCCCATTAGACGATCGGTCGTTGAATTCAATCCGTCGATCCTGCCACAAGTATAGCGCGGTGAGGAGAAGATCGAACTTTGGCACTAGAACCTGTCCGAGAACGCCTCCGGCGAAAGCAAACTGCGTGAACGTGGGAAAAGCCAGTAGATTACCAGTTGCTCCTTGCTCTGTTTGAATTCGTTAGCAGCAGAAGCGATCTTCTCGGTGACCTTCTTCTTCCAAGGCCAACCTCTGCGCTCCATGTTGCCTCGCGGTTCTGAATGTCCGTCTACTGCATTGCGCATTCAACCCACATAAATCGAATGACTTGAAGAACACGGTTGTACAAATCGGGCACACTAACCGCGAAAGCGTAAAGGCAACGTTGTCTGAATTGAAGTTTCGACGGAAATTCTTGATCGAATGCAGCTGAAAGAAAATCCATGTCGGAAATTTAACGACAGAAATGCCTACACCACAGGCGCAAGCAAATCTGTGGAGCCTATTGCGGGTTCGAATTATGTTACTACTCGAGTTGATTTGACTCGCTCGATAATGGGCGTACGAAAGGCAGGGACAACAGATAATCCGAACTTCCGAAATTCCGATTGCCAGAGACGTGTAAGGCTTCCTAACGTTCTTTCAATCACCTCGCGTATAGCTCAGATTGTCGACCTCGGTAAGACAATCTGCGCATTCTTGGCGATGCAAGAAGACGATTTGACATCAACGTTGCATCACTTAAGCAGATTTGGCAACTAGCGAGCTTGAATGGAAGATTTCCATCACCTCCAGCGTCTTGATTGTGCGCTTTTCTTGGTAACTGCAGAGTACAGGTCACAGCGCAAGAAATCTAGGTACTGTTTTGATCCGTCACTTCAGTTTGCATGATCTTGTACCTCCTACATTCGTCTCCGTCTCCCTCTGCTCCGCTAATCGATCGCTGGAAGAGCACATCGACTTCGAGGCAGTCTTTCGAGGCAGTCTTCCTTGCTACGTTCGCTGTTCAGCGTCGCCGAAGTCTTGCGTGTAACGTACCGTTCGAGCGCTATTGTGCGATCGTACGTTGGCTTTTTTTTAAGGCCCTTTGTAATTTTCTGTCGATGCGCTACTTTGCGCTTAAACTCCACGGCCATCCTATGTACCGGAAATATTTTTACGTTCTGAGACGGAGGCGATGGCTCCGCCTAACGAAAGAGAGCGTGACCAAATTGATCGCAAACGCGTGAACAAATCAGCATTGCGACGAAACCGGATTACAAAGCGTTTTCAAACACAAACAGCGCGAAGAAGCTTCCCCATGACAATTCGTACAGAAAAGCCGCGCACTAATCTGAAGCCTGAAAACACAAGCTATTCAGATTAAAATACAGTTGTTTTACTTTGAAATGAAAGAATGAGACCGTCTCTGCTCACCTGACTAAGCCAAGCGTTGATCGATCATGCTTCGACTCCCTCCGCAGTTGCTCTTCTCTGGGTCATGCCAATCCATTTCAGGCAATAGTATACTGTTCTGCGGGCATGATACATCAACGGCGGAATGTGCTCCCATCGAATAAAGGGATTGCACGGGCGAGTACAAAGAATCTATTTCCGGCAATTTAGTGGATGGAGTTAGGAATCGTGATTCGTTACCGGAGCTGGAGGCCAAATAACGGCACTGGTACTAAACAAAAACGTTAGGTGGCAATGCGGAATCGCGGATGCTGTGAGGTTTTAGATACGCGAGCTGATTGAAGGAGATAAGCAAGAACTAGGACGATAGGAAAAGTGCGGGGGAGGCTAGAAGGCAAGGGGTGGAGCTGGTAGGGGTAACATGCACGGCAGGAAAGGGAAGAAATCACAGCAAGAACAGGGAAGATGAATGCAATCGCAGGAAGTTGGAGATTAGGAGATACAGAAAACAGAAACTCGATAGCGATCGAATGGAGATGAAGACAAGATTGTCAGGGAAGCAAAAGGCAGCTGATACGTGAAGGCTCGCCATTCATCCATCGCCATAGACAGTGAAATGTAGACTGTAATGCAAGCAAGCAAAGGCAAAAGTAAAAGGACACCGATCAATCTTCATCACATCATCTGATCGTCTGATGCCGCAACAGCGAAGGGAATGAGGCCAGGTAGTTAGGTAGAACGTCGGAAGGACTCACAGAAAAGCTTTATGATCAAAGAAAGGGAGGCAGCCTGGCAGCAGAGCTTTTTTACCGCCATAGCCAGCGGAACTGAAGCAGCTTGATGAAGGATGATGATTACGAACGAACAGCTTGCGGCAGGAAGTGATTTCACCATAGCCAGGGCTGCAGCTCCATGTACAGAGGGAGCATTTGATGGAGGATGTTGGAAAGTGGGACTCCAAAAGCGTAGTGTAAGAGTGACTTCTGCTTCGTCTGCTTGTTGTTGAAGCTTGTTCCGCCATAGCCAGGTTTTACGAAGCTCCCATCGTCTCTACTTGTGAAGACGATGACGGGAACCAGTTCCCCTCCCTGCCCATGTGAACGCAACCGCCTGCTCCCCTTCCCCTCCCCCCTCTGACCTCCACGTGCCGGTCTCTACCTTCAACCTTACCTTTGACTAGCAGCCCTCAATTTCCCTTCTCGTTGCCACGTGTCACCCGCCTTCACATATTTTCGTTCAAGCCACGCTCTCTGTTGGAGTGTGCGTGTGTTTGTCTCGTTGGATGCAATTTTTTCGAAAAATCAAATAAAAGATTGCCGCCACATCTGATTGCATCCCTATAGCCCTCCCGCGCACTTCTCATACCTTTATGCACGTGACCCTTCACCTCCTGCATTTTGTTTGAGGTGTGCATTTTTGGTCCGCTAAGGATGTTTACACACTCGCTGCTACCCCATTGAATCTCGCTCACAATCTCGACAGGCAACGAATGTCGACATTGGGCACCATGTTACATTTCCTTTACACGTTGTGGCCACCAAAAACGAGCATCAATATCATCTTCAATGGGGCAAGAGGTTGGTGCCCAACGGGATTCTACCTGGAAAAAGGAAGTGAGACATTGCGCTCTAGTCAACGATCCACGAATGCACCAACTTGGAGTTTACGTTATGGGTGTGGGTCCAACTTGTAAGAGGTTTCCACGTGGGCGACCTTAACTTGGAATTTCATTGGCGGCTTCCACCCAAGTGTAAGCACCCTAACCTTGGGGACGCTACTAAGCCTCCAAGTAATTATAATGATGTTTTCCCAACATTGACAAGAAGGATGTGGACCATCTAGAACCCTTGATCTCTTGCCAGCATAGTCGATAACAACCGTTACTAAGATTCCCACCTTCCAATAACCATAGCCCTGTGCATCTACCGGTTATTCGACTTAATGGGCAAGAAAAGTTAATGTCACGAATGCAACCATGGAGTGTGCCAATGTGTGCATATTGGAAAACTCTTGAAACTTTGTCTTGTCTAGTTTAGATGAGTTGAAAAAACCATCCACGCAACCTAGAGCTGAAGTTTGCTAAAGCAATCTGGCATGTGTGATTCTCACAAGTGCATAGTACACGGTTGCTAGCCCAAAAATGGTTAGATGTTCAATCTATCTATCAAATCATATAATGTCTACGCCCATTTACATTTGCTTCAATGACTAGCTTCGCAAATAAAATGAAATTGTGGAGCCTCTTTTACATGAACTGAAGTAAATGAGCAAGCAAAGGTGATAGGCGGCTACATGAACTGCAGCAAATGAGCAAGCAAAGATGATAGGCTTCTAGTCTTACTTAACAAGCTAGGCAAGGAAAAACCTTGCTTTCAATCGTGAAATTGCAAGGGTCTTGGCTGGCCAAAAGGTAGAGGTGATATCCACTCCACGAAGTCCATATCATAATGGCTACTGCTTCATTCATAAAGGTAGAGGTGATATCCACAGCACGAAGTCCATATCATAATGGCTAACGTTTCATATCATAAAGGTAGAGGTGATATCCACTCCACGAAGTCCATATCATTATGTCCCCATTTCCTTATCAACCATATCATGGCTACCGTTTCTTTAAAAATTCATAAGTTTCGTGATACTAATGCTTCCACCTGCATTCAAAGCCCAATATTTTTTATTTTCTGCATAGAAATTTGGCATGTCAAAAAAGCAATAGAATCTTAAACTTGAACTCTTACATTAATCATACATTAGTTAAAGTAAGGCTTAAAAGATTTGCATAAATTTGCTAAGTCTACGTACTTAACCCAAAGTTCCATGTAACCCAATCCAACCTCTAACCTATCATGGACTAACGAGAAGGGAACAAAGGGTGACAATGGCGATGGATTGACTTGAATCAATAAGCTCAACATTACCAACTAATGCTCGCAAAATGCTTCCAACCATTTTTCCAACAAAAATCTATGTTTACAAGGCCATTCAAAACATGTTCAAAACTTTTGCTTTCCTCCCCATCTTTTCTCTGCGATAAGAACACGTAGAAGTGGCCATACGTAGGCTTGAAGGGAGGAGATGGACAATCGAGTAGAAGAGGTAGACAACTAGTCGTTGCTCAATTTTGGTGCTATGAGGATGAGTAGGTTCCTTCCTAGCAATGGTGAAACTTAATCTAATGCCACAGCAGGAGCCAATACGTATAGGGCAGCCGAGATAGAGGTGCTGTGAGGGCAAAGAAGAGCTGAGGGAGAAGAGTGAAGGAAGAGAGGGAGGCTAAGAGAGAAGAGTGGAGGAATAGGTGCTTGCCACAACTTTAATCAAAACCCATACCTCTGTGATGATCAACAGTGCCAAGCATTAACCCAATATCTTGCAATTCCAGAGCGTGATCCCAAAGGAAACACAGCAAAGACATAGGAGAGGGGCTGAGGGCACTAAGAAGAAGGAGAAGAAGGGGCGTCATGACAAAGCTTGGCTAAGTAAGGGGAGGCATGGAGGGGCAAAGAGCAGGTGGAGGTGAAGCTCAATGGGGAGAAGTAGGGCAAGAAAGCAGTATGAATTCTTTGGTATGAGAGGGGAGTTAGTTTTTTCATAGTTTTCTCTATTTTGGGGCTTAGGTTAATCGGTCCATGGCAAAAACCAATTAATTTGAATTTTGAATTTTGTATCGAAGGGGGGACATACTTCTTTAATGAAGCTCACAAAGTCGGGCTTGCTAGCAAACCCACAAAGTGTTCAATCTGATATACTAAGACCTTGCTCCCTATGGCCAATGAGAAGCCTCCGCGATGGCCCCATTCCTGATGTCGAGCATCCACACATGCAGACAATGAATATATATCATCTTGGTAGCACCTTGCTAGCCCATCCCTACTAGTGACCTTTCTTAGCCCCAACCAAGTATACACCACCACATTCCCCATCCCATTTAATGCAAAAGCACAAGGTTTTACCTTCGTACAGATAGTAGCCATGGGCCTAAGGATGGCAATGCTTTTACCCAACACAGCATCCCTTGTATGAATGATTGTACTTGCATTTACATGTGTTCTTGTTTACAAACCTTGTGAACTATAGTGGCCCTTGGATTTCATGTGCATTCACACAATTGAGTACTAAAGCTAACAATAACATTCATCTCAAATAGTACAGATAGCAACCATGGGCCCAAGGATCGCAACCCTTTTACCCAAAATGGCATCCCTCATATGAATCATTGTACTTGCATTTGCAGATGTTCTTATTTAAAAAGCTCATGGACTACAGTGGCCCTTGGGATTTAATGTGCATTCACACGCAATTGAGTTTCTCGCATGCAAGATAGTGGGGTTGGTTGTTATCATTCATGCCATGGACCATGTTAACTCCAACTATACTTAACCTTGATTGAGTTATCAACACATCAACCATCCATACCATAGAGCTAGCCATGCAAAGACTCCAATGATTAGTAGGTGATAAGAGATTATTATGGGCCGTCTAGAGTAATGTTTGAATACCCATGGCAATTGAAATTTGTCAATGATCCTCATCAAAATATTAGGTTGTGCACCTAGACCCTTGTCTTAAGCAAGAGTCTAAAATAAGCAATATGTATGCTTGGAGCTGGTGTGTGGATTGGCTCAAGGACGTGCATAAAAGGAGACTCTATATAGCTAAACCATTTAATCCAACATAAACAATGGTCAAGATTGCAACATCACCATCGGTAACTTGTGGAAGCCTCGAGGAAAGCAACATTATCAACCTTGTTATGCAAGATATGATATTGGGTTTATGTCTGTTGCTGGTTAAGCCGACATATTTTGCCTTAATGTTGTGACATTTGCTTTTATTATGTAGTTATTTTTCTTGCCAAGACCCCAAGAATCACCCAGCATTGCCAACTTCCAATTGTTTTCCGATGGCAAAATGAGCCATTAGACTTGAGTTCGAACTATCTTCTCGATATTGAACCAAACCACTCTAATTGCTGTGCAACACCACATTAGATGCATCAAATCCTCGTATGATTTGCCGTAGAAAATGTAGCATGGGTTGGTAGCCATATGCTTGGCCAATTTGTTCCTGAGAGGCAGCCATTGATGGATCATTTTCCAAAGGAGAAGACTGATTTGCCAGACTTCCATGCCTCCACCAATGAGAACGCAGGCCCCTGGAAGATCTCGAGATATTCAACAAGAACGATAATGTTGCTAGGTGGAGGAGAGAGGATCTTAGTCCTGATGACTCTGCGGTGGCTAGTGCGCTTTTGACAGAAGCTAAGCAAGAGTACCAAACAAAGGAATGGGAGGATGCCCAAGCGAGAGCCTTTAGAGCAGCAAGAAGGAAGCACTAGTGGGAGACTATTCACAGATGGTAAGATGAAAATAGAGTTTTGGCATATTGCCTTTCTGGTCGCAAAGCCTCCCTCACTTACCACATGCGGAGTTTGCAATGCAATCAATTTGTGAGCCCCATATTCTTTCACTCCCACAAAGCCATTATATAGCTCCTCATAGCATTCCCACAAAGCCATTATATAGCTCCTCATAGCATTCCCACAAAGCCATTATATAGCATTTCCAACTCCTCATAGCATACCACTAAGAACCCAACTTCTCTAGCCCGTTTAAACTACTTCAACCTATGGCAGAGATAGACCTGCAAAGTCTCCAAGCAAGAAAGAAACCCGAGACCTTGCACAGTATTCATTCTCCCAAGTTGTTAGCGAATCTGGTGCACCAAGGGCCTGTCTTTGCTATCCCCGCTTCAAAAAACTAGCTTCTCCTATTTGAAATCTTGGAACCAGAAGGTTTTGGTGAACACTCTGAGGCTAGTTTAGATGGGTGACAACCAAACCAAGACTACCAGAAACCTTGGTGTGACGTTCAAACGAGGCACACAATTGACAAGAAAGACTGGTCATTCATGAAGGGTGGTCATTGGGAGGTACTTGGGGCTCCAAAGTCTCCAAGGTGCTTAGTACAGGACGTGTTTAATGTTGTGTGGACTTAAAGGTCACAGTCCTGGTCGTTCATTAAAGCTCAGAACCAAATGTGTAATGTTGGCGTGCTTGATTATCGAAATCTTCTTATTTTGTATTTAATGCAATCTAAGGTATATTCAAAGCGATTGATTCAAATTTCTGCGTTTGGGACACAAGGCCTTCGCTCGTGGTGGTTAATGTGGAATCCTTGAATAGAAAAAATCCTGATTCTGCAGACTGTCACTTCTGCAGACTGTCACTTTGGCTTTGCGCGTGAACAAATCTGTCACTATAATCTATGAGAGAGTTTCTTTTGCAGATAACTGCTGAACAAACCTGTCACTATGAGAGTGAGTTTCTTTTGCAGATCAACTGCTAAAAACGCCGGCTGTCAAGATCAGATAGAATGTTCAAAAGGCTAATCGGACACTGATTGACGCTGCTTAGTATTCAGAATTGATGCGATTGAAGTTCAAATTTTTGCTTTACACAAATTAAAGCGGAGCTCTAAATTTTCTGAGGTGTGTAAATTTCTCTGGAGTAAGGAGACTTTCTGTAGCAGAGCGTAGACACGTTACGCGTAGTTCGTAAAGTACTTTACAGCTCAAATCCTTCCGGTTGGATCATAACTTGACGAAATCTCTTAACCATAGCCTGGTCCACGGGAGATGTTAAGATCACCTTAGTTTGTTCGAACATCCCTTCAAAAATGGCAGCGGGGTTAAGTATGGTAGGTCGATGTAGAATCTAGATTAGTGTTCACAAAGAACCTGCAAACTATGTACATTGGACCTGTAAGATTTTCACTTTTACCTGTGAATTTTATTTTTTCAGTTTACCTGTGAATTTTATTTTTTTAGTTTTTAAAAATTGTAAAAATCAAGGAGTTTTAGTTATGAAAACCTGTAAAAATCTTTAAAGTTTTGAAAAAAACGTATAAAATTATGCAGTTGCAAGTTTTATGACCGATCACCTCATCACAAGCTCTGATAGACAAAGCTAGTGTGTGTTCCCACTCTGTGCCCATGTAGCAAAATTCGGCAATTGCTAACAAATCTACGCATATGAAAATATGAATGTTCCGAGATACGTGTCTGCTTGCAAACCATAGTGTTCTCAATTGTGAGAATGGGGACCCATTGCAAACCTCTCCCAACAACAGGTTGCATGTATGTTTGAAAGAAAACGAGTGACTGTTTTGAATTGGCCAAAAGATGGTTGTCAAGGAGCCTTGAAATGCCTTCCCAACAAGAGGTTTTTCTTGTCTATTGAATAGGGTGTGACAATGTTGGCTTTGTGCTCCTAGATTATTGAAGCATTGCATGGAAATCATATGGATGATGCTATTGAGTGGGAATGCCTCGCCCCATTTGACGATCTGCAATAGCTACCCCCAAATTATGCTCCCACCCCTTGTTAGTGGTTAGAAAATGGGGAGTTGCCAACATGGCAACTCAACCCCTCGTCCATAGAACTTTATCTTGCTTGGGGGAAATGCTAGATCTTAGCATGTTTGCAACGCTCCCACGACTTACTGTGAAAATCATGGTGTCAAATTGTGGCAATGCACCAGTGCGGGGGAGATGGAAAAAAGAGCTCTCCTCCTGAGCATTTAAGGGCTCTGCTCTTGTAGCCAATAGTCTTTGCTTGTTGCAGGTTATTGAGCTACGTTTTGGGCGTGTTGGAGGTTTTCTTGGCAAGCATGGCAGAGTGGGAACACTTTAGAAATGCCGAGCAATGCTTCAGCAATGCTCCTTGAGAGCATGAGTTGGCTATATTGATGAGGGCGAGAAGAATTTGGCTGTGGGTGGGCGCGTGAACAGTCCGTACTGTAAGGCGGGTAAGGGGGGGGCCACGTGAGCAAGCCAAGGCTGTGAATAATGGATTGGCAACGGTGGAAGTAAGGACAGAAGAATCGGGAGCGCAGCTTTTGACACAGTCCGTTGGGCTTCTAAGTTCTAACCACAAAGTTGGGACCTCGATATGCTGCACGCAGAAGGGGTTGGGCTGATGACACAGATGCCTGCCTGGCTGCTTTTATACCAAATCATGCATGCTCATCATGGACGCCAACGCAAACACACTCCAATCTTGCCAGCTTTTTGGTTGCCTCCGCACGTTCCAGTCACCCTTTTAAAAGCCACGTTACTCCTCTCTACCTTCGAGTCTCCAGAGTCCAGCCACAGTTTCTATAACCCAATGTTCACAGAAAACAAACACGTTCATGCTGAAAGGTTTTCGTTGAAAAATGCCTTAAAATTAGCAAGTTTTAAAACCGTCAATTTGCCATTCCCCTCACGGTTTTTCATGAACACTACCACCACCTCATAGCTCTTGCCATCATCATAACATACGAGTGGCTTGACCCGTCTATAACGGGTTATAGAGATGCGCTCCGTTGGGTCTCAATGTGGGATGTTAAAATGCCTTTGATTTCAAGACCCCCTCCACCATAGATACAGGTGTGTGTATGTGCGCGCACGCACACACACAAATAATGGGAGACAAAAATATTTATATAAACTCCATGTGAAAACTATAGGTACCTAATTATACTTTCTAAGAATTTCAAAAAAATTTAGTGCTCAAAAAAATCTTTTAAAAACTCTTTTTTGCCTCCTAAAAATTCTCCTTTTGCCATGCGATACTCTTCATTTCTTGGGACATGGAGCTCCCCTTTCCCCGACTCATGGAAGGTTTGCAATAAGAAGTATGTAAGATAGAAGAAAACTAAGGACATGCCCTAGAACTACTGAATGGTTTTCAATCCACGCAACAAAGTGCTATCATTCAAACATCCTCATCCAAGGAATGATGATTTTATTAGTCTGAGAATATCCCCTTGCATATCCATGTGAAAATTTATGCTGCCCAACTTCTTGCACATCGTGAATCTCCCCTCCTCTATGATCGATGCTTTGCTAGAGGTGTGTGGATTTGAGTCTCAATATTTGTGGCAACTTTGAGTTCACTTCAATTCAATCTAGTGAGCATCCTCCTTTGCTCCACAGTTCTTATCATCTCCCCTACGATTGATGTTCTGCTAGAGGCATGTCAACTCAAACTGTTAATTGTGGCAGCTTTCGATTCACCTTCAATTTGATTTAGCAGGCGTCTTGAAAGACAAAAGCGACCGACCACTACCACAATCATTGTTTCCCATGAGGATCTGTAGTCTCTATTCCAACTCTCACCCTTTACCTTCATAAGAGAAGGAGGAGCCATGGAGTGCAGCCTCACAAATAAGGAATATACAGATAGAGATATATAGAAGTGTTGATTATATATTGGTAGGTGTTTCCTGTTATCTTTATAAGAGAGGCTGCAAGGAGGCCTGCCACATGGTATTGCCTTTTCAATGCAACCTCATAAATAAGGAATATAGAGATAGAGATATAGAGAAGAGATGTTCATATACTTGTAGGTTAGCCTTTCTAGCCTTAAGGTATGGACTATTACACTAAAGGATATCTACACACTTTCTACTCTCACCAAAATGCTATGGAGCAAAAGAGACAACAACATGGGTCACAAACCACATGTTTCCACGATATTTTAAGATGTAAAGTTTGCTCTCCAATGAATGAATGAAATGAATATCATCTTGTGCTTGTCCAAGTAGCCCAAGTGCTCGTACCATAGCAACCCTAGTGCAATCACGTACTCATCGTCCACGTGAGAAACCGACCATCATTCAATATCGCAAACCATGGCACAACGTGATTTCTTTTCTTTCTTACCGATCATCATGAATCTCTTGTTGTCCTATGCCCTCATTCTTCTAGCGGTTTGGCTATTTGGGGGCACATACTCGTTGCCCATCCTTTTCTCCCAACTCCTTAGACACTTCACGGTTTCATCTTCTTCCACTTGCATGAAATGAGGCCGATCGTCAGACAAAGACTTGGGGAGGCAATGAAAGGGGTGATTGGGGATGGAGGGAAACAATGGAGGAAAAGAGGGGCAACTGGGTGCCAAGGAAACAGATCATAGAATATTATGTAGCAACACAGATTGCTGTTGTTGGATTGTGATGAAGACCATCACTTTGCCTCTCAATTCTCTAGAGTCCATAGTTTAGCATCCATCCAGGCAGATAGTGTCATAATTTAGTGAGTGGAGGAATAGAATTCGATCCAATCTCAAGACTATCTACAGCTTGTATCCATACAATGGACTTGTTCTCCTCGCAACTATAGTTGATGCAGATGCATGTTTGTGGTTGCTAGTATAGTTATTGAAGATATATATATCCGAGAAATGGTTAATGAAAACGGGCCAATTTGTAAGGGCACTTCATCCTACCATCTCTAAGGTATTCAAGTAGGAATGGGATGAGATAGAACTCGGGGGATTTCACATCCTACAGAATTGTTCGCCATCCGCGGAGCAATTGTCTACGCTTTTAAACTCCCACTTGTTGGAGCAAATGTGGCTATCTCTCGTACCTTACAACAAAACTTGCCAAGGGATCAGATGGTGCGTACATCATCTTCAGTCCTTTGCGACAACAATTATCCTCCATACATCCTTCACTGTTTCATGATTCCCCAGAGGTTTCTTGTCCCAGCAAGATGATCTATCAAAAATTGACAATCGAGTCACTACTTTCGAGAGCTATGGTCTCCTTCATGGCGAAGGGCAAGAAACTGCCTTCCTTTTGGGAATCAGATGTACTCCACCTGGAACACCACCTACTTCTTCTTGCCTTTGGACCGGTGTCCCTGCCACCCTTCTTTCTCTGCTGTCTCCTGCGATGACTCGGCCTCCTCTCACCTCTCTGATTCTATCTCTCCCCCTATGCCAACTCCTCCCTCCTCACTCACCAAGGCAATTGGCAACCCAAGATGCTAAAGAAGTTGAGCAGATGGATATGTTCCAAAAGTTTGGTCTCACCTTGGTCAAGGCTTTATCTCGCCACTATCACCCCTAAACTCCATATGTTAAAAGGCATGGAATGTTGTGTTAGGCAAGGCACATTCAAGATATCCCCTTGACACATTTAACCTCCTCTTGCCACGTGAAATCTCATTTTCTTGCCCACAATCTAGTTTAAATACCTGTATACACGCCATGCATAAAGAGATATAAAAAGACACTCATAACCTTAATTTGAGCATCATTGTATATTTACAACTAATTAAGACATAAGGAAAATGATGACGGCGAGTTACCTTACACATATTTTATACACCTTTGACAACAAAGTGACTTGGAACTACACTACCTTTGACGAAAGCTAGAAGATGAGTTTGAGGGGTCCAAGTCATCAAGACAACACAATGATGTGTGATCATGGGACTATCGTATATAGTGTTGGCCTTGGGATGTTAAGAGTTTGTGAGCAAGAAGCAATAGGACAACAGCCCTCAAGTCACCATAGCAACCTACCCTATGCATCAGATGGCTTAAACATAGCCTCAAATATAGGCACCACATCTTGGTGACCACCACAACGACGTCTACTTGGAACCCAAACTTTTAGATTCATCACTCTTCCATGTGAAAATAATGCTCTCAGCCTTCCTTGAATCTCCAAAATGTAGCAACAAAATTTTAACTTCCCCAGGACCCCCTATTTTGAATCAAAAGACGTTGGGTCAAAGAGTCACTCCTAATGACCACCCTAAAGAAGTTTTGAGTTTCACCTATTAAATTGGATAAGTTGCAAATCCTATAGCTTGAAAAGACAAATGGTTGAAATTTGGAAAGTATTAGACCATATTTCATCAATGACATTGTCACGGCCCCATAGAGCCTCTGTCAAGGGGTTGTCAATAACAAATTGTTTCTCCTTTGACAACATGTTATGAGAAGGAGCCCCTTCAACAACCTTAAGAAAAAATTGCAAAAATCATTCCTGACTCGTCGCGAATGCAAAGAGCAAATGCCTTCTATAATTTCCAGGGTGTTCCGAGTGAAGAAAAAACACCTTCTATAATTTGCATCTTACTTACTTGCCCTTACTGAATGCATTAGTTTTGGAAGTGTTCCTTGTATAAGTTGGTAGCTTATTTACTAAAAAGCATAAAAGTCGGAGTGTTTGATTCAAATTGAGAAGCCAATGGTGCAACTCTTTGCATAATGGAGTTGTTGTGGGGTAGCAAAGTCTAAAAAATCAATGCATTTCCTATTTATATATACATATATATATATATATATTCTCTCTTTACCCCCCCCCCCTCTCTCTCTCTCTCTCTCTCTCTCTCTTTATGTGTCTCTCTCTCTATTTTCTCTTCTTGGGGGCAGGGTCACTGCGTGCACTCTCTCTCTTCTCTGAGTCTCTCTTAGGAGCTGCACCACTTGGACTAGAGCACCGGTGATCGCGCCCAACTATGTTGCTGGTGGCCCCTACCACTCTGATGCCCTCATGGTCACCACGTGTCCTACTCTGACGCCCCCCATCGGCCGCCATCTTTGATTTTGCCATGCCACATCATTGGGACTCCGGAGCAGCAAACTTGCTTTCCGTGCCTTGCCAACTCCTCTATGACACCTCTGTCGCCATCCTCGTCTGGTGCCATCTTTATGGATCTATGTCACGAAGTTTGCACCTGTTTCTGCCAAGTGCCATGTGGCACTTCAGCGCTATCCCTCTATGCTAGTCTCTATCCCCACTCACTGACACGCGGCACACTTGCACATAACCTCCGAAATTTCTCTTTCTTGCCAATGTGGTAGTCTGTCTTTCATGGAAGGACACTGAGGGAGAAAGAGAGATTGCCCCTCGCAGTCACCCGCCATGTGGCAGTTTGTCTTTAGCCTCACATTAACTCTCGCGCGTCGACGGCTAGTCAATGTGCTACCTTATCTTACCACATGGCAATCGCTCAAATGTCGTAGTGTACCACACGCGTGTCCACAATCTGCCATGTGCCCACAGTCTGCCACAGTTTGCAGGTGCATTTACTTTCTCCCCTCTGCCTCGTAGATATAGCCTCTACGCCCCTGCTATCGAGCACCATGTCATCTGCTCGCTTTGGTCCTCGCGTAGTGCCATGCCATGCAGCACCTTTTTGGGTCTATCTCATCATGACAGTCTGCCCCCCCTCCACCTCCTACCATGTGGCATCTTTTGAGTTTTCTCCTTGCCCTTGAACCTCCTCCTCTTCCTCGAGCCTCTCTCCTTGACCCCCTCCTTCCACCCCAAACCTCCTCCTCCCTCTCGAGCCTCCCCAAACCTCCCTCCTCCTCCCGCAAGCCTCCAACCTCGAGGCACGTTGCTGGTCTAGGATTAGTAGCCTTAAGGAATATAAGAGGTAAGAGATTATCATTTGCCTTGACCCATAGCTTCTCCAATCAATCATCCTTTTATCTTGACTTCAAGTCCCCAATTCACATAAGCTAATGGCCATCGGCCCTTGATTTTTGCAAATCGATGGATCACAATTGTTGACCAAACCCAACATCAAAGTCCAAACACACAATAAACTTGGACTAGAGCACCACTTGGACTAGAGCACCAGTGATCGCGCCCAACTATGTTGCTGGTGGCCCCTACCACTCTGATGCCCTCATGGTCACCACGTGTCCTACTCTGACGCCCCCCATCGGCCGCTATCTTTGATTTTGCCATGCCACATCATTGGGACCACTTGGACTAGAGCACCGGTGATCGCGCCCAACTATGTTGCTGGTGGCCCCTACCACTTGCCCTCATGGTCACCATGTCTCCTACTCTGACGCCCCCCATCGGCCGCTATCTTTGATTTTGCCATGCCACATCATTGGGACACCGAAGCAGCAAACTCGCTTTCCGCGCCTTGTCAACTCCTCTATGACACCTCTGTCGCCATCCTCGTCTGGTGCCCTCTTTATGGATCTATGTCACGAAGTTTGCACCTGTTTTTGCCAAGTGCCATGTGGCACTTCAGTGCTATCCCTCTATGCTAGTCTCTATCCCCACTCAGTGACACGCGGCACACTTGCACATAACCTCTGAAATTTCTCTTTCTTGCCAATGTGGTAGTCTGTCTTTCATGGAAGGACATTGAGGGAGAAAGAGAGATTGCCCCTCGCAGTCACCCGCCATGTGGCAGTTTGTCTTTAGCCTCACATTAACTCTCGCACGTCGATGGCTAGTCAATGTGCTACCTTATCTTACCACATGGCAATCGCTCAAATGTCGCAGTGTACCACACGCGTGTCCACAATCTGCCACGTGCCCACAGTCTGCCACAGTTTGCAGGTGCATTTACTTTCTCGCCTCTGCCTCGTAGATATAGCCTCTACGCCCCTGCTATCGAGCACCATGTCATCTACTCGCTTTGGTCCTCGTGTAGTGCCATGCCATGCAGCACCTTTTTGGGTCTATCTCATCATGACAGTCTGCCCCCCCTCCACCTCCTACCATGTGGCATCTTTTGAGTTTTCTCCTCGCCCTTGAACCTCCTCCTCTTCCCCGAGCCTCTCTCCTTGACCCCCTCCTTCCACCCCGAACCTCCTCCTCCCTCCCAAGCCTCCCCAAACCTCCCTCCTCCTCCCACAAGCCTCCAACCTCGAGGCACGTTGTTGGTCTAGGATTAGTAGCCTTAAGGAATATAAGAGGTAAGAGATTATCATTTGCCTTGACCCATAGCTTCTCCAATCAATCATCCTTTTATCTTGACTTCAAGTCCCCAATTCACATAAGCTATTGGCCATCGGCCCTTGATTTTTGCAAAGTGGATCATAATTGTTGACCAAACCCAACATCAAAGTCCAAACACACAATAAACTTTGTGCATTCATGTCACCTAGATGAGGTCCCTTCATGTGAATCTAGCAAGTTACGTTGCAACATGGGCAGTGCTACCATTCAATTCTCAATGCTTCAAGTTCTACCAAAGGTTTGGAAACAATAGAGAGGAACTCTGAGGAGCCTCTACCATATTCAAAGTGAAGACATAATACACCAAAGAGATACCAATGCCATTTTGCAAGCTAGAGCTATAAGAGGCATTGATGTGTACAAAAGTTCAGAAGTAATGTGGACCTTCTATTTTTCCCACACTCGCACACAAAAGGGAAGGGGTGGGCATAGCCCTAGACACAACAAGTGCTAGTACATCACCATGGGAAATTAAACACTCTCAACACTTAAGCAAGCAAATGCCATTGCCATCATCTGAGCTATCATTTGGAGTCGTCTGGATAGATGGACTTATAGTCAAATTCTAGAAGCGTTTCTAGCCCATAATTGAGGATAACCTTGTGGAGATGTTAAATGGATGTAGTAGGGGGTCTCTGTCTAAAAATGTAAACACCACTTTATGAAGTTCTTTTCCATGAAGTTGAACCATTTAGTTGTGGGAGATTGATGTCCTACTACTATGTTAAACACATCTTATAAGGTTCATAGAATTGTCTCTATGGAGTTAGTAGGTTGCGAGCAAATGGTAAATCAAAGGTCATGATTATGCTACTTCAACTACTAAGGCAAGTTGATGATGATGCAGAGGAGTCAAAATAAGATCTGTTTCTATAGGGCACCACTACGTTATGCCAAGAGCTTGTTGCAGTCTCTAGCAAGAGGATCACCGTGAAGGAAGAGTACGCATTCAGTGGAAACACACGCAAATCCAGATGTTACATGCAGTATCTTGATCGGACTAGGCCAGTGAGCACAAAGACTCTTCGAGATCTATCTTAGTAGATGGATGAAGATGAGAGAAATGTGTTATGTCTCTCAGTGCATGCAAATCTCATACACTTAAAGCTTGATGTAGTACTTCTATATGAGTGCTTGATTGGAAGTCCCCCTCTTTAGGTAGTAGCCGAACTCCTACACTTAATTCAAAAATCACCATCAACTTCCATGGGATATAAATCCCATACAATTCCTACATCAAAGCTGACAATGCCTACTAAAAGTGACAAAGATCTGCCAGAGGAATATGCGGTCTACCTTCACCTCTCCACTCCTTAACCTTGGACCTCTCCTAAACCCTGCAACCCTCTTTGAACCCTGGAACTTCTAGATAGCTCTTTCATTCCTATCCCCTTCCAAACCTTGGAACCCCCTTCTAAACCCTTGATGTCCCATGGAGGTGAAAGCCTCCAACTTTCCATGCTTTAACCTACACCTCTCACTGGAATGCGACCCGAGGACCTATACTACACTTGTAAACACCTATGCTATAATGAGCGACGACATGACTGTAGGTGACCAGCACCCTCGGAACCTGGAAATGGGAGTGACAAAGAACAAATATTAATACTTCACAAATATGATATCATGTGTGTTTTATCATACTTCAAAAATATGAATATTCATTATGACCCAATGCAAGATTGCACCATTGAATTCTATTTGAGCAGTACTTTTAATTCTAAATTCTATGATTCATGGAAGTGTTTGACTATTTTTATAGAAGTTAAAAGTGGGCATGTCAATAGTCTTATGAAGCATGCGTGCACACACGCACATAATAAATTTGATTAGTAAATGTATCTCGCACACACAGACACTTATTTCTTTACACACGAACACACACACACATGAATACTTCCCTAACTATGAATTAATCTTTTATCTACCCCCGTGAAATCTTCCCTTTACACTTTCTTTTTAACCACCCCACATATCAAGCCTACTAATCATCCCATACCTCCTCTAATCCCTTCTTAACCATGCATCATTCGCTCCTTACTCCACTTGTGACTTAAACTTCACTTAAGAATCCATATGGTTGTCTATATTCCTAGGTAAAGTGATAACAAGCTAGGGAAAACAGGCATTACCTGTCTACCCAAACGTAATGTTTGGAGAGGAACCACAATAATTCTTACCTCACAATTTGTGTGCCTATTATACTATATATGTAAATTTATAAATAGAAATATAAATAAAGAAATAAATAGCATATGTTTTGATTTTTTTAAATAACAAATCATAATTTAAGATTAAATGTAGTATGTACCAGGTATTTACCTTTCCTCACACATAGTCCTCTCTCACATCTCTAACATGCAAGTAGTTATGTGTCTCTAGGCACTTCTAGATAGTAGTTGTGGATTTCTAGGCACGTCTAGGCTATATTTGTGTGTTACTTGCAAGATGTGATCACTGACTAGGGGATGGCAATATAGCACAATGGCGCATGCATGCTAAAACTTGTGCGTGGACAATATTCGAGTTCACTCGACTTGTTTGTGTTCAAGAGCTCGTAGTCACCAATCATTTGTGAGCTTTGCTGGCTTTATGGGGAGTAGCTTGATTCCCTTTTCACATGCAAATTTCCCTCATGCAGATCTCCAATTGTTGAGTGAAGTTGTTGAGGAAGAAAGGAGCATGGGGAAGAAATGAGCGTAGCATCCAATGTTAAAGAGTCCGCGAATCAACGAGGTGGTCAAACTAGAGCCAAAGGTTACGCTGTCAGCTGAAGAGGAAGAGGGTAGTTCTGTGTCTAACCTATACTATGGAGTCACAAAGATTGAAAGTGGACATGAGCTTTAAAAAATAACTTGAACTTGTATAATTGTGATAGTCGCCAAATATACATACTTTTTAAAAAGTGCCAACTTATATTATAAAAAAAGTGGGGTTGACCTAAAAAATAAATAGGAAAATTGCTCAAAGACCAAGCACACTACTTGAAGCCGAGGCAGCATGATTACTACTTATTAAGCTAGACACATACATATTTTATCCCCAGACTGATTACTGGGTACTTCTTCCTACTTAGCATAGAAATGCCTACCAAATTCATTTTACCAAAATCCCCAAAAGCATGCTTTCACCACAACCCACCCTAGCCTTATTTACAAATACTATATGATTTCTCCCATCTAGACTGCCAACACAACTGAGGGCCACAAATATGGCCAACATGCCACCATCATTGATGGCATTCCACCTAGGTTACCTGTCAAAGAGGCTTTCAATTAGTTCCCAACGACACTAAATGTTGTATGTCCTCAAAAGATTCACCACAGACAACCTATATTAACCAATATTGACTTTCTTAGATGACCTCTAACACACAGCCAAAGATGTAGAACCTTCCACATTAAAAAGCTTGTCTTGCAGGTACTTTAACTGTTCTAAACCTGCTTAAGTCTTGATCACCAATTTCCCAAGCCATGTCCACTTCTATTTATTATTCAATAGCCTTACTAGAGAGAGCTTCTTTGTTAGTTTCTTGTACACCACCTTGGCTGAGAGATTCCTCAAATTGGTCCTACATACCATCCATTAATTGACTCTGCATCATGCGCACACTACATAGCTTGTCGGCCAAGAACTCGGTACTACCTCCAAGACCCTATGTATAAGCTATCTTTCCTTTGTATTGAGTTTAAAAAGTTCTATTACAACATCCAATGAGTACTACTTAGCCTGCCTCTTACCCATTATTGAGCCATTATTGAAGCCGATTCCTAATGCCCTTTTTCTATAGGCTCTGAGCATGATGAACATCTAGCATTGCCAAAGGTTTATTGTCAACCATCACAACCCAACTCCACCATACTTTTTCCAACAAGCTGGAATCACCTCTCAAACTTGTTCTAACTTTCCATGTTAGAAAATTTTGCCACATTGCTTCAAGGCATCCAAGAATTCTCTAATCATGTTAGAACCCATTATCTTCAACAAAAATCCTAAGTATAGCCCATTGCACCAATCTAAGTTGTGCTAGGATCCAACTCCTTCTACGAGCCCCTACTTGATGAGACTTTTGGAATCTCCACCCAAGAAGAGCAAACATCTGTGGCATCCACTTGGAAGAAAGAGAAATGTTCCTTAAACCAACATCTAGTAACCCTAGCCTAATGAAGTGGGGGGAGAGAGAGAGAGAGAGAGAGAGAGAGAGAGAGAGAGAGAGAGAGAGACTACAACTAGATACACATCGAAGCACAAAATGCAACAAAATGAATTTTAATTCGTTCATTTTATGTACTGGATTGATGTAATGGATCTGGAGGTGGTTTTGATATGATGAGGATTTGATGATGCTGACCTATGCATAAGTCAAACTATATATCTAAGGTGCTCATCATATAGAGTATGATTTGGCGATCATTTTTGCTTCTCGGACCACTATGAAATTCCCTCCAAATCGAAAGTTATGGCCATTTGAAATATGTGCCAAACTTATCCAAGGGGAGTGGTGAAAAAGATGATGTGGCACATACACTATGTGTTCACATACTATGTGCCTATGTGGCCCTTAGTGCTTAGGTGGCATTGTGATGACATGGCACTATGTGTCACATGCAGAGAGAAAAAGTTTGCTTATGAAGAGGTTGTGTGTCACATAATCTGATGACATTGGTGTCATGGTGATGTGGTAGCTGAAAGTCACTACTGATGTGGTAAAAGTACTAATGTGGCACTTGTTAATGATGTGGACTACCAATAATGACATGGTAGCCAGCTGGATATTGTTGATGTGGCTGATTATTGCTGATGTGGCTGGGCAACTGGACTACTGACATGGCACTTTAGTCAGTAGTGATGATGTGGCATGTGGGGACTTGTTCTTGACGTGGCAGCATCCACCTAGAGGATAAGGTGCCACGTGGATCAACATGGACCACTGGCAAAACCTAACCTCCACTGACTTGACCAGCCCTTAACCCTCTTAACCTTATCTACCACATGGACTAACAGAAAACCTTTAGAGAAGAGATGCTTGTAGGGCGAAGGTGGTGAGGAGGAGACAGACGCTGGCAGTGTGGTGGAGGCATCGCGGTGGATGCTTGTCTGCACAGAAGTCTATGCCTGCGAGTCTGTTGTTTGTTGTTATGTAGTGTCTATTGTGTCATGGGAGAGGTTGTTGGGTAAGCCACCAGTCAGAATGGCGAGGTTGATGCTTGTTTCATCATTGAGAGAGCCAAAAGCTTGGCATTGCTCAGTTGTTGATGGCAAGGCATGGAGTCATTTGCACATAGATTGTTGTACTTTATCATTGGCATGTGGTATGTGGATAGCCGCTACTTTGTTTGCTTTGTTTGGAGCTAGGCATTTGGACTGCTATGTTGTGCCACTCGTTTGATGACGGTCATTGTAGATCTATTGCATGAAGCTATTGCTCTTAGGACCTCATGGTCCGGGTGGTAGAGGAGCTTTGCTTGTAGATCCAGCCATGAAGGTCTGCTTGAGATTCAAAGGGAGCTATCGTTGGTAAGGCTTGATGTGCAGCAAGAGTTGCTAAGGTCGTTGTGCTTTCATGAGGCAGTGCTTGAGGTCATTCATTTGTGTTTGATGTGAGCCTTCTTAGTCGTAGCTCTTGCTTGTTCAAGGCGTTGACTGTAGCTTGTTGCTTATGGAGTCTGTGTAGAGCTACCAGTCTCCCTCTTGCCTTCCTATGAGTTAGAGTAGACAGTGGGCCGCCTGGTGCTTTGGCCGAATGCTTCTTGCTTGTAGTTGTAGATGCAGGGCTACCTTCGTGTGCTTTTAAGTGGTGTTGGGATGTTGCAGTGCAGTGCTATAGGCCAAGGCGTCTCATTAAAGGCATTGGAGAAGCTTGCTTTAGGGAGTCTTATGTTGCAAGTTGAAGCTGGCATTTGATGCTGAAGTTGCAAGAGCCGAAGGCTGGTGCATGGGCTGTAGGAGTCACCTTGGAAGAAGATCATGCAGTTGCTTTGTTTGAAGTCAATGCTGACTATTGAAGCTTATTTGTTGCAGGTCGGGGAGGCTCACCGAAACTATAACAACAAAGAGAGAAATATAACCTTGAACCTTATTCTCTCAAGACCTTGTAGAGTGCTAAAAACTCTCAATCACTCATGAAATGAATCTCTCTTTGTCTTTGAACAGAGTAGAAGCACTCTCTAATTTATAAGGAGAAATTATCTAAACTCTCCCAATGAACTGAGAAAAGAATGATGGAACTTATCTCTCAAACACAAACAGAATTCCTCTCAAGAAGAAAATGAACATATCTCACTCTCCATAGCCTAGAATGACGAGCTTTTTTAACTGAATCAAAGAGGAAAAGGAGCTCTATGATGAGAGCTAGAGAAGGAATGGAGATGCCTCAAAGAGCAAGCTTATGTCTTGATGGAGCAAGGGCTTGATGCCTTGATAAGGGCAAGGGATTGCTCTCTCTCTAACTGAAAACTCTCTCGATGGAGGATGCCTCGCAAGGAGGGCTTAGTGCCTTGACACGGTGTAAGGGCTTGGGAGCACCTGGTGCTTTAATACCATGATTAAGTGGGGAGTGAGTGAGTGAGAGAGAGAGAGAGAGAGAGAGAGAGAGAGAGAGAGAAAGAAAGAAATTTTATTAAAGTCTTCGGAAGACCGATGGGTCTATGAGACTGTGAAAATCCTGATACAACGAGCTGTGGTAGTGGAGCTACTAAACGAGCGTCCATACCAATGCAAAATGTAAAATGCAAAAAATGCAAAATGGCAGTACTAAGTCCTAAGTACAACATAGTCATGTCGATGGTCGACTATATATCAATCTCAGCATCATCATCAATATCATCATCATCCCCAGCAACAGTAAGATATCAGGATGGATGAGTAGTGGAGGCATGAAGTTGGCAATAGAGTGCTGTCGGCCACTCAGAGGTGCAGTCCTGGCATGTCTCTTGGTCGTAGCTCTGCGTCTAACCAGGGCTACTGTGACCCCCGTCAATCGGGCTCCAACTCTAAACAAGGAGGGGATGTCTCCAAGTGTGATCTATGTGTCGACCCTCTGTCTGAGCTGTCGGGTCACGGGTTCCGATGGGTTACGATCATGTCGAGGCCTCGTCTCGTTGGGGTCCATGTGATCTAGCTGAAGAACTCCATGATAGAGCTCTAAGAGGGATCAACCGAGGAAGAAGTCTGCCCCTGTCTCCATGCTCGGAGTATCCTCTCGCGGTGTCTAAGTGCCTCATGAATAAAACCTTCCAAACATCGCTGGTCTGGGTAGGAGAGGAAATGGGCTAAAATCCCATAACTATCTCTGAAGAGGTAGTGGAAACATCCTCGGATCTCATTGTACACAGGACACCTGAAGATGAAATGCTCCTTTATCTCAACCTCCTGTATGTCACATAGTGTGCATATGCGCTGCTCCCTGGGTAGTCACTCTGCTCTGCCGCTCTCGATGCGAAGTCTGTGTGAAGAGACACAGAACTGCCCGAGAGAGATTCTCATCCAATGGGGTAGGTGAATCTGTGTGTATCCTGGTGGGTCAATGAAAAGGCAATGGATTTGTGAGCCTCAAACTACACTTCGGAGCCATTTGAAGGGAAGTTTGTGGAGGATCGGAGTCGGACTAAATGGTCGGACCGTGGGTGGATACTAGAGTCAGATGAAAGTCAGACTAGAAAGGGCGAATCAAATGCGGGATTGAATACGTGAACAAGGCGTTGAACCTCAGTCGAAATCTATAAAGGAAAAAAAGACACATGTGGCGCGTGGTGTGAGGTGGACTGTAGTTGGATTTGTTTAGTTTGTCCCCATCAGATCCGTGGTGGAGTTCTGAGTCGGTTTGTGGGACTGTTCGGACTTCTATTGGAAACATGTCGAACCATTGTTGGTCGTCGCGACATCATCTTGTTGCCTCCTCTCACTTGCATAATCACTTTTGTTTATTGTAGAGTAAGTCCAGTAGAGACGTGAACTGGATGGGAAGTGCGGCAACATCGTTGCTGTGTTGTTGGCACAATTTGCACAGAATGTAATTATAGCCACTTTTTATGTGATTGCTTGCTACGATGTTGTGCAGAGCTGTCACTAAGCTCCCCTAGATTTCTCTTTGAAGGCATTCTCGCTTGGGCGTTGAACTCCCCTTGTATTTGTGCTTATTTTTGAAAAGCCTCTATGTTGGTCTTTGTCGATAGAAGTGTTATCTCGCAACTATGGGTACTGGGTGTGCTGTCTTTTGTGTTGTCTTGGTCTTGTTGTTGAATTGAGATGGAGATCCCTCAAAGATTTGGTAGGGATATATCTTTATGATAGTTGCTTCTTTTCAAGATATAAGTCTACTTTGAAATGCTACATGATACCCCATTAATTAGCTGATTGGTTGAAACACAGACTGTATAACTGTGTACCTCAGAAGGATTCTGCAGTAAAATTGTGTTGATCTTAGCCTGTGTGGGACCAAGACCAATGT
Source organism: Dipteris shenzhenensis (assembly GCF_047967505.1). Lineage (NCBI taxonomy): Eukaryota > Viridiplantae > Streptophyta > Polypodiopsida > Gleicheniales > Dipteridaceae > Dipteris > Dipteris shenzhenensis. Next base: position 10,245,842 of record NC_141623.1, read on the forward strand.
AAGGCTTAAGTCTAAAACCATTGACTGGTTTCTCAAAGGAGTTGCCATGTAGGTCTGCCAAGAGAAATGTCTGTTGCTCATGTATCAATCACCTTGAATGGACCATCATACCTTAGTTTGAATTTACCTGGCATTTTTCCCAATTTAGTGTTGAACATCAACACCAAGTCTCCTTTTTTAAAAAGCTTGAACTTTATATTTATATTGATCCATGCTGCCCTCCTTTTTTGGATAATGTCAGCTATATGGGAGTTGGCCAATCTATCCTCATCCAATTGTAAAAGCTGTTCCAACCTTGCATTGATGGAGTCTTCTGGGGAAAGTTTGTTGTCAATTGCTACCCTGAGACTTCCTGCAACAAACTCCATGGGTGCTACTGCTTCACAAGCATACACTAGCCTAAAAGGTGTCAATCCTGTGGCTACCTTGTGTGCTGTCCTTAGTGCCCAAAGCACTGAGTCTAAATGCTGATCCCAATCCTCTGGGTGATCAGCAATTGTTCTTCTGTAAACCTTTTTCATTAGCTTGTTAGAACTTTTAGCCAATCCATTGGCTTGTGGGTAATATGCTATGGATTTTTTCCAATCCCCACTTTTGAAAAGGTTCCAATGGAAGAATTGGCTAGTGTGGCATTCTGTCACTATCCATTGGTCTGTCATCCCTTTGACATGACAAGCATGATTTGGCATAATTGTGTGCATCCTTTAATACTGTGGGCCACCATAATCTAGCCTTTCTTGCCCGTGATATCACCTGAGAGGTGGCCTCTTGTTGGCCCTCACGTGCCTCTACTAACACAGCTTTTTGCTCATGGTCTTGGACACACCTTCTAATGACCTGGTCAATGCCTCTTCTATACAACACTCCAGCAATAATAAGGAAAGGTCTGCTTTGCAATACTAACTTCTTTCTTTGATCCCTATTCAATGTTTCTAGGATTAGTCCATCAATAAGGAAAAATAACATCTTGTCATACAAGTTTGGTGGTTCTTTTATCCTTACCATAAATATACCTGCATCAGGGAGTTCATATAGGATGCTAGTCGGAGCTTCACTTCACTGTAGTCTGCTCAAATAATCAGTTATGGCATGCTGTTTTCCTGGTCTATGTAGCACAGTGTAATCAAACTCCTGTAAAAAAAGTATCCGTCTTGCAAGCCTTCCTATTAGTTGCTATTTATTGACCAAATAAATAATCAAACTCCTGTTAAAAAAAGCATCCATCTTGCAAGCCTTTCTATTAGTTGCTATTTATTGCTAGTCGGAGCTTCTCTTGACTATAGTCTGCTCAAATAATCAGCTATGGCATGCTATTTTCCTGCTCTATGTATCACAGTGTAGTCAAACTCCTGTAAAAAAAGCATCCAGCCTTCCTGTTAGTTCCTGTTTATTGCCTCTCTTTCTATGACTGCATAGTTTCTCTCATGTTTAGTTAAGATCCTACTTGCATAGTAGATAGGTTTGAACCATTTTGGTGTTTTTTGTTGCATTAGGACTACACCAACTGTTGAATCTGAAGCATCCACAAATACTTCAAAAGGAAGAGACCAATCAGGGGGTTGTAGGATAGGTGCCACCATAAGCATCTTTTTCAAAATGCTGAATGCATATTCTTGAGGATTTTTCCAGATGAATGGTTTAGTATCTAAGCTTTGCTTGCTGCTTTCACAGTGAAACTATGATGTTGGTGCTATGATCTTCTTTGCTGACCTTGATGTACTATGCTTGTTTCGATGTCTTGTTGATGTTGATGTTGTATATCACTATTCCAATAGGATTTCAATTGTCAGCTATCTTTGCTTGTTGTTGCTTTTGTTGAGGTCTTTCTTTTTGAGTTGCGGCTTGAAGCTTTGGGCCTTGCTGGATTAAAACGATTGCTCTTGCAGTTGATGCTTAATGACAACTATATTGAGCCTCATCAAAGCTTGCTTTGGCAGAGTATTGCTTTACAATACGGATGTGCACGTATTGCTGAATTGTCGTTGTGAGGTCTTCCTCTACTAGTGTATTCACTAGGCTAGAGTTTCAGGCAACATGCAAGTTTCTTAAAGATTTCCTTCCTAGCGTTTGAGCATTGCTCAAGTACTATTGCTTTTCGACACTGGCTACTATATGCAGTTTACGATGTCATTGGTAATCATTGGTGTATTCGCCAGCTTTGTGCATGTAGGTGTGATCCTACGACGCCGTTGGAAGCTTGATGTTTTTCAGAGTTGCACTTTGTATTGACGGGGCCTAGTCATTGGAACTTGTACTCTTTCCCAGGAAGCAACATCTTACTTAGAGCAAAGGGGTCTAGGCAGTTTGCATGAGAGCCTAAAATTCTTGGAGGATAGTCCTATAATGACCACATACATTAGGGACTTTCTCCATTCTTACCACTCTAGCAATGCAAAGGTTGGCCAATACAGTACAATCACTGTACATCAGAGCCCACTAAACATTATCCTCGACAGTACAGTCATTCAAAGGGCTTTCTCACTACCAACACATGGTGCCAAATACCCTATACAGCTTGTCGATGCAAAGTTTCTCAAAGTATAGTCTCTCCTCGCCAAGGGCACACTATTCCATAGGGACGGCATATTACTTCGCACAGAGATAGAGGGGGGGAGGTGGAGATAGAGGTAGTGGAGATGGAGGGGGGGAGGTTGATGGAAAAAGTGGTGGTGGATGGGGGAGGTTGACAAAAAAAGTGGTGGTGGTGGACTCATGGTGGGTGGAAGTTGGAGGATGGAAAATGGAGGTAGATGAAAAATATGGAGGCTTGACGGAATTTGGAGATGGAGAGATGGAATTGGCTTGGAAAAGTGAGGGGAAAGAACTGACTTATTTATGTCAACATTCTTGATGATGTAAATCTCATCCTTTTGCACCAATTGGAAGCATTTTTTCACTCCTTTGCCTTGAGGGATGTATCTTGAATGGTTTTTTAGGGGGGTTCTTTTTCACACATGCTCTACTTTCACCTCAAGCGCTGACCTTCCCAGCAGCAGCACCAAAATGTTGTCTTTGTCATAGGTTCCAAGGGTGTTGGTCACCTATTGTCATGTCATTTCTCGTTGTAGCATAGGAGTCCATAAGTGTAGCATAGGTCCTTGGGTCATATTCCGATGAGAGCTGTAGGCTAAAGCATGGAAAGCACATCTCATGCACACGTGGGTGAGAAAGAGGGCTTGGTCACAACGATGGATGGAGGCTTTCGCCTCCATGGGAGTTCAAGGGTTTAGAAGGGGGTTGAAGGGTTTTGAAGGGGACAGGGTTGAGAGAGCTATCTAGAAGTTCCAAGGTTCACAGAGGGTTGCAAGGCTTAGGAGGAGTTCAAGGTTGAGGAGTATAGAGCTAGTCTCCTTTATGACTTCTTGGGGTAAGGGTTGAGGAGGAGGGATAAGGGAGGGGGGAGGAAGGAGGAGGAAGGAGGAGGTTGTGGGGCTAAAGACCACTGTGCCTTAATCCCGGTTATGTACAATACTCAAACACACACATATATATATATATGGATGACATAGAAGATTAGGGTGTTCTACACCCACCAAAACTTGTGTGGCTCTCTTTTGGATCTCCCTCTCTCTCACCCTCTTCCATTCCCATTGAGATCACTCTCAACTAGTATCAGAGCATGAGTGGGCTAGCTGAGCCCATGTGTGTGCCTAAAGCCTGGAGTATGTTGCAGCAACTCTGTGGGAGGAAGGAGAAGCTCTATGGGTGGTCTTATCTCCATCCTTGGTGTGCAGAGGCCTAGTAAGAACCTTTGGAAAGTGGCTTTTCAAGCTCTGTGTGGTTTTCCAAAGGTCTATGAGTGGTTTTGGAGAAAAAATCATTTTTTGGGAGCCTAGAGACATTTTTCCTCTGTGATAATTTCTGCATAGGTTACCTTGTGGGTGTTGCCATTTTTTATCCTGGACAGAGTCTAGCTCACTTTTGTGAGCACTAGCATTGTTTTGTGAGATTGTGGGGGCTTCCCTTCCTTTGACATCTCTTTTCATGAAGCCATCTCATGAGTATCCCAACTATACCATTGCTTTCTAGGAGCTTTCATTCAACCTTCAGTTAGCCCGAGAGAAAAAGCAAGAGCAAGAAAAGCCCATTGGAAGCAACCATTTTGTAATCTTGATCTCTTGCTACTCTCGAATGCTCGTGGTTCAGACCTGCTCGCACAAGCTTCCATTTTAGATTCCGTCTATCCTGGTGGCTCAGGAACAGAAGGCCAAAACTTCTACCTATGAAGTTTGGACCAATTCCGTTGAGTGTGTGCAGAGTTAGAGTTCTCTATGTACTCGAATTTTTCTATGTTCATTTCTATTACATGGTTTTTCCTTCCTAAAGTTCTCAAACCTTAGTTTTATGACACGTGGCAGTGGATAAACCTTACCCCTTGTGTTATTTTACTTAAGGTTAAATCTCACAGTTAATTGCAAGGGTTATCGGTTGGGATTTTGGAGTTCCAGTAGAAGAGAGATATTTACATATTTTCTTGTTGACTCTGATTATGCAGTGACACCCATGTTTTGAGGCATCTCAGGTTCTACTTTCACTAGCGGTCATTGCTGTGGGGCCATGATTTTTTGGATATATCTTATGCAGATCACTCTGGTTGTAGTTTGAGCCATCCATATGTGAAACTGAGTCAGTTAAATAGTCCCAAATTAGATGAGGAGAGGGCCATGATGACCAAGGTTCCTTATGCATCAGCAGCGGTTGGGAGTCTTATGTATGCTATGATAGCTACTAGATCGGACATTGCATTTGCTGTGGGTGTTGTTAGCTGATATATGGCTAATCTAGGAAAGTGGCATTGGGAGGCAATTAAGTGCATCATGAGGTACATGAAGGGTACCAAGGAGATGTGCATCTGCTTTGGCAGAGGAGAGATGCGTGTACTTGGGTACACATATTCAAACTATGCAGGGCATGTGGATAGCAGGAGATCCACTTCTGGTTATGTGTTCATTTTGTAGGTGGTGCAGTGTCATGGATGTCTCGCACACAGAAGTGCGTTGCTTTGTCTACCATAGAGGCTAAGTATATTGCAACCACAAAGGGTTGCAAGAAGGCTATATGGATGATCGACTAGTGGGAGATTTGGGGATTCATACAAGTGTACCAACACCACTTTTTGGGGGGACCTTTTGGTTCTCTACACAAAGTGGGGGGACCTCAAAAAGTGTAGGCTTTTAGTATCTCTCTCTAGATTTAGTATTTCTCTCTCTAGATCCTGATTTTGCAAGTATGATTGGATCTTTTCTAGAGAGGATTTTGGCTATCCTCATCCTTTAAGATTCATCATCCCATCTTTCAAGTTCAAGATATTACAAGCGGAGCTTTGCCGCTACTCTACGCACATAATGATCTCATCGTTGTTGCTCTAGATTGCACTTCTAGCCCTTGTTGCCATAGGGTTAACATATTCAGATTTGTGAAGTATGGTAAAACACACATGACATCCAAGGAGTTCCACTCAGCCGTGTCCATCCACAACAAGATATGTCAAAATCAAATATTTTATTTTGGGACTATAGGCTTCAATGTCTCCACTTGTTATCAATGTCACAATATCACATGCAATTCTAAATCAAAATCAATCAATATCCTTATCAAGAGGTAGGTATAATGTAGGTCCATGTTTGAGTCACTAGCCTCCAAATGTTCCCAAAAGTAGTTCATTTAGAAGTCATATTTCAAATAATCATATATAGACGACTCATTCATAAGTGGTTGCTTGACCATTGTGAAAGTAGCATGCATACCCAATGATTACTTTGCACAACCTTACATGTTTCTATAGAAAAAATGTATGTGTATGATAATCAAATAGTCAAAAATGCATATGCCCCACATCTTTGTTGAAGTAATACTCTTAGACTCTACCTTGGGCAATTTTCGCTTGGTTTTGTCTTTACAAGGTGGAAAGCTTCAATGTAAAATTTCTTTTGATATTGATACACTATAACAATATTTTTTACTTAAAAAAAACCCATCGTATGATAACCTTTGAATGTGCTGATATCATTTTACCTTTTCCATCAGTGAAGGAATGGTTTCCTATCAGAAAAAGAATCAATTGGAATATTCATTAAGTACATTTACTTTGTATTTGCTTGCATTTAACCTAGCTAGAGCATGGCATCATAGGCATCACAAGTCCAAATAAAGGAGCAAGCAATGACACTGATTACAAAAAGGGGATAACATCAATATATGAGCATAAATTGAAGCTACTTTCCTCAAGATATAGATTGAATAAATGGCCACGAGATCATAACAACAGTCTTCATACGAAACATTAGGTGGGCCATGTTTATCATAGTTTTATCTTCTTTAACATGTAGCATTTCTACATTGCTATGTTAACTAGAACAAAATTGCACAAAAGCCTACAAATTCTCTATTGGATAGATATATTATTAAAGACATGCAACTTGATCATGTTTGGCATCATTTTATACACTTGCTCAAGGCCCAACTATACATCCATCTTCACAGATGTTTGATCATTAGCACTTGGAGTTTAGGAACATTTATGCATATCTAGAATGGCTTCTTGGCCTTTTTAGAATTTAGTTTCCATGTTTTCACTTTGTGGAGTGGATGTTTGCAGTGGAATCCTTAGTGTGCCATTCTATGGGAAGCCTTGATGTGCTAGTCCATTTTGTAGTGGAAGCCTTATTATGCCATTCTTGGCCTTTTAAGAATTTAGTTTCCATGTTTTCCATTTTTCGAGTGCATGTGTGTAGTGGAATCCTTGGCATGCCATTCCTATGGGAAGACTTGGCTTTCCATGGAAAAGCTTAAATCTAAAAGAAATAATCCAAGGTTTACCAATTTGTGGAGCTCAATCATTTGCACATGACCACATTTTAGGAGACTAGCCATTTGCAACCTACATTTCTATACTTAAAAAAAGATTTTTAACTCATTCAATCTTGCACATTGCTACACCAAATTAACAAACATATCACACCATGAGGTTTTCCTTTCACACAATATGCATTCTACGACTTCTCATTGGAAGTTGTTGCATGAATTACAAAAGAATTGAACATATTAACATATAATACAGATCACTCTATAACCCTAAGAATGCCATACCAGAGGATACAATGCAAGATAGAAATCAATAGGTGATACCATAACATATGTTTGGCACACTGAATTCATGTGATCCTATGAAGGAGTATTAGACTACGTGCCAACCCCAACACACATCCATATATGGACCATATAATTTCTCCCCTACGAACACACCATGGTTATGATTCAAGGATTTGGGTTTGGTCTTTCATATTGAATTAATCAAGGCACAAACTTTTTGTCCCATTTAATTTGCAAATTAAGAAATCATAGAGTCTTTTGAAGTTTGAATGGTAGCTTTAGTATACTGTTGGTGGACAAGAGGGTCCTTCTAACTAAAATGTCTCTAATACTATTCCTTGGCTAGTAGGCATATGTTTAGAGGAAGGTCCAACTCCTCAAACCCTCGAGATTTTCCATTTGGAAATTCCACTCCATTTCCAATAACTAGTGTAGCTACTCTTGTAGAAACTCGCCATTTGCACCTATTCTTCTAGTATAGGGTTTATTTTTGTTGAATTTCACTCTTTTACATTTTAAATTGCTGCACTAAAGAGGTGAGCACAATATGTTAGAACATTCCTTAACTCTCAAGAAGAACATCCAATAAGGAAAGTTGACAGATGGAGTCTTGAGATACTTGCAAATTACAATGCTGGCAAGTTCTATATCATACGAAGGCTATCCTCACATAAGGATATCAATACCAAGGACATCAGTGAGGTGGAATAGTTGGTCAATACACAAGAAAGTATGGGGCCTATTTGCCTAATTTGTTGAGATATCACAATGCATTTTCAATAGTGGTTATTGCATAGAAGAGCTATTTGTGGAAAGCCAATGATCACTTGATTTCCCATTTTGCTTGCAAACCCTTATTCATAAAGACAACCTATAAGCCCCTCTTATTTGGAGAAAGAGAGGGCCAAAAATATATATTTTCATTCCCATTGCATTTGCAAGGTAAGGCTCCCTCCTTCTGTGGATGATTGGCATTCCTATTTTCTTTCATAGCCCAACATGGATGACCTTTGCATTCCAATAGCCAAAAAAGGAATGATTGACACTTCTACAAGATTTTGCCTCCTAGAAATGCAAGCCTCCATCCTATCAACACTCCTATGAACTCGCATGGATGATTGTTGCTCTACGAGCTTTTGCAACCAACACACCAAAGAGAAGAGATAGGGAAGGCGCTTGCGGACCTAGGTCACCCTCAAATGGCAACTTGCAATAGTTGGTCATAGCTTGCCATTTGATGGTGACCCACGTCTCTTTCCTCACGTGGAAGGCCTAGGGTGCAACCACTTAAGCAAAACTGGAGGATTTTTGGAATATGAGTACCTATGGCAAGAAGCCTGGGAAATTTCAGGTTTGCAAGTTGAAAGTGACTTTTAGAGTACCAACTATTTTCCATGTGTGCATGCACAAATGGAGTCACCTGCCACATGTCAATGCACCCATAACCAAGTGCCCCCATGCACAAAGATAGTCACCTACACAGATAGTGACCAGTTGGGTGAAAATTTATGACCAATACCAAATATCAAACCTCCTAAAACCTATGTCAACCATCTGTGACCAATACCAAAACTTTTAAAGCTTCTAATACCAGTTGGGCAAAAATTTGCGACCAATACCAAACCTTCTAGAACCTATGTCAACCATTTGCCATGTGTGCATGCATAGACAGAGTCATTTGCCACACGTCAATACACCCATGGCCAACTGCCCCCATGCATAGAGTTAGTTGCCTTCACAGAGATAGTGATCTGTCGGGTAGAAATTTGCGACCAATTCCACCAAACCTCCTAACGCCTATGTCAAGCATATGCCATGTCTGCATGAGTCAGCTACCACACATCAATACACCCATGGACACTTGCCCCTGAGACTTTTTGGCATGCCTTATGGGCAGGGTATAGGTATGATTTGTCTCCTTCAAAAGGTAAAATATTTCAATTTGTATTTGTTTTGGGAGGTCCACATGGGAATTTTTAATTGGTGTTTGTAGGCATGGTTTAAGAGGTGGTTTAAGGTCTCTGAACAAATTTCTTTAAAGTTCTATCTGCCTGAGTGAATTCCCTAGAGTGTTATCTTCATGTGGGGGAATTTCATGTTGCGTTTGATTGCATGCTGTTTTTTTATGGACTACAGAGGTTTTCTGCATTCATGGATGAGATACTCAATCAAAACATCCATGGCTGGAACACATGGGTTTATTGCTATAAAATCATGTCGAGTTTCTCGATTTATAGTCCTCCTTCTCTTGCATATTTTCTACTGATGGTTGACAAGGAGCATTCTCTCGAAGCGATGGGCACCGAAAGCAACACATTTGGCATTGGCATGATCAATTTTAGAGATTTCTTCCAAATTCCTCTTCAACTTTGGTTCTACTTCACACAATTTTGCTTCTTATGTCTTCAAAAGTTATGGTCTTCTCCTTCAGAACTGGAAAAACAATATGGTAAAGGCATTGAGGTAGAAGGTCAAGATGAAACTAGAAATTGTTTTGGTAGGCACATGCAATACATATATATTCTTGTGTTGTTGAACCAAATGTGGTCGGCGCATGCAAAGAAACATGGGGTTTTATCGTGTCTATGGTTTTTGTGTGGTGTAGACTCAGCTACTTCAGGCAAAGAGAGCATCAAACTTGTTGTTGGGAACGATACTTCTCTTGGTGTTCCTATCTTGGTTACAAGTTTGGGGAAACCCCAAAAGGGCACTTCTTGAGGTAGTTATCCATCCACAAATCGGCAAAGAGATCCTTACGAAAGGTGTTTCAAAGGCGGCAAAAGTAGCATACAAGAAAGGTAAGTTTTATTTCAAGTGAGCTTCTGTATGATGTGTGTTGTTTGCAGTAGTTGCATTGAGTGCCGATTTTCCTCCTCTATTGCTTGACATGTATATTTTACTTGAACAATAGATTGTGGACCCACTGTTGCACCTATAATAGGCAAGTTTTTATGATCTTGGATGATTTGGATTCGTTAGGAGTGTAGTGGATGCATTTAGGTTCTTCTGCTTGGTTAGAGAAATTGCACGAACACGTTAACATGTTTATTTGATTTAGTGTGATCATATTGTGGTGTGATCATTCTAGTTTGAAGGTTCTCACAACTTCTCCATGGATTCCATAGGCTTCTTCTTCCTTGCAGCCTCTCTTGCATTTTTTGTCATGCAATTTCATTGTCATTTCAGTTATGGGTTTGAGGGGATTCTTGGATCAAGGGAAATTGGGTTTGGGGATTGCACGAATGGCCCCAAAAGTCATTTGTGAAATGCATTCAAGTTCTTTTAATTTGGCTTGTGATAATGTGGTGTCACGAACCTTGGGGGTTCACGGAGAGGTTTTCGTGAACAAAGGTGTACTTGTGTGCAATTTGATTTGCAGTGTTAGGGTATTTTGTGATTGAGCAGAAATGCTTTTGGATTTTTCCTTGTATTTTTGCATGCAATTTCCATTTCAATTAAAACTAGTGATTATTATTGTTGGTTCGATTTCTTAGAATAACTCATGCTCTTTACATTCTCTCTGATTCAAATTTCATCCATTCACTTATATTTAATTAAGTGATTGTTCAATTTGCATTGCCTTATAATTAATGTTTCATTCTTTGAATTACATTCCATTTTTTGGTTGAGAATAGTGCAAAGTTAATGAACCACGATATGGTGAACAATTAAAACAAAAATGGTGAATTATTGAGAAGGCAATAACATCATAATAATTTATAATTTTAGTAAATGGTAAGTGCAACATAAGTCTATTGAAAATATAAAAAATCTTACTCAAGGTTTACAAACACGTTGTAAACAAGTAAAGTCTCTTCCACGTCAAGAAAGATTGGCAAAGATGAGGCTAACTCCTCTTTTGTATGAAGTCAAGATGATGGGAAAGATCTACTATTGGCATACAATGATGACAACTTGCAAGCCATAGTCCCCACAGATAGCAATGTCCTAGAAGATCCCAACTCACGTCCATTATTATACATATGGCAGCTCATTGATTACATTATCCATAGGTTTGCCTTTTAGGGGAAGCTATTAGTTAAATATGGGACATACAAGGCGAAAGACTTTGGCTATCTGATTGTCTTGAGGGCAGACTTTACCGATAGACACAATTGTAAGACTATCACATTTGTTGTGCCTCATGCCTATGTGGATCAATTCAAAGATAAGCTTCAAGTGGATTGCTTCTACAGGATGGAAGGTCCTACGGTGCTCAAGTGAAACACAGGCGAAGGAGGTATTTGTCACTATTCTATTCATCTTGATGCCACGACCAGTGTACTCGAAGGTGAACCATTTGAGGGAACTATTACACTACTAAACGACCACAAACTCACAACATACATGCCTTATGTCACCAAAAATTGTAGGTCCCTAAAAAACATAACTATGGCAATGGGCACCAAATCATTTGATTGTGATCAAAGTTGACATGGATGGGGCAGTGGTAGATCAACTGATTATTGCAGATGGCCCTAGAAATGAAGATTGTGTTGTGGTGAGTGATTTCAATAGAATAATTCCTTGCAATGTGAAGTACCTTCTTTGCTTTCATAGTGTGTATTAAGCCTTTCAAACTTTCAGCTCACTTTTGTGAATGAGTGCAAGGGACTCTTCATGCACCTAGTGCAAGACAACAATGAGGACGGCATCGTGATGCATACACTGAAGAATGTGTCCTACATGTCTGTAAGAAACACCTTGTGTATTTTTGACTTCACAATCTTGGTGAACATTCCGGAGGGACCAAATAAGGAAGAGCTCACACAAGTGTTTGTCATCCAAGTGGGGAGTCTTGGATACAGTCGTATGGTAATTCCTAACCCTATGCCTCCAAAGTTCAATATGAAATTGTTGTTGCCAATGTTGTTGTATATATTGTTTTGCAGGTGAGTGGATTGCTTGAGTTCATAAACCTTAACTTGCAACTCGTTGAGTACTACTGTGGAGTTTGCAATGGCACACTTGCAAAGACATGGACATTTCTTTCTAAAAAGAAACTCTTTGACAATCAATCTACAGAGGCAATTCCATAATACATACATGATAAAATGCTTGATTGAACTTATTCCTGCTCACTCATACTCATCATTGTTAGAAATCCTTACTCAATGCATTCAAGCAAATGCAAACTCGAGTGTTGCCCATGGAATGTCCTTCACAAAGTTGGCGTCAAAACTAGGATAATGAAAGTGCTTGTACCAAGGACATTGGGATATGGCAGCTAACATATCAACCTCAAGATCATTATTATATAGTTTTTTGACAAAACTTTATGAACCTTTAAGTTGCTCATTTAGATTGATTTGCCAAACTGCTACACATGTGTACAAAGCTTTCCATGTTTACTTTCTTGGCAATCTTGTCTTTCACACAATTCTTCTTGATGAAATAACTATTCCAATGCAAATGTCTCCTTTGTGCGAAACTCAACATAAACGTGCATATGTGACTAGGGATAAACAAGATGAAAAGGAGCTCACACTAGTTCTTCAAAGCACCCCCAATTTAAGTGCTAGAGAAGTTGCTCCCATATTCATTTAACAACACAAAAATGCAGGTTATTCTATCCAATCAATTATGCCTAAGATATACAGAATGAAAGATGCAAATGTAGCAAGGGTCAATACATTGAGTATGTTGCCTTCAATTAATGATAGTGCATGCCATAGGAATAGAAACTTGCCTTCCTAAGCAACCTAAAATGGGAAAACCAGGGAGGAGAATTCAATCAAGTAAGAGAAAAAGACATAATAATAATGCTCACACTAAGTATCTAAGAACAATACAAGACTCTTCACATCATGCTTGTAAAGGTTGCAAGACTTTAACATTTCTTTCAAAGCTAAAGATAATAAGATAATCAATGAATAACTTTTTGTTACACAATGGTGTCATCGAAAGCAAAATCCCTTCAAAGCAAAGATGTTTGTGTACAAATTGTTTCAATTCTATTAAAAATAATGTTGTGCTAACGTTCAGCCATAAGAACATGGTTCTTACGAAAGAAACAATCCATGCAGGTGCTATAAATGACATTGAAGCATGCCTTTTGTCAATGTGAATTCCTTTTGCCCAAATACATGAATTAAGCTTCGACATGCAATATGGCCTTAAGGGAAGCATTGTCAATGTATTCATTGATGTCGATAGAACCCAGCGTGTCCTTTAGGGCTCCTCACTGATGGTGCAACTGACATGGTAGCTATCAAAAGGAAACTTGAGTACACACATAATTATATGAGTGGGTTGGTAAGGCCTACTCTTACAATGAGTGCATTGAATAAACTTTTACTTACAACACTATACAAAGACAAAAACGTGAAATTGAACTCCGCCTGGGCTGAGCACATCGAAAGCTTGCAAAACAAGCAATTCCAAACAACAAATTTCTCAAACAACGAGAATGAGAACCTTGAAATCGACACACTAGTCCGTGGAATTTACACTAGCCAACAAGTAATTGACTTTGAAGACAAAACAGTAGTTGTCACTCTTTCAAAGGGCTTCTCACCTCTAATCATCTTCAAGGATAAACACAGTGAAGAACTTGCATTTCCTAAGTGGTTTTTCGGCCACCCACACATGTACAATATACCATATCATACTTCATACCAAGAGATTGCACATTGGGAACTCACTAACAACGATCGCCGCTTTGCAATGTCTATAGAAAACCTTTTGTTCAAAACAATCAAAGTATTGGTTTGCCAAGTTCTCTCGTCAACCTGGATATACAGAATGAAAGATGCAAATGTAGCAAGGGTCAATACATTGAGTATGTTGCCTTCAATTGATGACAGTGCATGCCATAGGAATAGAAACTTGCCTTCCTAAGCAACCTAAAATGGGAAAACCAGGGAGGAGAATTCAATCAAGTAAGAGAAAAAGACATAATAATAATGCTCACACTAAGTATCTAAGAACAATACAAGACTCTTCACATCATGCTTATAAAGGTTGCAAGACTTTAACATTTATTTCAAAGCTAAAGATAATAAGATAATCAATGAATATTTTTTTGTTACACAATGGTGTCATCGAAAGCAAAATCCCTTCAAAGCAAAGATGTTTGTGTACAAATTGTTTCAATTATATTAAAAATAATGTTGCGCTAACGTTCAGCCATAAGAACATGGTTCTTATGAAAGAAACAATGCATGCAGGTGCTGTAAATGACATTGAAGCATGCCTTTTGTCAATGTGAATTCCGTTTGCCCAAATACATGAATTAAGCTTCGACATGCAATATGGCCTTAACGGAAGCATTGTCAATGTATTCACTGATGTCGACAGAGCCCAACATGTCCTTTAGGGCTCCTCATTGATGGTGCAACTGACATGGTAGCTATCAAAAGGAAACTTGAGTACACACATAATTATATGAGTGGGTTGGTAAGGCCTACTCTTACAATGAGTGCATTGAATAAACTTTTAATTACAACACTATACAAAGACAAAAACGTGAAATTGAACTCCGCCTGGGCTGAGCACATCGAAAGCTTGCAAAACAAGCAATTCCAAACAACAAATTTCTCAAACGACAAGAATGAGAACCTTGAAATCGACACACTAGTCCGTGGAATTTACACTAGCCAACAAGTAATTGACTTTGAAGACAAAACAGTAGTTGTCACTCTTTCAAAGGGCTTCTCACCTCTAATCATCTTCAAGGATAAACACTGTGAAGAACTTGCATTTCCTAAGCAATTTTCGGCCACCCACGCATGTACAATATACCATATCATACTTCATACCAAGAGATTGCACATTGGGAACTCACAACGATCGCCGCTTTGCAATGTCTATAGAAAACCTTTTGTTCAAAACAATCAAAGTATTGGTTTGCCAAGTTCTCTCGTCAACCTGGGTGCGCATGCGTAAAGCGCAATTGCGGGGCATACATTAAATGCAAAATATGCACTATAGAATGCAAATGTAGAACGTCTTCTTTGTTCAAACATTGGTTATTATGTGTTTCCATGTGAACATCATCAGACAGCAAAATGAAACTCCAAAAAAATCTATTTGCCACAACAGCTAGGGCCTCCAACTTTCTTCATTACTTTCTCAGTAGCATAAAGATTATGGAAGCCTTTACTGGAATGCTTGGAAACCCTTGCAGGTAAATGACAACACTACTGCTTCCATGAAAATATGCAACTTGATTCGCAAAGACCCAATAACATCAGCTCAATACTATGTGCATAGATTCCAAGCGATTAAATGCTTGCTCAAACAAGATCCCTCCATCACAGGGAAGGTCATGGACTTCTATTTTGTCACTGAATTTCAGAATCATGGTAGCCAGCATGACCATGGGTTACTTGCCTCAATGCTCCAAAGGGGATTTGCTATCCATGGGGTAGGATGTTGTGTTGTCAGAGTTGCCCATTAGAATTCTTTAGTTTGAATTTATGGCCAGAATGATACAGATTTGGAAGAGCGAAGTTAAAGGCTGCAATTGGAAAGGCATCAGATCCTTACATGGAGATGCCTCACTAGGTAGGTCCATTTGGCTTTCAGATTATGCCTTTAAAGAGGACCCTTCCCTGATTACTAGTCATCCTAAAGTGGCGGCACGATTGTTTAGAAAGGGGCCGAGGACTTTTGGGGAAGTATGGGATCTGGGAGGACACAAATGGTTGGACCTATGCAATATCAAACGGACCTTTGCTTTGTCTAACTCTGAGTGTGAGGTAGTCAGATCTCTCTTGGAGAGGATCAGAGATGATTGGTCTATAAGCCACATCTTTAAAGAGGGTACTAGCTAAAAAGGCTTTCTATGGAAAATGGGCAAGCTATTTTCAAAACTATGTTTAAAAGATTTTAATGAGGAGATGCTGGTGTAGCACGAGACCCTTTGGATAGGCTTGGCACTTGGGCCATGAGACTATAGAGAGTATGGAAGGCTACCCCCTCCTTTAAAATCAACTTGATGTTGTGGAGGGTGCTGGTGGGTAAGCAGCTTGTTAGAGCGAGGATTTCCAAGTGGAACTCGAGGTTTCCCCCTTATGCCCGTTTTGTAATGGATACAAGAAAACTCATTACCACTTGCTTTGGGAGTGTTTACTAGTTCATGATTTATGGAGGGGAGTGGTGTCAAGATTTAGATCTATTCAAGTTTTCTCTAATCTCAGATGGAAGGTGGCAAGAGCAACTATTTCCAAAACTTGTTCATCATCTTCAAAGCCTCACTTCTCCTTCCAAACAACTGAGTTGTTCTCTTGAAGTCCGTCATGAAATCCTTAACTAATAATCTTGCAATGGGTACCCTCTTAAAAACCACCTTGTTCCTAAGAGACCAAATATGCATAATGACTAAACCCCTCACCAGCTGCCATGAACCATACAAGGCATCATTCATTCCATTCTTGTCTCTATGCAACGCTACGCGAAGGCCGCGCTTTTCTTTTCTTTTGTATAGTTTTTTACCTTTCAGTCAATAAAATGTTGTCAACTTTGTCGCAAAAAAAACAAGTTGAATGACTTCTGTCATTTATAAGGCCTGCCCAAAAGGAGTTGGAGCAAGGTTGCAACTTCTTGGCTGCATCACGATAATGTGGGCTTGGAGATCGAGATCGAGATCTAGAGAGAGAGAGAGAGAGAGAGAGAGAGAGAGAGAATGGTGGATCATTAAAAAGAAATACAAAAATAAGTATTTTCGCTTTGGAAGCAGGCCTCGCCTTCACTAAGGCCTCCGGTGGCAGGCCAAAAATAAAACCAACTCATTGAGGACCCCACTACAATTCATAATTCCACTTTGGGACAAACACAGTCATTGAAACAGACTTACAGGCACACACTTCTCACTACTCACATTGGTCTCACCATTCATTAATATACACTGGTCTTTCATACACACGAACATACACAACTCTTTCATAAACCTACACCCATAGCTTGAATGTAATTCATCCTTTTTTTTAAATGCGTGAAATCCATTCACAGAGATAGTCACCTCCCACAGGCTGGCATTTGTTTTTCGTTCAGAGTTTCTTCTTCATGTGTGAAGCAAGGCTTTCGTTAATGGACCCTGCCTTCTACCATGAGCAGCTAGCACGGGTAGCCATCCGAACATAGTCCTCACTTTGCTTAGTAAGTAGTAATCTTCATCTCTCTCACAAACATTTCAGAATAAGATTAAATTGATGGTATGCCTGAGGAGCTGCCTGGCTAGGATAGTTGCGAGTACACGTTCATTAGCAACTACATCCTGGTTGTATGGGAGAGTCTCGCATCGTGCTGTCAACACACAGTTTGATGTAGTAGGTTCTAGCAACAACATTTTCTGGGTTGCTATAGGTTGATAGGCAATATGAGTCAGTTTTGCACCATTGTAATCTTCGTTATGATGGGACGTTCAAGTTGGAAGGTTCTGTCGATACTTTGGGTCAATCCATGGCATGCGTGGCTGTTTTGTATCTAGGGCATTTTTTTGGGAGCTGTAGAATGATTGCTTGTACACAAACGTATGTCCACAAAGAACATTAGTTATCGCAAGGATGTATATGACTCTGCTTGTGTTACACGGTGAAAGCAAGTGCACACACGTTTGTGCCCGATCCCTTCCACATGCTTCATTCTATACTTGGTTTGCATTGCAGTTTTGACCTTTGTGCTTCCATAAGTGAACTTGAAGGTCTGACTCGAGATCATTCTCAGGAATACTCTCTCTGTGTGGCTGAGATGCACAGCAGAGAGCAGTTTGGAGTGGACAATGTGCCTGACAGGGCAGAACAATCCATTGCAGGGTTGAGCAAGCCTCTTCAAGCATTGCGGGAGCTTTTGTTATGGCCTCTTCTTTACTCCAGAGAGGCAGCCGTTCTTGGATTGAAGGTATATATGTGTAATTGCATTTGCCCTTTTCTTCATTTTCTTGATACATGGGTCAATGCATATGATGAACATTTACTGGCTGCTAAACAGACAGGCTGTCGTTTTTAACACCAAAATGAAGATTTTCATGCTGACAATTATTTGTTTGCAATAATGTAGTGGCCAAGAGGGCTTCTTCTGCATGGACCCCCTGGTACTGGCAAAGTACGTTCTTGATCAAAGCTTCCTGTACTATCTTAAATTTAAGAAGTCAAATTCGGATCGTGTAGAGTCACAACCTTATTTTCATGCAATTAAAACTCTGGTGCAGACGAGCCTTGTACATGCTATGGTTCGCGAATGTGGTGCTCATCTTACCAGTTTAAGGTATGGTTGTTTATCATTGAGTTTTGTTTTGGACCTAAATAATGCTTCTGCATGGGAAATGCCCAAATCTGCTTGATTGCAAGGGTTGTTTTGTGGACAAATAGCCAGTATATGTAGCAGAGCAAGACACATCATGGTGATATGGATCATCTAATGATAGCAGCCATACAACTTGCTTCTTAGGAGATGTGGAGTGTAGAACATGATAATAATAATATACAAGGCCAGGGCAAACAAGCTTATGCCTTTTCAAGTTCTTTGTGTGGAGCATCCTTCCTGGTGAGCATTCCCGAAGCCGCTGTTTTGCCAAACAATACATCCGCATTTACTGATTGAGACCAGCATCTTCTGCTTCCTGCCATGATCCGGGTGACACATGTCAACTATTAGAAAATGGTTTTGTTGCTTAAAATCATACTAAAGAGTAGAATCTACCTTGGACAGTAAGCTGTTGAGTGTTGTTCTGTTTCTTTTGCAGAAAGTGAGCTTCTTTGAAGTATGACCAAAATACAAATAGCCAGGATAAACTCTGGTGAAAACCTACAGAAAAGAAACGAAGCTGTTGGAACTAATTCGGAGAGTGCATATGCCACGAAGGCCCTGTGGCAGTATATATGAAAAATAAGCTGTGGTCCCACTCTTTCACGAAAGAAGCTGTTGAGTGGTTTTGTGTTGAATTAAGCTGCTATCAAAAATGCATTCAACAGTATACCCCTCATCCATTGTGGATGAAGTAAGCAAAGGACTTCTGAAGCAAGCCCTGTGTAGACTCCCAAGTCCAGTAATTAGCTGTGTAACTTTGTTGATCGATTCAAGAACTGTGCAAGGATATAGTAGATGGTACTTCAAGAATGTGCTGCTGCCATGCATTCAGTGCAATGGTAGACTTTGGGAATGCTACAGGATAAAGCTGCAGCTAGTGAATGGAATATGATGAACAACAATAATGCATGAATCAATGCTGCATTTGGCAACTATGACCGTGACATCTATCGTCACCTATATTACACTGTGCTTTGTGTAAGCAGCGAAGGGATTCACTGAATGCTGATTTAGGAGTCTGAAGACTACATTTGATGAAGTAGCTTGATTTATTCTAGGCTAGATTCCTTGGTAGTGGAGTCTTGTAGCCAATTGGTGTCATTCTGTTGCCACCCAGATAGATAGGGATGCCAGGATCTACATGCCTTCCAAAAACAGACTTGGAGAGCTAACTATCTGTTATATAAAGTTTGTATCATGACTGAAGCCGTGTAATTTCCTGCTTAGCCTTTGCCCAAGGTCATGGCCTCTTCTATATGTCCATGTTGTTGCCAATAGCTATCTCGTTCCTTTTTTTTGTGGTGTATTCTATTGGGTTGAGTAAGTGTTAAGGGTTGGCCACGTATTGTGTAGGTGGTTCTGCGTGGCACAAGTGCTCAGGAAGTTCGTGGAATGGAGAGATTCGCAGAGCTATGGTTATGGGATCAAAGCAAGATCTATGGAGTGGCAACCTTAGATGGCGGCATCAAGCATCTTAGGTAGAGTTGTGTGATGTAAGAAGTAGTGCTATGCCAAGAGAGGTGAGCATATGAGCCAAGCGTAGAGACATGAAGGCTGTTGATTTGTAACGGAGCAGGGATGAGCTTGTAATTTGCAGTACATCTCTAGTTCCTGTTTCGTCTATCTACATCTTGTTCACGTGCTTTAATTCATCCCACTTTTACATGTTGTAGTATTAATTACACAGTAGTTATTCAGTTGATATGTCCTAATTGGTATTCGAGTGTAGAGGTCTTGAACTTGCTCATATTGTGGAAGCATTAGCAATGGAATCTACAACAGATAGTTTTGCATCTGTAGAAAAATTCACAGACCACAGTTTTCCTTTGTGACAGACCACAGTTTTCCTTTCCGTTGATGAAGTGAGGTCTTTGGTCTGTGGTTGAAGGAAGAGAAAGGAAGCCACCAAATACACAGGGTTCATGAAAAATAACATTATGGAATCAAAGAATGACACAGCTGTTGGCTTGCTGGGACAAAGATGATGGATTCAAAAGTAATGCTGAAGCAAGAATTTTCAGTCAGAAGATGGCAGAGGATAAATATCTTGGAGCACACCTCCATGATATGCAAGTGATAGTGTGGCAGTTGACTGCTTCTGGTTCAAAGGTAGAAGATGAAGATGCAAGGCAAGGCATCTTGACTTTGAAGTTTGTCGGTGCATTGCACAGATTTGGTAAAAATCCTACGCCCAAGTTCTGGAGCTTTAGATTTCAAACAATGGTATGTTTTCCATGTTTCTAACTGAAGAACAAAGGTTGCAGATGGCCGGCAATGCCAGTATAGGTGAGAACAAGCATTCATGGTCAAGGAGTTTGGGTCAGTGAATATAAATGGGTAAAGATCAAACGTTGAGAAAGGCAGAAGCACCTGAAATTGCAAACACTGCAGCAAATTAGGACATCTCGAAGGGAAATGCTTAAAGAAAGCTTATAATTTACAGCTGAAGGCAGCAGAGGGAGCAGTGATGGTGGAGAAGAATGATTCAATTGAGGTGGTGGCAGCATGCATTGTCGAAGCATACACTGATGCTGATGATTATGATTTCTTGTTCTAAGATGCATCTGTATGATGCTGTAATAAGCGCTGCATGCTATATGTTTTTGTTGTTTCCTCTGGTTGTCCTTGATGTTAGTTGTTGAAGTTGTGAGTTGTGATCAATTTTTCAATTTCCTCTAGAAGCAACAGGCCTTTATGTCAATGGGGGCTTGTGAATGGTTTGCAGCGGAAAGAAACAAGCTGGATTTATGGCTGATAGTTGAGATCAGTCTGTGGCTACTCTCAGTTCGAAATGGGTACCTGGGTTGGCAAACCTCGTGTTATGGGTTGGCCCATGTTTGTTAGTGGTTCAAGTGCTTAGGTAGTTCATGGCAAAATCAATGCAGAGATTTGTGGAGCTATGGTTGTGGAGCTGAGGTGAGATCTATGGAGCAGTGAACTAATAAGCCAGTGGCATCCAGCATCTTAGGTAGAGTTGTGTTGTGAGAATATGTAGTCTATTTGCTATGCCACAAGAAGTGAGCCTGTGAGCGAGGTGTAGAGACATGAATTCTGCTGATTTGTAACTGAGCAATAATGCTAGTAGGATGAGCTCGTAATTTGCAGTACATCTCTAGTTCTTGTTTTGTCTATCTACATCTTGTTCATATCTTTAATTCCTCACACTTTTGCATGTTGTAGTGTCAATTATGCAACAGTTCTTCAAATCATGTCTCACAGCTTCTCTGGGAATATTAGGCAACCTGAAAAGGATAATATTTGAGGATCAAATATAAAGAGTGCTGGGTCTGAAGCTTTGTCCCCTGTTCCACCCATTTACCTTTTCAACAATGGAACGGCTCATTGTATTATGAAACTTCTTTAATTTTATTTGCCTGCTTATGAGAGGCCCATGGCCATCCCAAATTCTGTGATTCATGTAATTATGAACATATGTAATTTCTAATTGCAGCTTGCTTGTGTACATTGTTCTATCTGCATGTAAATTTCTGTAATTTACTAGCTTAGGAAATGATTCATTTAAGCTTAGAAATCGCTCTTTTATTTGTTGCGTATTAATATCAGCAAACACAGCACTTTCTTTCTTTTTTTTGCAAAAAAGAGACTTCTATTAAGTAAGAAAGAAACTCGCTAGAGCAAGCTCTGAGCGGAAATACAACATTATGAAATCATGAAGATAAATAAAACCCCCTCAAAGTGAGGTGGAAAACAACCAAGGCTAAGGCTGAAAGTGCCACCTCAACCCTGTAGGAGTCGCAGAGAAGAAAGGAGAATCCTTCCATTCCCTGAAGAAAGAATCCCTCCTAGCTGAGGGTGCACGGGAGTCTCCCTATATACTCATCCATATGGCCATCAAAGTATGTACGGTGTCTGTCCAGATACTAGCCAAAGTGTGCGAGGGATGAACCTGAGTACCCTCCATAGCCTCTGTGCATCTGGCTCTCCAGATATGCCAGGATGCTATGCTCGCTAAAGTCTCCCAAGAAGTATCCACAGAGGCATGTACATCTGTAAAAGGAAGGTGTGGTACCACATCCAACAAACATGACTCAATCTGATGACGTCGAACCAAAATGGCCCGAGAGGAGTCAAGTCTCTCATAGAATACCTGAGGCCCTGTAAGAGAAAGCCAAGCCACTGAGCCCCATGTCATAAAGAATGGGGAGTGAGCAAAGTGACTGAAAATCCTGGCTACCCCCATCCAAATCATCCTCGCCTGTTTGCAATCCCATAAACAATGTTGAATAGTCTCCGAAGCAGAGAGGCAACGAGGGCAAGTAGGGTCGGCTCTGAACCTGGATCTCCAAAGGTTCACTGCAATCCCACCATGGATAGAAAGCCAAAAGAACAGAGTGATCTTTCTATTCCTGTGGGATTTTCAGAGTCTCCTCCAGAAGCACCTCTGTAGATCCGCAGTGATATCAAATGTCTCCCAATGAGGAACTCTGGAAGGTTTCCAACCTCTACTACTGAGCTGAAATCTCTTGGCATTACTGACCGTGTAACGAAAGAAGGGGATGCTCTTCTCTCGATGCCCTGCGTCAATCCACTCCCGCTCTCCAGGGTCCCACTGCAAATACCTAATGGGAACTCTCCCGTAGAGCCAAAGCCTCCAAGACCCGGTGGAGAGTAGCCGGGGGTCTGGGTTGAGGAACCACTCTGAATCTGATCCCTGCACCAAAAGACCTATAACCCTGATAGGTTGAAAAGCAGACTCAAGCAAGATGTCCTCTGTGGATCTAAGCAATCTGCCACCATCCTGCACAGTAAAAACTAAAGCACCCTCCTGTGCATCTCGAAAGGTTAAAACTTGAAGCGGAACACCGCCTCTCGTAAAAGTACCTGCCCAAGTGGAGCAAGTGAGTGGCATATCATCTGTGTCTACCCACTCCTCTGGAAGGGCTGCCTCAATCTGCAAGATCCTCCCTGCACTCCCTTTGAGATGTCGTGTCAACTGAGACCTGGTCTCCTTTGGAAGCATGCGGAAAGCTTTCCAAGATCCCAAAGATGATGCAGGTCCCCTCTCCCACCTGGACCATTGCATGTAGAGTGAGGCACCAAGTGGTCTGCCATGATCATCTAAAATACTGTCATTCCACATGATGGGTTCCCTATCAATCTCTTCATGAGAGGAAGGAGGAATCCTCCGAAGAGTGCTCCTGAAACTGGCCCATGCTTTCAGAATGGCAACCATGAGAGGGGACGAAGGTGATCTGAGGTGTGCTGTGGTGAAGATCCACCTAATACTGCTCATCCAGTCTCCTCCTGAAGAAGGTGTGCATCTGTGTATGTTGCTAATAAGAAAGGCCTTCCACGGTTCCTGCCCTTGCATAAGTCTTCGCACCACCATCTTGCATAGTAAAGCTCTGCACTGTAAATCTGGATCAGCAATATTGAGACCCCCTTCCTGTGTAGGGAGGATGAGGGTCTCCTAAGCCACCCTGGCTAAGGTATCTGCTGTGCCATCAAGCCCACTCCAAAGAAAATTTCTGATCGGTCTTCTGAGCTGAGTGATGCAGTCCCTAGAATAGCACCAGCAAGAACAAACAAACCAGGCCGTAGCCAAGAGGACCTAGTTGACCACCACAACTCTAAAGGCAAGATCCAGCTTGGCTGAGCTGCAAAAAAGGAGCTTCCTCCTGATGCTCTTCAACACGGGAGCAAACTGCTGCACGGAAGAAATATCCAAGCCGACCTGGCAGCCCAAATAACTGACAGGCGCACCCCTCTGAACCCAAGTGAATCCTATGTCAAGCCCCCAAACTGGAGTGTCCTCATCACTGATCCAAAAGCCATTGGATTGATCACGCTTTCTTGATTGATGCTTTTGCAAAGTTACAGTCACTTTAATGTTCTTGGAAGCACGCAGTGAGAGTGCAATGTGGGAATGTGTACAAGCTAGCTCGTACATTTCTTCTCCTAGAGGTTAGACTTAGTGTTGGAGGCTCTTTCTTGGGAAGGGTAAATATTTAGCTGCATGTATGGCTCTTCGTTGCTTATGTTCTTTGGCCAATTGCCTTGCTGTTGGAGGAAAACTAGAATGAAGGTGCCTTTTGTTGCGTGCTCTTGAATTGTGTGGGATGTATGTTGTGCAGTGCAGGCTCAGTACACAGGGCTTATGCTGGGGAGAGTGAGAGGCTTTTGCGTGAAGCTTTTGCAGAATCATCATCCCAGGCTCTATCTGGAAAGCCAGCTGTAATCTTCATTGATGAGATTGATGCGTTGTGTCCACATCGGGACTCAAGGTACTACACAACTAGTGACCCATGCAGCTTTAGGATGTCATTTGAATGCTTCCATACACATTAAGATTTTCAGGATCTTGTTAATGTAGTCGCTAGGAAACTGAAAGGTCCGAGTTTCATATGTAATATTTTGGCTGAAAAGAAGGCTGGGACTAGTATGCAATAGAAACTTTCTTCATTGAAAACGTCTGTGTTCGCTATTTTATTCTGTTTGCTTTCAGGCACCAGCATGAGTCAAGGTTGGTGGCACAACTTCTTACATTGATGGATGACAAGAAGTATTCTAATGAGGCACGCATGGTTGTAGTAGCAGCAACGAACAGGTTGATACCAAACTTAATGAAGTACAGTCAAACTATATTAGTAAATTTCAAATGGTCAACTTTTGTTATGTAATGATACCATCTGCAGTGCATGTGGTTTTTCATACATGGTTCTTGCAGGATTAATGCCATTGATCCAGCACTTCGCAGACCTGGGCGGTTTGACAGAGAAATAGAGATTACAGCACCTAATGCTGAAGAGCGCTTTGAGATTCTAGAGGTGAAATATTCTATGTGAGTTTGGAAGATGCTTTAGCTTTCAATGAGGTGAACATTGGAAATATTGAGCATCCAGAAAGTTTCAACTGGAATCGTCTTTAGGATGTCGAATTTCAATGTGGTTTGAGGTCATATATTGCTTTATGTCAATCTCAAGTATCTGCTTGTCTGTGTTGTCGTCGTTTGTGTTGAACAAATAGCATAATGTAAGGAGATCCATGGGATCATTTGAGGCAGCCTATGGCAGATGTACATTCAGCGGACTTGGGTATCTCTAGTGCAGCCACATGCCACCAAGATGGCATTCTAGAGACTCTTTTCTTCACACCACTGAGATGACTTCATCCGAATGCTGGGATACCAAAAGATCCACCAACTATCAGTCTGTACAGGTCTCTGTAAGGGTAGCTACTAAGCTATGACCAGCTTTGGATATCATTTGACCGATTTCTCATCGAGCAGGGCAAGAGGCTGAGCCCACATGATGCATTAGCTGAGATCATGCTTGAGGTGGAGACATAGGAGCACCTATTGTTGAGATGCCCTAGATACAATGAGATCCGCGGCAAATATTAATGTCCTTTTGAGTAGGTTGCAGGATGGGAGTCGAGTCATTGACTACTTGGACCAACTCAGAGGTCTAGAAAACCAATGCACCAACATCCTCGAACTCATATGCCAGGCCTGATAAGTAGACCCTATCAATGTCAATACATGGCTCCCACAATATATCCCCCTCTTGACTCTAGGGACTAACTAGGAACATGGAACCACATACTATAAATAAATACATCATTTTTTGAGGACTAGCAAAGGAAGAGGACCTTTATTGACTCTTCAAACATTCATTTTAGAGGGACTACTCAAGACAGAGAACCTTCATTACATAAGAGAAAATGAGAATACATATGGATTGTCATCCTCAATGAGGGTGACATGGGCAGTGAGTACGTGGTCGAGGTCTAGAATCTCCTCTGGTGTATCAATAGAAACTAGATTAGCATGGTGTTGTTCTTGTTTTTTCTCCTTCTTCTTGAAGCAATATGCTTCACTATGACCCTTCCGTTTGCAATATCTGTGTATGATATTCTTATTGGCTTGCCATTTGCTTGTGGAAATAAGAGCCTCTTTAATGCCGAGTGTAGGAGTAGATTCCTTTTCCTTGTTCCGACAGTATTTCTCAATAAGAAGAGCAACCAAATCATCAAATGTGGTAGCTGCAAGTCATAGGACCTCAATGTTGTGCTCAAAACGAGAAATACCTTGCATACTTTTGATCGGTGCTAGATCTCCTTAGCCTTGGATTTGAAGTTGACGTGATGAATGAGAGAATCTGCCAAGCATAGCCCAATAAGAGCAATAGCTTTGTCATTCTGCTGCTTCTAAAGTTTGAGGAGTTGTTGATCCGTTGGAGTGGCATCAGTTGCAATGATGTCCCATACTCCTTCCTTCATGAGAAGCAAATGCAGCTTCGTCTGCCAAGTAGGAAAGCCTTGGCCCTTGAACTTCTCCAACGAGCAGAGAGGTGGAGTATAGAGATGTCATCATGAGAGAGATGGAGCAGCAATTTGTGGGCAAAATGAGGGCAGCTCAGCTCACTAGCTCATGTAGAATGGGAAAGGCAAAAAATATCAGCAATGGCACGCATCCCGAGGGCACAAGAGGGCTGGTACGGACAGGAGCAGTCGCGGCAGGTGCAGCAGTAGTGGGCCAACAGTACGGACATGTTGGAACAGTCCATACGGTTCGAGGCAGTCCGTATGGACTGTACGGCCTGTTTGCAAGTCGATGAAGCAGTTGGTGGCGAGGCAAAAGAAGCGGCTGTTGGCGAGGCATTTCGCGCTGAAGAAGGGGTAGTTGATGGCGAGGTAGATCAGCTGCAAATTAGCTCCAACGGCTCCGAAGGTGAGGCTAAGGAAAGCAAGATGGGAAGAAAGAAGTGGAAGGGATCTCTATCTTGGAGGAGAGGGGAGCTTCCATTTGCAGGCTTCTCTCATTTTCTAGGTAGAGCAAGGAGAAAGGGAGGCTCTGATACCACATGAAGGGACATGGTGGAGAAAAGAGAGAGAGAATAGGCTAGGAAGAGAGATAATGATACCCAAAGAAAGGCATAATGAAATGGAAATGAAATGACTAAATAATGAACAAATGAAAGTACTCACATGTAGACCAAAGAGCTTGTAGCTTGATACTTGATTGATTTGACACTAGACAAGTATAGCTCTTATATAGAGCACACACACACATATGAACACCAATGCATATGGGATAACTCCCAATGTGACATGTGGCATCCATAGGACACACTAGATTAGAACTCACACTAGAACTCACTAGAACACACCAAACTGACTTAACTTGGCTTCATGTTCTAACATTTAGTTTGCTTAGTCTGACTATCCGATCTTGGATGATATGAAGACTCATACTCAAGGTTGTTTCTAATTTTGAAACATTGATTGCCAAATGATGCACTAAATTTTGTCTCTCTATCAATGGCTTTATCCCTTGGCAACATCCATAGAGTTTGAACAACTCTTCCTCTAGCACTTGTGTCAATTTTAAGCTCTTAGCATTTGACCGGGTAGGAATAAATTGTGCAAATTGGTGAGTCTATCTAGTACCCCCCAAATTGCATCATGTCCTTTTGCATTTAGGTAATCCAATGACAAAGTCCATCGAGATGCTTTCCCATTTATCATCAGGAATCTCTAATGGCAGTAGCATTCCTCCAACTTTATGGCGCTCTGTCTATTAAGCTTGCAAGGTGGTATCTCTGGACATAGTCCTTTACATAAAACTTCATTTCTGGCCAACAAAACTTAAAAGTGCCTTTTGACCAAAGTCTAAATTTCTGTGTGTTCTGTGATACACAAATTGTTCCCAACCTTATTAGTAATCCTTTCCTGATGGCATATATGCTCCTCATCACGTAGCAATGCATTTTCAAGTTCTAAATTGTTACACATTCCTTGCTAATCAGCTTCACTGTATCGACCCCAGACCGGGCAAGAAGGAACATACCTAGTGGAGACTCTTGCTTTGGGAGGACCGTCCTTTGAGGGAGCTGCAATGGATCCAAGCAAGTCATTTTTGCCATCTAGGATAGGGCAATCTAAGAGGACGAAGCAAATCCATTCTTCCCCTACACCACCCATATTGGAAGATGTTCGAAGTTGGCTGCCTCCCCTTCGACCCCGTCCCTTGAGAGACATTGGCTAGAGCGGCACGTGCCACATGAGGTTCTTAGCAAGTTTTGGTCATGCTTGTGCACTAGACCTGCCAAGGAAGATCTCTTATTCTTTTAGTTGGTGGCATGGAGGCCTCTCAGTTTGCCCATAGGTGGAGCAGATGAGGATAGTGTTGTCATTGCTCAACACGTGATGAGATGATCACACATTTACCTGTGGAGCTGCCCTGCAGCCCAAGGGATTTGGCTATGCTCTCTTAGGACTGTTGTGAGAAGGTGACAGATTCGACAAGTTTTCATGTTTGGTATGGTAGCCTGGCTGACAGGAGGGCCACACATTGCATGATTTCCTTAGCTGACATGGTGGATAGGGAGAGAGTCACAAGCCATGACATTCCGGATTTGTGCCACCCTCTCACCAGAAACTTGCGTTCTTGCCAAAGAAGAACATCTAGTAGATATTTTCCAGGATCACCGCCTAGAACATTTGGGTTGTGTATTGTATGGGGGGGCAGCAAATTCGCCTGGTTCTCCCCTCTATTACATTTTTGGCATTGAAGCACCGATGAGTCCTAATGACCAAGTGTTACGCTCAAGTCGAGGTAACATGACCTCGGAAGGGTCAGTCGACATTTCTTTTAAAGGATCAATGTTTGTATTATATTTGTTTGGGCTTCATGTAAATGATTAAGAAAGAAATAAAGGTCAAGGTCCTTGGTGAGGGTGACCGGGTGACATGGCACTAGACTAGGTGGATCTAAGGCTAAGGGACCTAAATGCATGAAATGTGCCTAGGGGCAAATGGTTTCAATGACATCCCAAGAGAGGGGTAAATGATGCATTAAGGAGGGACCCTAGAAAGAAGATATGTGGCATACTAGATCCATCTAGGGAATTTTGGGGCTTGGTGGAATTTAGTAGGCAGGAACTTCACGTAACAGTGAGATTTTTGCTGAGAGCCTGCTACCACCAAGGTTGGCTGGGAGGAAAATCGAGGTGCCTGTGCCCGTGAATCGTGAATCAGTTAGGAGTAAACAGATTAAGTCGTTTCATTTGGTATCAGAGAGGCAGGTGATTGGAAAAGGGGGATCACGAGAGGTTTTGGGCTGGCCAGGCGCATGCTTAAGCTCACGGGCTGTTTGCGTTATTAGGTTCGCATTATCTGAAGTGGTTCGTCAACCTTGGAGTTGCGGGTGAAAGAATGGCAGGATTGCGTACAATCGCAGGTTTCCTTCAGGACTCCTTGGTATCGCGGCAAGGGACTAGCTGTTGTAATCTGGTGGTGTCGTATACTTCGTCGATGATTTGAAGGTGTGAAAGATGAACAGCGTACGACGAGAGCCACTTACGTGATAGTGCAGACAGATTCGGTATTCAATTACCAGTGTGTCCAGACTGAAGGAAGTGGTAACTGGGCATGGTCCCTTAACGATTCTCAAAGTGAAGCCTCAACTACGAGCTGGCAGGATACGTCTGCAAGCTCCACCCACAGCAGCCTTATCAGTTAGCGACAGGAATCGAGTGAAGGATTTTGCGCTGTACCTATATGATACACTAAAACGCGACGCGAAAGATCTACAGACACAAGGTCTATTAAAAAGGGCGTCGTGATTACCTGGTGGAGATATTCATTTAGTTTCAGGCTACCATATCTTGACGCGATCGAACCAAGTGTTGGTTTAATGGTTTAACGAAACCATTAAGAGATGGATAGAAGACCAAATGCTGGTAAGTCTGTCTGCTGATTTCGTAAAGCATACGCTGTGGTACAAATGGGGCCCAAGAATCGCTTACCACGATGCGAAGGGAACATGCAGCAAGAATTATAACCAGGGAGCTCTCTTTGCCTTCTAAGCTTTGTTGGAGCATATGCTTGTTTATTTACCTCCGTGTGTGAGTCAACTTAGATTGCAGGAGTTTCCCTAGTATAGGGAAAAGCGGGTTTGGTTACAGTGTGATATATGCCTGGTTAGCTATAAATTTGGAAGTTGGACTTGTGATTTGTAATTATAGTTTCAAGCGGTGTTATAAAATTTATTTAAAAAAAAAAAAACACCCATTGACCTAAATGGAAGTAGAAGAAGCAGCTTCTAGGATGGATCTCGTAGAGTCGGGAGTCCTACCGACCCTGCAAGTGTCGCGCCCAACAGGTCATACACTGTCTGGCAGAATTGCAATGTTAGAGGATGCCTTGCAACATATTTTAGCGCAGCAGTTACAAACAAATGTAGGGCAGTTTGAGCTCAGGAAAATGGTGCATAGTATGTCTGCTAGACCATCTCGTGAGAAGAAAGGTAAATCTCCGATGGAACCAGAGTCCAGTGTTCGTACGATCGAGCCTAGGAGGGCTAAGGTGCCTAATATTGCCAATTATAGGCCAGAAAAGTATTCTGGTCGGATGTCTGACCGTAGTTCCGACATCATTGCCACCTGGTTACACAAATGGGACGAGGCCTTCGCCATTTATGAAATCAGAAATGATATGAAGAAAATCCGCGAGGCCATTCATATGTTTAATGAGGCAGCGGATAGGTGGTGGATAAAACAACAGAAAGATGGAGTAGTATCCACTACTTGGGAGGGGTTTAAAAAGGAATTTAGAAAACACTTCTTACCTCTTGATGAAGCATCCCGAGCTTGGGATCAGTATCGAAACCTTCGTTAGAGAAATTTATCAGTGGCAGAATACACTGATAAGTTTAGAGAAAGTGTAATGAAGGTTGATGAACCCCTACCTCAGTCAATCCAAGTGAAAGATTTTATCTTTGGATTGAATGATCGAATTAAGATGGAAGTTCGGGCTAAGTATGCGAACACGCTAGATGAAGCCATTGCCATAGCCTTGAACTATGAGGATGCAAAAGGGAACAGACCAAGTGGGTTTGTGCAAGTTGGGACTCAGTATGGGTACCCGAAGAAAACTGGGTTTAAGAAGAAGTGGATTAGCAAAAGGAGTGCCTCACAGCCTAGGGGTCAAGCCAAGCAAGCGAAACCAGTTGAGACTCCAAAATCAAGTACCACCATTGGAATGAAAAGAAAAGTAACACCAATGGCAGCCCGGGCTTGGTCGAAGTCTTCTTTGAATCCAGAGCAAAGGGAAAAAGCGAGAAGAGAAGGCTTGTGTTTTGGATGCCTTCAGTCTCATCAGTGGAAAGATTGTCCACGAAAATTCTAAGATGATACCAAGAGGAAGAGAAAATTGGAAATTGGGAGAAGAAGCGTGAATAAAACACACGAAGACAGGATATGGGGTAGCAGGAGAGGTGTGATAGGTGCGAGAAGAAAGACTTGAAGCATAGAAGAGTTTGTAGGTGATGCAAAACAGAATGTTCATAGTGGGAAGCAAGAAGCCTTCCACCCCCTCCAATGCACAGCCTTCCTCTTCAAAGACAAGCCAATATGCCCAGAGGTCTGGTTCGGGAAAATAACAAAAAGGGCCCAGATCATGAAGCACCTTGTGCAACACACAAAGAAATGCTTCGGTTCCTCCTTTCAGAAGAAATCATGTCGAGATAGGCGAATCTTCTGGCTCCCACTACTTAATCCCTCTCTCTATACCCTGATTCTTTTCAGCAGAAAGACTCCTTCGGAAGTAGATTGTAGGGTTACCAATACCTCTATACACAATCTTTCCCAATACAAGCTGTCTTTTGTAGAAAGGAAACTCTTAGGCTTAGGTCTAAACTACATCCCTCCGCCTAAACCTTGCCCTCCATCTAGCATTTTCACTGAGTATGAACTCTTTGCTAGACAGATGCATCTCAGGTGGAAGGATCGTTGGATGGCTGAGATGGTGGTCTCAGAATGCGACGTGGAAATGGAGAGAAGTCCCAGGGTAGAACAAACGCAGATTCAGCTAGCGGGATCTTCTCAAAGATCAGTACCTTTTTTGTTATGTGTGTCTGTTGCTAAGTTAGTAACTAGTGCACCTGATAATATCCTGTCAAAGCCCGCAGCAACGGGGTATACAACCTTTAATGATACGGAGTTAATTAAGATGAAAGGACAAGTAGCTAATCATGAGGTTATTCCATCTGACTATGCATATACAGTCAGGATGGCAGACCGAAGTTTAGCTGAAGTATGGGACCGAAGGGTTACCCAATTGGAGCTTTGAATTCAGGCCTATGCTGAGAAGCTTGATTTTGAAATGACTAAGCTTGCTCATGTAGACATAGCCCTAGGTAAGGCTTGGCATTCTAGAAAGAATCCAGCCATAGATTTTTTTTTTTTTCCATGAAAAAGACTTCTATTAAGTAAGAACAAAAACCCGCGAGAGCAAGCTCAAAGCGGAATACATCATGAAATCATGAGGATAATAAAAAACCCCCTCAGAGTGAGGTGGAAAGAAACCAAGGCTGAGGCTGAAAGTGCCATCTCAACCCTGTAGTAGATTCAGAGAAGAAAGGAGAATCCTTCCATTCCCTGAAGAAAGAAGCCCTCCTAGCTGAGGCTGCACGGGAGTCCCCCTGCATACCCGTCCATACGGCCATCAGAGTGTGTACGATGTCTGTCCAGATACTAGCCAATGTGTGCGAGGGATGAACCTGAGTACCCTCCATAGCCTCTGTGCATCTGGATCTCCAGATATGCCAGGCTGCTATGCTCGCTATAATCTCCCAAGAAGTATCCACAGAGGCATGTACAGCTGTAAAAGGACGGTGTGTAACCACATCCAACGAGCAGAGCTCAACCCGATGATGTCGAACTGAAATGGCCCGGGAGGAGTCAAGTCCCTCATAGAAAACCTGAGGTCCTGTAAGAGAAAGCCAAGCCACCGAGCCCCAAGTCATAAAGAGTGGGGAATGGGCAAAGTGACTGAAGATCCTGGCTATCCCCATCCAAATCAATCTCGCCTGTCTGCAATCCCATAAGCAATGCTGAATAGACTCCGAAGCAGAAAGGCAACGAGGGCAAGTAGGGTCGGCTCCGAATCTGGACCTCCAAAGGTTCACTGCAATCCCTCCATGAATAGAAAGCCAAAAGAAGATAGTGATCTTTCTATTCCTGTGGGATTTCCAGAGCCTCCTCCAGAAG
Organism: Dipteris shenzhenensis; assembly: GCF_047967505.1. Classification (NCBI taxonomy): domain Eukaryota; kingdom Viridiplantae; phylum Streptophyta; class Polypodiopsida; order Gleicheniales; family Dipteridaceae; genus Dipteris; species Dipteris shenzhenensis. Next base: position 10,279,198 of record NC_141623.1, read on the forward strand.
TACCTCTGCTGATCCGCAGTAATACCAAAAGTCTCCCAATGAGGAACTCTGGAGGGTCTCCAACCTCTACTACTGAGCTGAAATCTCCTGGCATTACTGACCGTGTAACGAAAGAAGGGGATGGTCTTCTCTCGATGCCCCGCGTCAATCCACTCCCACTCTCCGGGGTCCCACTGTAAATACCTGATGGGAACTCCTCCATAGAGCCAAAGTCTCCAAGACCCGGTGGAGAGTAACTGGGGGTCAGGGTCTAAGAACCACTCTGAATCTGATCCCTGCATCAAAAGGCCTACGACCCTGATAGGCTGAAAAGCAGACTCAAGCAATATATCATCTGTAGATCTGAGCAATCTGCCACCATCCTGGACACTGAAAACCAAAGCATCCTCCTGTGCACCTCGGAAGGCTAAGACCTGAAGTGGAACCCCGCCTCTCGAGAAAGTACCTGCCCAAGTGGAGGTAGTGAGAGGCATATCATCTGTGTCTATCCAAGCCTCTGGAAGGGCTGACTCAATCTGCAAGATCCTCCCTGCACTCCCTCTGAGATGTCCTATCAACCCTGACTTGGTTTCCTCTGGAAGCCTACGGAAGGCTTTCCAAGATCCCAAAGAAGAAGCAGGTCCCCTCTCCCACCTGGCCCACTGCATGTAGAGTGAGGCACCCAGTGGTCTGCCACGATCATCTAAAATACTGTCGTTCCACATGATGGGCTGCCTATCAATCTCAATCCAGCCATAGATTGGAAAAAGCACATTTATCAATTCGAGATGAATGATGTGTTGTATGTCTTACGAGGTGAAAAGGATATACCTCAAGGACCGTTGGTTTTCGTGATGGAAATCGAAAAGCTCAAGAAGAGTTTTTGTTTCTTTGTATAGCATCGGTAGAGCCGGTTGATGATTCTTCGACTAGTACTGATGTTGCTCAAAATGGAGAGATGGCCAAGTTGGCTGATCAAATAGCAGAGGAGTTCTCTAATCATTTTAGGGATGAGCTACCTTATGGGTTACCTTCAGAGCGGAATGTTCAACATAAGATTGAACTAATCCCGGGGGCAGAACCTGTAAATAGACCTCCCTATAGATTGAGTTTTACCGAAGAAGAGGAGGTGCGAACACAACTGGAAGAATACCTCAAGTTGGGGCAGATTCAACCAAGTTTTTCACCTTTTGCTTCGCCAGTGATATTAAAAAAAAAGAAAGATGATACTTTTCGCCTCTGTATAGATTACAGAGCATTGAATAATATCACTATTAAGCATAGGTATCCGATGGCTCGGATCGATGATTTGCTAGATGCATTACATGGGGCCATAATTTTCAGTAAGATAGATCTTAAATGTGGCTACCATCATATCCGTATTAGAGCCGAGGATGTGCATAAAACCGCTTTTAGAAGCAAGTTTAGACATTATGAGTTTTTGGTAATGCCCTTTGGACTTACCAATGCTCCAGCTACATTCGTCATGCTTATGAACGATTTACTACGTCCGTATATCAGAAAGTTTGTAGTACACTTTATTGACGATATTCTGGTATTCAGTAAAAGTATTACTGAACATCATGAATACTTAAGAATAGTGTTCAGTACTTTGAGAAAAGCCAGTCTTTATGTAAATAAAAAAAAAACTATACTGTGTATGGTAAGCCTTGAATATTCAGGATTCATAATTACTCCTGAGGGGATAGAAATGGATCCAAAGAAAGTGGCTGCGATACTGACTTGGCCAATACCTCAGAGTTTGACCGCTTTGCGATCATTCTTGGGATTTGTCCAATTTTATCCAAGGCATATCAAAGGATATTCCGAAATAGTATTGCCATTGATTGATCTGACCTCAGATAAAGTACCTTTTATATGGGGACATAATCAACAGGAAAGTTTAAACACCATAAAACAAGCTGTGGTCTCAGGACCGGTCTTAAAAATAGTTGATCGCCAGAAACCGTTTTTCCTTGAAACTGATGCAAGTGGCATTGCGGTAGGAGCAGTTCTTCTCCAAGAGGGAAGGCCAGTAGCCTTTGAAAGTAAGAAGCTTTCTCCCTCTCAACGAAATTGGCCAACTCATGAATTAGAGTTGTATGCTGTTGTCCATGCTCTGAAAACATGGAGACATTATTTGTATGAATCAGAGTTTTATGTGGATGTTGATCATGATACTCTGAAACATTTTTGTAAACAACCTGACTTGAGAGGCCGCCAAGCTAGGTGGGCAGAACTCATGCAGGAGTTTAACTTACGGATTCGGTACCGAAGGGGGAAGGATAATAAAATTGATGATGCATTGTCACACATTATGCATAATATGAGTTTCACGGTATTAGAGAGTGCTCTAATGACCGAGATTAGAGAAACTCAAAAGGTGGACGAGTTTGTCCAGAGCCTTTGGCCTAAGGCTCATGTATTAAAACCCGGTAAAAAGGATAACCTGGCATCCAGAAAAGGCCAAACTTATGCAACATATGCCATAAGGGATGGTATGCTGAAAAGAAATGGCAAGGTAGTAGTACCTAATCAGAATGATCTCAGGCAGAGAGTCATTCGACAATGCCATGATAGCCCATGTGCGGGACATCCAGGAGTCGAGAAGACGGATGATATCATGAAACGAGATTTCTTTTGGCCAAAGATAAAAAAGCATATTCATGAATATGTGACACGTTGTTTTTCGTGTCAGGTTAGTAAGGCAGAGCGGGTGAAGCCACTCGGACTTTTACAGCCCTTGGAGATACCACTAGGTAAGTGGGAGAGCATTTCCATGGACTTTATTGTAGGTCTGCCTACGACACAAGGTATGATTCTATCCTTGTGGTGGTCGATCGTCTTATCAAGATGGCTCACTTCATTCCAACTAGAGAGTCTGTTAGTGTCCCGCAAGTGGCGGATTTGTTTATTAGACATATACTTCATTTGCATGGATTACCCAAATCCATAGTGTCAGACAGAGATGTCAAATTTACCTGTCATTTTTGGACTGCGGTATTTGAGACACTAAGGACTGAGTTGGGAATGAGTAGTGGGGATCATCCAGAAACGGATGGTCAGACGGAAAGAATCAACCAAATTTTAGAGGATATGCTTAGAGCATATGTATCATGGAGGCAACATACATGGGACAAGTGGTTGCCATTGTTAGAGTTTGCTTACAATGATAGGAAACATTCCTCTACAGGGTTCAGTCCGTTTGAGCTGAACTATGGTTACAGAGCGAATCCAACTATAGTTGGAATACCTCAGAAAGTGCCTAGTGCCGCGAACTTTGTGGTTCAGATGTGGGAGATGCTAGCACTTGCGAGAGCTAACATCCGCCAAGCTATGGATAGAGCTAAGGGGTATGCGGATGAAAACCGATCCGCTAGAGAATTTAAGGAAGGAGAAAAAGTTTTTCTCAGAGTCCCTTCGCGCTCTAAGTCTTTGACTGCAGGAGAGTGTACTAAGTTATCACCTCGATATTGTGGGCCATGGTTAATTCTAAAAAGAATAGGCAAGGTAGCCCATAAATTAGAATTGCCACAGGGTTGTAAGGTGCACCCAGTGTTTCATGTTTCTCGTTTAAAGAAATTTTTGCATACAAGTGACTCACTAATCGAGGGTGTTGTTTTGTTTCAGGAGATAGAGGATAATGCAAGAGGCAAACCAACAGGAATCGTGGACCAAGGAACAATGCAAGTACGCAATTGGAAGATACTCACGGTGTTGGTTGCATGGCATGGTTTACCTCTATCAGAAGCTACCTGGGAATCCGTATACCAGTTACGGAGAGTGTTCCCAGAATTTATCATCGAGGACGCTGATGCCTGAAGAGGGAAGGAATGCTACGCTCAAGTTGAGGTAACATGACCTCGGAAGGGTCAGTCGACATTTTCCTTTAAAGGATCAATGTTTGTATTATATTTGTTTGGGCTTCATGTAAATGATCAAAAAAGAAATAAAGATAAAGGTCCTTGGTGAGGGTGACATGGCACTAGGCTAGGTGGATCTAAGGCTAAGGGACCTAAATGTATGAAATGTGCCTAGGGGCAAAGGGTTTCAATGACATCCCAAGAGAGGGGTAAATGATGCATTAAGGAGGGACCCTAGAAAGAAGACATGTGGCATACTAGATCCATCTAGGGAATTTGGGGGCTTGGTGGAATTTAGTAGGCAGGAACTTCACGTAACAGTGAGATTTTTGCTGAGAGCCTGCTACCACCGAGGTTGGCTGGGAGGAAAATCGATGTGCCTGTGCCCGTGAATCGTGAATCAGTTAGGACTAAACAGATTAAGTCGTTTCACCAAGTTACTACAGCCTTTGCTATTTTTTGTCTGCTTTCTTTCTTTGACGGATCTGTTTTATACCAAGAGCAATGAGGAGCATTGAGCAAGCAGAACTCACATCAAAATCTTGAGGGATGGTTTTGTACAAAATTACTGCAGTAGACTGGGTTGAACCAGTGAGATGCTGCTTTCTTTCTTTGACGGATCTGTTTTATACCAAGAGCAATGAGGAGCATTGAGCAAGCAGAACTCACATCAAAATCTTGAGGGATGGTTTTGTACAAAATTACTGCAGTAGACTGGGTTGAACCAGTGAGATGCAGAGTTGTACGACCAGTATGAAACTCAGCAGATCAAGGTGATTTGCATGATTAGGTGTTTTAAATTGTCTAATGAAGTGAGAATCTGTGTTGCTTCTATGTACACTTGTTTCAGTGCTTATCTGGGTTATCTTTGTGCTATAGCTGGTCAGATCGTGTAGACAAATTGCCTTTATAATATTTTGCTTATGATGTACTTCAGTAAGATAGAATTAAAGATAAGCAATGGCAAAGAGAGAGGCACATCAATGCTAGATCCATAAATTGGTGAGTTTTGTCGATTGCTGATGTTCAAGTTGTCAATCCTCAGTTGACATGTAGTGTATCTCTTGTCACATTTTGCAGCTTCATGCAAGACACCTCCCTCTGGATAGTAATTTGAAGCTGAAAGCTGTGTCTGATATGTGCAATGGATATGTTGGAGCTGATATAGCTGCTTTGTGCCGTGAAGCTGCTATGATAGCTCTCAGGAGAACCTTGCAGGCTGGCGAGGAAGCAGAAGTGCCGCAAATCAGAATAGAGGATTGGGAGCAAGCACATTTAAAAGTGGGACCCAGCATAGTTAGAGGTGCAGCTGCTGAGGTGCCTAAAGTCTCATGGGAAGATATTGGAGGACTACATGAAGTAAAGGTTGAAGCTAATTTTCACAAAGATAGTTGAGATTATCATTTGATTAAATTAATTTATCAACCGACAATGATTTGGGTTCAATAATTCTAATACTGGTTTCAACTAATTTTACTCTATGTACTTTGCACTGTCCTCAGAAAAAACTTCGACAGGCAGTTGAGTGGCCCATTCAGCATGCGGATGCATTTGCAAGGCTTGGTCTTAAGCCTCCTCGAGGAGTCCTACTGCATGGTCCTCCAGGTTGCTCTAAGACAACATTGGTCAAGGCTGCTGCCCATGCTGCAAAAGCAAATCTTTTTTCTATGAGGTATTCCCCATAAAAAGTTCCTTCTTCACTACATTAAAAAAAGGCAGCAGGAGAGAAAAGTTACTTTGTCTTCCTGAGAGATTCAAGGCACAATCATGAGACAACAAAATTAAGAGTCATGGCAGCTAGGTGTAAGGAATATTAGTCATCCTGTTACGGTCCTTCGGGTCACCATCCGTGGATATATTAAAGTTGAGGCCTTGCTTCAAAGATGGTAGATTTACCATCTCATGTCAGAGATGCTTTCTTACGGTGTGTATATGAAGTGTCGTCTTTATCGTCTTTAGTTTTGTGCTTGAGAGCATTTGGAAAGAGATCTGCAACCTGGTTGCCATGCTTCAGTCACTAAGATTTCCGGAGCCTCATGGCATTGAGTTTAGGTCCGACTCTTTGTATGAGGCAGAGCTGGGAGATTGGAACTGAGTATGTGGAAATGCTGAATGCCTGGGTATGTTCCTGAAGATGTAACATGTCTTGGGGAAACAAAAGTCCTTGCCCATTATGCCACTCCTCCCTGTTACTGCTGTCCAATCAAGGAGTGACCTTCCCACTGCTAGGTCTGCCAGCCCAGCCCAGTGTGGTGCACCCCACCCACTGCGTTCCTCTGCTCCAGCCCCCTTTCTTCCTCCCCCTCTCCGTTCCGCCTTAGCCCTTGTCTTAAGCTTCATAATTCTGCATTCTGCATGGCAGCAGTAGGGGTAGAAATTGCAAGAGCATGGGCTGCTCTTTTCTCAAAAAGATCAAGCTGAAAAAGCCCACGCAGTAGAGTACCAGATAATCTTAAGGCATAATCATTTTCCCTGTCTCGGACAGCACATTTGTCATCCTCAAAGATGACCTGAAATCCAGCTCTGTTAAGAGTGGACACTGAAAGAAGATTCTTGGTGATACTAGGCACATATAAGACATCTGAAAGTCTGAAAACTGAGCCATCAATGGCAGTAAGCTCAACTTCTCCTGTGCCACGTACTGAATATGACGAGTTATTGGCACAAGTGACTTTCTTACCAACGGGAGGTGGATGCAAGGAAGTAAAAAGACACTTCCTAGAAGTGATATGCTTGGATGCACCGCTGTCAAAATACCAAGTGTTCAGTGTTTCATTGACACTGAAAGCAGATGCATCCGTGGAAGAGTCATAACTACAAGTAAAAAATGCTTATGTATCATCATTACAAGTGGTTGTACTATCCTGAGTATCTGGAGCAGCCAGCCTAGAATCTGAAATGTGTTATGCTCTAGTCGAGATAGCATGACCTCGGATAGATCGGTGGGCATTTTCTCTTAGATGACCAACTTTTGTAATAATTAATGTGCGTAATTAAATGGTCAAGAGAAGTAACTGCCAAGGTCCTAGGTGAGGGCGTAATGGCATTGACTAGATAGTTCTAATAGGGCTAGGGCCTAGGTGCATCTAAATGTGCAAATTGCCAAGGGGCAATTGTTTTAAAAGGAACTCCAAGAGAGGGGTGAAAAAGGATGCATCTAAGTAAGGGCCTAAAATGTGACATGTGGCCAGGAACTATCTAGGGAGATGTGGGTCTCAGGGATAAGGATGGAAAAAATAACGAAGAAATGTACGTAATATGACGAATCTTATCCTGAGAGTTTGGCTGGGTGGAAAAATTGAGGTGCCATCGCCCGTGACTGCACTAGCGTAGGAATTGAGGATGGGAAGGGTATAACAAAATGCAAGATAAAAAGGCATAATCCTGTCCAACAAAGTTGGTTGCAGCATCCCCACTGTTAGATGCATGAGGAGCTGAATCTGAAACAGCCATACCGGAGCTGTTTTTCTTCTCTTTTGCAAGCCTTTTCCTGCATTCTGCAATGTGATGACCTGGCTTTTTGCAGTAATGACAAAAACCCTTCTTCTTGGGCTTACTTGCATCATTTTTAGCCTTTTGTGAAGGCTGTCCTGACCCACTGGAAGGCTGATTTACTGATGTCTTTGCTTGTCCCTTTGTTTTTGACTTAAACTTTGAGAGCATAGCTTGTTCACCTGCACGTGAAGCCAAGTTTTTCCTGGTCTGCTCTTCCTGAAGCAGAAGTCCTATCAACTCATGAAAAGTGAGAGGATTTGCACCTCCCCTCAATGATAAGTTCAGCGAGGTATGAGAGCTGAGATAAGACTTAGGAAGAGAATTCAGAGTGGTAGTAATCATCTCTGAATCAGGAATAATCTCATCTATGTTCAATAATTGCTCTCTGAGATCCTGTAGCTTTGTGAGGTGGACTGACATGGAGTCACCCTCTTCCATATGTATATTACTTAACTCTCTTTTCAAGAAAGATACCCTTGCATCATTCCGGGCTGCATACATGCTTTCTAAGATATCCCACGCTGCCTTCGAGGTCTTACACGACCGGATATGTGGAATGATAAATCTTTTCATTGAAAGAGAGATGCATGACAAAGCTAAGGCATCCCGTGAATTCCATCTCTTCTGCTCTGGAGTAGTAGCTATAGCTGCACCAACAACTTGTTCTGCAGCTCCACCCTGTGCACGACCTCTTCCACCTCCTTGCTGAGGAGGGGTATTAGGTGCCATACCTGCTGGTCGGATCTCACCCCCATTCACATAATCCCATAAATTGCGAGAAATCAGAATATTGCGTACCATAAAACTCCAGAGGGAGTAGTTGGTACCATCCAATTTGTCTTCCTGTGAAAGACCACCGAACTGGAAGTCATTCTGATTTTGCTGGGTCATATTTGAGAAAGAGATTTAAGCAGATACATAACTGAATTCCCTTACTGGGAATGAAATGCACAACTCCCAAAAAACACAGCTAAGCACTGGCTGTAAATGCAACTCAGATTTCTGCACTTGCACTATCAGAAATCAGTCCAAGCATCAAAAACTCTCCAGAATCTGCCAAAAGTGCCACAAAACACTTCAAGAAAGGCAGTATGAACTGAAAACTCCAAAATTGCTCTCCCAACACAAAAGCCCCAAAATAGGCCCGAAATTACAAACGGAAAGGGGCAAATTGATCAAAAGCCCCAAATGTTGCAAGAATTGCACTCTGTCTGCAAAAGCCCCAAATTTCACTGCGAAATTGCAGTATAATTACAAAATTTGAGAAATTGTACTGCAGAATCAAAAGCCCCAAATTTCGAGCTTGAAATTGCAACCAGAAAGGAGCAAAAGCACAGAAAACCCCAAATTTTGCAATTTCAGCAGAAAGCCCCAAATTTTTGGGCTAAACCTCTGCTTGCAATGTCTGCTTCACAAGCAACTACGAACCCGAAGATACCCAAATGACTGCAAAAGACTGCAAATGTCTGCACAAACACTACGAGATTTGCTAGTACGGTGACTGTACGACAGAGTACGGATGACTGTACTGTACGGTCGATGCAGGTTGGTGGCACACGTGTGGTACGGAATATTTATACGCAGTTGTACGGAAGTAGGTACGTTTTTTTTTTTTTTTTTTTTTTTGGGGTACGCAGGAGCTGTACGGAAGCATGAACGATTTTTGTACGTAGGAGCTGTACGGAAGCTTTGACGACAGATGTACGGAATATGGCGCAGGGCTGGTATGGCGATACAGCGTACGGCGCCACACGTGCAGTACGGCCTAATTTGACTAGGCAACAGCCAAAGAAATCTTGCATCTTTTTGTTTCTATTGCTAGCTTGGGGCAAGCGTGGCTTTTAGCGCACTGGATGTCCTAGGGAAGATAATGTCATAATTGGGACGTGCAAGTGCCATCCTTACTAGCGTAATATGCATCCAAGCTAGGGCAGTGTCACTTTTAAACTTAGTTTAAATTGATTATACATCTAGTTTTGATGAGTTTGTTCAACTTTTTTTGCATTTTTGGTCTTTGTTTGGCAACTATTCACAATGCTGCAACTAGATTCGTAATGTTTGACTTCACGTTTTTGGAACTTGGCTGTTCTTTTGTTTTTACGGGAGAAAATTTGAGCTTGAGCTAGTGCCTTGGCGAGATTGTTGGTATGAGATTGATGGAAGGAATTGGCAGCCTTGTAATGATATCATTTTTATGTTCTAAATCTCCAGGTTATGACAAACTACGCTATGAATCTGAATTAATGTCGGAATTCACTCAGGGTGTTCTGTATTATTTTTATTGGGAATTGGAGCTTTAGTTGATGTCGGCAAGATTTTTGTCTGAGGTGGGTTAAGGGATTTGGTGAAGTCGTCATCTTATTGTTTTAATTTTTCCAATCTCCAAATTATCTTGACAAACTAAGGTATGGATCCAAGTGTTTCGTTGTTGAGGAATGTTTTGTGACAAATGAAGTTGTGGGATTTGCTAAAACAGCTAGTATAATTTTGTTTTTGTTTTTGTTTTTGTTTGAAGGACTTCTCTATAAGCAAAAGCCACTTTATTATCATACATGTTCATTTGGTAGATTGAGAAGGAATGTACTTTTGTTTCAATTTCGTAGTGGGGCAGAGCTTTACTCCATGTTCGTCGGTGAAGGAGAGGCTTTATTGCGAGAAACATTTCGTCGTGCGCGCCTTGCTGCGCCTAGTATTGTTTTCTTTGATGAAGCTGATGCAATCGCTGCAAAACGGTAAGAGCCAGTTACATATAACCTTGAAGCCCATATGCATATGTTTATATCATGGATGCATTGATGATGGTGGTTTCTATAATCTCTTGGAAATTCTATCTTAGATTTTAAAGACTTATACAATGAGTAAGTTGATTTGCATGCTTTTATCCTGCAGATACAGTTTGTGCTTGTTAAAATATCTTCAAAACAGTCCTATCATTTTTTGAGGTTTTAAATTTGTTTTTTTGGGGAGTTTCCTGCATTTGGGCAAGGGGCAAGCATTGTATCTAGGATGGCATGTATCATTCTGCTCATTTGCTCCAGCCAAGGACCTATGCGGAGCCTCTCTGGGCCACCAACCAAAAGAAATAAGAGATCTTCCCCTGCTTGGAGGTTGGTCCATAGTCAAGACCAAAACCTAGGAAGCACCTTATGCATCATCTGCTACTCCCACCGGTGTCTCTCATAAGGGCCTCTAGGGGAAGGCCACTTGCTGCAAGCATCTTCCAATAGGGTGTTGTAGGACAAGGTTACCCGCATTGTCCTCTACTCGTGAGGGCCAAAACCACTCTTCTAGGTCTCAGTGTAGCTTTCTCAAGGAGTGACTCTTCCAAAGCCAAAGCCTCCTTTGCATGTATGTCTCTCCGTCAGTTTGGAGTCAATGACCCATCTACTGTTAGAGTTCAGCTCCTGTCTCCTTGAGTGAGGGCCTTGGTTGTGGGTCTGCCCGCCCATGTGAGGGAGTGTCAGGGCCATTGTTGTGGGTTTGCCCGCCCTAGAGAGGCAAAGGGGGTTCACCATGGAGGCCTACGTGTTCACGGCCCTGGGCAAGGCTGTCTGCCCCTGTTTTGAGGTCTTGGAGGGGCTGTACAGCCCACCTTGGGGGCTGCCACCAGGCCGCACGTGTGCTCCTGTTTGGTGCCCTGTTTTGCGGGCCCTTTGGCCTCCCAGCAGCCGACCCCACAGCCGACCATCTGGCCGGTCTGCTCCAGACAGGGGTCGGCCCTTGTAGTCGGCCACCTACCCCCCCCTCAGTCAGTTTTTGGGGCAGGGTGTGACCCTATAAATAGGGTCCCCTCCCTGCCTTGTTTACTGTAATTGAGGAGGTTTTCCTCACTTCTTACATGGTATCAGAGCCTAAGGCTGGCTAAAAAGACTTGAGCTGTGTCAGCAAGCTATATCAACACCTTGGGAAGCTGTTCGTAGTGGAAGTTGAAAAGGCACGGGCTGCTGTTGAATTACATAGAAGGATAGTTACTTTGAAGGGTGTTTGCAGATCGAAGGGGTAGTTTGTGTGAAGGGCAGTCACTCGGAGGTTGAAGGAAGCATCCTCTTCAAACCTATTCAGCCTTTTCTCCTTTCCCCTTTCTTTCCTCCTTCATTGCTCTTGCTCTATCCTCATTCCCAATCTTCTCTGTCTCTCTCACTTCTATCCCATGGTTTCTCTTCAAGAATTGGCAGAAAACGAGGTGAAGATCCCTGTCTTACCCACGTTCCCTGTTGACCGACAATTGGACGGGAACAATTATGGCATGTGGTGTGTTATGATGGAGTCAGTATTGCAGTCTTATGACCTGGCATACCTGATCCTGGTAGGTGTCACAAGGCTAGATCCCCTTGATGAAAGTTTGGGCATTCTGGATCAGCAGAAGGCAGCCGTGAATCTGGCCTAGATCTGGGACCGTGTCAATGCAAGGGTCTGTTTGTTCATTTTCTGTACTCAGATTATTAACCATGTAAAGCACATGTCGGCTGCAAAGAGTATCTGGTTGGATTCCCTCTATAACCGGACTACTCCGATGAAGAGGGTCTCTCTTGAGGTTCAAATGGAGATATTAAATCCTGCTAAGTCATCTTCCATGAGGGAACATATCAATAAGCTTGAGGAATTTCAACAGGAGATACTTCAGGCAGGAAAGGAGATCTCATCTGAAGATATGGCCATAACTTTATTGTCTCATCTCCCTTCCCAATACTCTACTTTCATTTCTTCCTTGATCACTAGTGGCAGGATGAGTACTGTCACCTAGGAGGAATTGGTGCCTATGGTGTTGGATCAAGAGGAGTGGTGGCTCCGATGCTCTGGCAGCCCCACAGTCAGGCAAGTTTCAAGGACGTCGTACCCCTGATACGAGGATTGAAGCTGAGAAGGAGGTATTGAAGGTGGAATGGTTGTGTAATCACTGCGGCGAGAAATGTCATTACTAGCGGAAGTGCCTATATCAACGGGCTAACAACAAAGGAGGTCCCAGTTCTTCCAAAGGTCCACAAGTTCTTCCTCTGCTGCTATCACTCCCGCTTTTGTGCATATTGAAATGATTGATTCTCTTGCATCCTCTATTGGAGAGGGGGGTTTGTCTCTCCACGCCAAAAACGTCCGGACCTGCGGGGCATCCCAGAATATGAGTCCTTCATTTGGGTCGAAGGATTTTGTGATCTCTGGTGGTGATAGCTCAACCATCAAAGTTAGTGGTGAAGGCAACCTCGACATCATTCCCAATGGAAAAGGAGGGATGCACTCCTCTCGAAATTTGTTCGTTCACCCTCTCGGATTCAATCTATTGTCTGCTTATGAGACTACCGACTTGGAACCACAGTATTGTTTGATGAAAACTTTGTGGATGTTCGAGATAAGGCTACCGATCAGGTGGTATAGACTGGTATAGCTAGTCATGGCATTTACACTTTGTTAGCACTTTCCACGATCACGTCATCTCTTCAAGGAGATCACTAGCATTTTCGGTTTGGTCACTTGAATGTTGATGCTCTCCGACGTGCTGCTCGAGAACAAATGGTCCTCGGATTACCAGATGTGGGCAACAAGCACAGTCAGTGTTGGTCATGTATTCAAGGCAAGCAACACCGAGATGCGTTCCCAAAGCAGGCTTCACGGCGGTAGGATTCCTCACCGTTAGAGCTGGTCCATGTTGATCTTTGTGGACCAATGTCTGTTGCTAGTCTTGGCGGGGCTCTCTCCTTCATGGTATTGGTTGATGACTTCTGCAGGTTTATGTGGATATACTTTTGGGCTCAAAAATCTTTAGCATATTCTCGCTTCCGGGGATTGGTGTGCCGTAGTTGAGAATGAATCTAACTTTCATGTAAAGACTCTTCGGTCTAACAAAGGTGGTGAATTTTGTTCTCATCAATTTAAGGAGTTTTGTGTGACAAAAGGCATTAGACGGCAGCTTGCCAACACCGGCACTACCTCTGAAGCAGGAGTTGTTGAGCGCAAGAATCGTACTGTGGTTGAGATGTCTCGGTCCAGGCTGACTCACCGAGAAGTTCCTTGGTTCCTTTGGGCTGAAGCCACTGCCATGGAAGTTCATATCTTGAATTGCTCTCTGACATCTGCTGTCCCCAAGGCCTCTCCTTTTGAAGCCTATTTCGGCAAGAAGCCTGATGTTTCCTATTTTCGCATGTTTGGATGTGATGCCTTTGTATACATTCCCAAGAAGCAGAGTGGGAAGTTAGATGTGAAGTCTATTCAGACGATCTTTGTCGGATACAATTCCCAATCTACAAGTTATCGACTGTATGATCCTTCCAGGAAGGAGATTATCCTCAGCAGGGATGTTATCTTTGATGAGCAGCTTCTGTCTTCCGTCATTGACGTTACCCCACCCCTTCTTCCAGAGCCCGTGGATGATGAAAGTAGTAATGAGTCTATGCCTGTAGTACTCCCAGCCTCGGTAGTTGTTCCCGAGTCTTCTCGAGAGAGTGACCCCGACAGTGATTCAGATGATTCCCCACCTCATCAGGCCGTCGGGGAAAGTTTCAGGTCGCTCTCAGAAGGTACCTCGTTGGTTGATTGAGACTCTTCGTGACTCCGGTGTCACCGACATTGCTTCCTCATGGCTTGGGGAGGAGGATGGACCCTGGTGATCCCATCGCAATAAGGAAAAGGTGGTGGAGGTAGTCCCACTTCAGGTCAACTATTCCTTGATATCCCGCATCCTCAAAGACAAGGAGCCTTCGAATGTTCGAGACACCCTCTCTCAGACCCACTGGAAGCAGGCCATGGAGTTGGAGTTGGATTCAATCGAGCGGAATGGGACCTGTAAATTAGTACCATGCCCTAAGCGTCATTCCGTCATTGGTGTCCAATGTGTTTACAAGACCAAGTATTCCTCCGATGGGACCGTGGATAAGCACAAAGCCCGACTTGTGGCCAAAGGCTATTCTCAGCACCCTGGGATTGATTTTGATGACATGTTTGCTCCAACTGCCAAGATGGGCACTCTTCGGACAGTATTAGCAGTTGCAGCTCATGAGCAGTGGTCCATCTATCAAATGGATGTTAAATCTGCATTTCTCAATGGTGATTTGAAGGAGGATATCTATGTGAAGCAACCACCTGGGTTTACCAAGTCAACTGCTGGTATGGTTTACAGGTTACGGAAATCCTTATATGGGCTTAAGCAGGCTCCTCGCGCATGGAATAAGAAGATTCATGAGTTCTTTGTTCGCAAGCACTTTCGCAGATATCGGGCTGATCGCAACTTGTACATTTATTGTCAAGGAAGACTTCTTTCCCTCATTATCCTGTATGTTGATGATCTGTTCATTATAGGAAGTCATGCCGCCCATATTGCCAAGACCAAGGCAGCTCTTTCTCAGGCCTTTGAGATGACATATCTCGGTCTTCTACACTTCTTCCTGGGTTTGGAGAGTTCACAGGGATCGGAGGGTTACTTTGTGTCCCATAAATGTTATATTGAGGAGCTTCTGGAGGCTATTCATATATCCGACTGTCGTGCCATTTACTCACCCATGGACCCTAGTACCAAATTGACCAAGTATGACCCTAGTGATCCAGTGGATGCAAGCAGATATCGTAAATTGATTGGTTTCCTGATTTGGCTCCTCAATACCAGACTAGATCTATGTTACTGTGTTGGTCTTCTAAATAAGTTCCTTCATGCAGACACCTAAGAAGACTCATTGGGACGCTGGTGTGCGAATCATTCGTTATCTTTAAGGGTCTCGCAATCAAGGGTTGTTCTATTAGTCTAGACAGCATTCCAGGATCCAGCTTTTAGGTTGAAATGATTCCGACTAGGGAGGAGATTCCAACACTCGCCGTTGACAGTCGCTCTATCCTCTAGCGAGGAAGAGTATCGTGCTGCATGTTCTGCTACTTGTGAGACAGTTTGGCTCCGGCAGTTGCTTGGAGAGATTGGGTTCCCACACAGACATCCCCGACAGTCATCCATAGTGACAATCAGAGTTGTATTGCTCTTGCCTGGAATCCTGTGTTTCATGCCCACACCAAGCATATTGAGATCCAGTATCACTATGTCTGGGAGAAGGTTCTGATGATGTGATCCAGTTGACGTATTGCAAGACGGAGGACAACAAGGCGGACCTCTTCACCAAGCCCTTGGCGCAGCAGCTGTTTGGCAATCATTCCAGCTCCCTTAGGATGATTCATGATCCAGGAGCTAAGATGGGGTGCTAGAGTTCATCTCCTATCTCCTTGAGTGAGGGCCTTGGTTGTGGGTCTGCCCGCCCATGTGAGGGAGTGTCAGGGCCATTGTTGTGGGTTTGCCCGCCTTAGAGAGGCAGAGGGGGTTCACCATGGAGGCCTACGTTATCAAAATACCAAGTGTTCAGTGTCTCATTGACACTGAAAGAGCATGCATCCTTTGAAGGGTCATAACTGCAAGTCATGAAAGCATACGGGTCATCCTCAAGAGTGGCGGTAGTATCAGGACTAGCCACTGGAAAATCTGAAATGCAAGACAAAAGACATAGTGCTCTTCCACAAAGTTGGCTGTAACATCCCCTCCATCATGTGCATTAGGAGCTGATGCATCTGAGACAGCCATACCTGAATCTCTTTTCTTTTCCTTAGCTCTTCGCTTCTTGCATTCACCAATGTAATGACCTGGCTTCTTGCAGTAGTGACAAATGCCCTTTCTCTTAAGTTTATTGAATCACCTTTAGCCTTATAAGAGGGCTATCCTGAATCAGCTTTATGTTGATGTGTGGGCTGATTTCCATGTTGCTTTTGCTGCCCTTTTCCTTTGGGCTTGAACTTAGAAAGCATGGCATGCTCACCAGCCCTTATTGCCATGTTCTTTCTTGTCTGCTCTTTTTGCAACAAGAGTTCTACCAACTCGTGAAGAGAGAGAGGATTGTTGCCCCCCTTCAATGACAAATTCAGCGAGGTATGGAAAGCGAGATAAGGCTCAGGAAGCGAATTCAGAGTGGTGGTAATCATCTCTGAATTCGGAATAACCTCATATTCAGCAACTGTTCCCTCAAATACTGAAGTTTTGTGAGGTGAGCATTCATGGAATCTCCCTCATCCATATGTGTATGAGATAGCTCTCTCTTCTGAAAGGAAACTTTGGCATCATTTCTTGCTGTAAACATGCTCTCTAAAATCTCCCAAGCTCCTTTGAGGTCTTGCATGAAAGAGAAATAATTGAAAGAGCTTGTGCATCCCTAGAATCCCATCAGCTGCTGCTCCAATCACTTGTCCTGCATTTTGACCTCTACCCTTGCCTCCAGCTGTAGGAGTGACAGGTGTAGCCATAGTTTCTGGCCTTGCCTCATCTCCAATGACATAATCCCAGAGATGTCTGCCAACCAAGATGTTGCAAACCATAAAACTCCACGAGGAGTGGTGCTATCCAACTTATCCTTCTGTGTGAGGACTCCAAACACCTCATTGGGGTTATTTTGAGCCATTCTTCCAGAAAACTAAAATTGCTGTGACAATCTATCAAAGGCTTGAAATGCACCAAAATGCTCTGCAAATGCTCAAAAATCTGCAAAGTATATCTACAATAAGTGGCAAATGTCGGCAATGTGACTCAAACTGAGTCCAAAATTGCCTGCAAAGCTCCCAAATGATCTTTCAACTGCCAAATTGCATCAAACATGCAAAAGCCCCAAATTTTTGCAAGAAATTGCACCTAAAAGGGGGCAAAACAACCAAAAGCCCCAAACTTTGCAATTATCTGCAAAAGCCCCAAATTTTGTTTGCAAGACTGCAAGCAGAACCAAAAAACCCCAAATTTCTGGAGTAGGTTCTGCAACTTGACTGCAATGTCTGCAACAAAACAGGATGCCCCAAATGTGTTCCCAGAAAACTAAACCAAACAATGGTTGTCTGCAATAATGCACCTTCCAAAGATCACCTACAAAGAAACAACTGTTCGAAGTACAGACGCCTTCAAACTGTACGAAACTAACAGTACGGCAAGGCACAGTGTACGGCCTGTACGGATGGAATCCATACACGCGTATGGAAATGTATGGTGCGAATGTACGGATCTGAGGCACAGTCAGTGTACGGAATCCGTACAAGAAGGTACGGACGACTGGTAGATGTACGGCGAGCTAGTATGGATGGTGTATATGTACGGATTGACCTGTTAGCTGCAGATGTATGGGCGAGTTGGTACGAATGGTGCCTGCTGTATGGCAACTTGCAACAGTACGGCGACCTGCAGATGTATAGCGACAGAAATCCTCGTACGGACTTTACGGACTAGTAGGAACGTGGGCTGGAGCTCGAGCTTGCGGGCAAGGAACAGTACCGGGAGCAACCTGCTCTGATACCAAATGTGAGAGAAGAGGGAGCAGAATGCAAGAGTGAGAGCAAGAGTGAGCAAAACGTCTGAATAGATGAGTGAGGAAGTACAAGAGAGTGAGAGGTTTTGTCTAAGTGACAAAACCTTATCCTATCCAGTAACTATAGTTAGGGATCTAACTGTGATTAGGGGGAAAAACCTCAATGAGGGAAAAGTTCCCCTCACCTACTTATTACATTACATTGGCCACTGCCTAGAATATAACAATAATTCTAACAGGGATGACCCTATAATAGGGCCCCCTCCCTCCCTTGTTTGGTATCTCTGCTCATGGTTGTACACACTTTAGTAGAGGGTTTTCTCCTGCAGTTGAGGAGGTTTTCCTGAGATCCTGTTCACATCTCTCTTGTTTTCTTGTGAGTGTTTGCTGCTTTATCTCTGTCATTGCTCCGCGCTGCTGCACTTCTGACATCTACTCCCCCAACCGTCCCAAAATCCCGCTGCCGCCCCCTCCCCCAACCTCCTCACCCTATGCTGAAGATTTTCAGATAGGGCATGTTGTGGAAGACCTCATCCTTGTACAACCTATATTATAGGTGTCAAAAGGGCCTTCAATCGCGGAGAACTAACCTATCTGGAGAGCCTTAGTGGTATGTGAAACTCCTTGTATAAGCCCCTCTTGCTAGGGTCGTAGGATGGCTGCATCAATCTCCTCAATCCTTCATCCTACTCCTCTTATATATGCCAATGACCATATTCGCTTCTCTAGTTGCTACGGGAGATGACATCATGAACCTATAGTCTAGTGGTTCCATTGTCACATCGTGCCTAGTTGATACACATCATGTGTCCAAACATAAAGTCCTCTTAGTCTTGGACCTTTGGGTGCCAAACAAGGGGCTGCTGCTCTATTTCTTCCATTCACCGAGGGTAGCGCGAATGATACCAATTGATAAGTGACTTTATGAGGGTGATACGTGACTCCATGCCCTCATCAAGATCCCTCATCAAGGGAAACCCCTCCGAGTCAGGGTGGTCTCCATGAAGATCCACCTATGCGAGGGCTGCCACTACCTCCTCCAGCACTGGCTTGGTAGCACATGCAGTTTAGAGACCTAATCGTGCATAGTACTCGGATAAGACTACCAATGCATAGATCTCAGAGCCATTAAATACTCACCACAATGGGTGAGGATAAACCTTCCTCAAGGCTCCTAGTTCAATAGATCACAATTCTTGACATGATGGCCAAAGGTTGACAGTTTATTTTCCCCCTCCCTTGTTCTTGGTTCATCTACCTCTTTGTCTATCGATCTGGCTTTCTTTCTCAGATGGGAAGTGGGAGTGGGTAATAGTACCAACTGCTCCTCAATTGAGCTTGAAACTGGACAAAGAACTAGGACAAGAGGAGTGAGAATTTGGTGAGGGCATGCTTACACAGCAAGGTCTGTGTTCAGTGCAAGTGTTATAACGAATACCCTGAGAACAGTAGCATGGTGTGTCTTAGACAATTGAATGAGGTACTCTAGCTATCGACTCCATCGAATAAGGTTTAGAATCACTTTTGAGGATTCATGGCATAAACTTCCTTATGGAAAAGGAATAGACAGAAACCTATCACCTTATTGAACACATACTCAATACACTAGTGCTTCTCTTGCAAGAACCTATCACAAACGTGCTGCATAACTGGTAGTGTAGCGAGTTACACATTGAAGCCACAGGACCCATGCTAGTACAGCTAGCCAATTAGTAACAGTAGGGGTAGCATTCACAACAAGTTCAAGATTTAAAGAGCTCAGTGACTTCTCAAAGGTTGCATTGCTGCAGAAACCAATACCGTAGCACAAAATACTCCGCAGTATAAAGCTTTAGTCTCCTCCAGCTGCTTAAGCGCATTGCTTTAAGAAACAAGCTATTTGGTAGCATGCTATTTTCCTGAACCGCATTAAGAATTGACAAGAAGGGGGAAAATAGAAAACTTGGGATTCTTAGATACTCTGGCTGGCCACCCCTTGCTGCTGTCACAAAATATTAAAAAAAACAGAGTCGCAAACTTCTAGTGCAGCAATAAGGCAAAAGCCTATACATGGAGGCAAAATGCTCTTTTGATAGAATAAGCTTTCATTAATGACTATGTAATTGTGTGTCAAATTTATCAAAGGAAAGGAAAATGGTATCACCTTGTATTTTTTTTTTTCCAAGAAAATTACTTCATTAAGTATGAATGAAAACCGCGAGAGCAAGCTCAAATGCGGGAGTACATCATGCAATGCATGAGGAAAAAACAGCTCAAAGTGAGCTAATAAAGAACCAAGTCGGAGGCTGAAAGTGCCATCTTAACCCTGAAGGAAACTCAGAGAAGAAAGGAGATCCCCTCCAAACTCTGAAAAAAGTAACTCTCCTGGCAGTGGCTGCTCTGGAGTATCCCTGCATGCTTGCCCAAATTATTACACTCCTTTTCTATTCTCACTGTTCCGTCGAATTACAGGCAATACAAAGTCACATGTCTCTCTTTTCTCTTCGTCAATCGAGGGTAAGACAAATCACAGGCGTTAGCATCCCAAATATCCTCCCAGCCACCTCGTGGATTGCATGCTACGACAGATACGTAATTCAATTTCTTTTCATGCATATCGACAAGCCCACAACTCCCTAGATGGTTCCCTTTGCCACATGTCATCATTCTAGACCCTTAGCTTGGTACACCATTTATCCCTCTCTTGGGGCACAATTAAAACATTTGCCCCTTGGCATTTTTACACATTTAGGTGCACCTAGGCCTTAGCACTCGGAACCACCTAGTCGATGCCAATACACCCTCACCTAGGACCTTGGCAGTTACTTCCCTTGACCATTTTATTTACGCACATAAAATATTACAAAAGTCGGTCATCTAAGGGAAAATGCCCACCGATCTTTCCGAGGTCATGCTATCTCAGCTACAGCATAACATTCCTTCCCTCTTCAAGCATCAGTGTCCTCGATGATGAAATCTGGGAACACTCTCCGTAACTGGTATACGGATTCCCAGGTAGCTTCTGATAGAGGTAGACCATGCCATGCAACCAACACCGTGGGTATCTTCCGATTGCGCACTTGCATTGTTCCTCGGTTCAGGATTCTTGTTGGTTTGTGTCTTGCATTATCCTCTATCTCCTGAAACAAAACCACACCTTCGATTAGTGAGTCACCTGTATGCACAAATTTCTTTAAACGAGAAACATGAAACACTGGGTGCACCTTACACCCCGGTGGTAATTCTAATTTATAGGCTACCTTGCCTATTCTTTTTAGAATTAACCATGGCCCACAATATTGAGGTGATAACTTAGCACACTCTCCTGCAGTCAAAGACTTAGAGTACGAAGGAACTCTGAGAAAAACTTTTTCTCCTTCCTTAAATTCTCTATTGGAACGGTTTTCATCCGCATACGCCTTAGCTCTATCCATAGCTCGGCGGATGTTAGCTCTCGCAAGTGCTAGCATCTCCCGCATCTGAACCACAAAGTTTGCGGCACTAGGCACTTTCTGAGATATTCCAACTATAGTTGGATTTGCTGGTCTATAACCATAGTTCAGTTCAAACGGACTGAATCCTGTAGAGGAATGTTTTCTATCATTGTAGGCAAACTCCAACAATGGCAACCACTTGTCCCATGTGTGTTGCCTCAATGACACATATGCTCTAAGCATATCCTCTAAAATTTGGTTGATTCTTTCTGGCCGACCATCCGTTTCTGGATGATCCCCACTACTCATTCCCAACTTAGTCCTTAGTGTTTTAAATACCGCAGTCCAAAAATGACCGGTAAATTT
The DNA here is from genome assembly GCF_047967505.1 of Dipteris shenzhenensis. NCBI lineage: Eukaryota > Viridiplantae > Streptophyta > Polypodiopsida > Gleicheniales > Dipteridaceae > Dipteris > Dipteris shenzhenensis. Next base: position 10,300,615 of record NC_141623.1, read on the forward strand.
GACATCCCTGTCTGACACTATGGATTTGGGTAATCCATGCAGAGGAAATATATGTCTAATAAACAAATCCGCCACCTGTGGGGCACTAACAGACTCTCTAGTTGGAATGAAGTGAGCCATCTTGGTAAGACGATCAACCACCACAAGGATAGAATCATATCCACCTTGTGTCGTAGGCAGCCCTACAATAAAGTCCATGGAAATGCTCTCCCACTTACTTAGTGGTATCTCCAAGGGCTGTACAAGGCCGGGTGGCTTCACCCGCTCTGCCTTACTTACTTGACACGAAAAACAACGTGTCGCATATTCATGAATATGCTTTTTCATCTTTGGCCAAAAGAAATCTTGCTTCACGAGATCATAGGTATCCGATGGCTCGGATCGATGATTTGCTAGATGCATTACATGGGGCCGTAATTTTCAGTAAGATAGATCTTAAATGTGGCTACCATCAGATCCGTATTAGAGCCGAGGATGTGCATAAAACCGCTTTTAGAAGCAAGTTTGGACATTATGAGTTTTTGGTAATGCCCTTTGGACTTACCAATGCTCCAGCTACATTCGTCATGCTTATGAACGATTTACTACGTCCGTATATCAGAAAGTTTGTAGTACACTTTATTGACGATATTCTGGTATTCAGTAAAAGTATTACTGAACATCATGAATACTTAAGAATAGTATTCAGTACTTTGAGAAAAGCCAGTCTTTATGTAAATAAAAAGAAAACTATACTGTGTATGGTAAGCCTTGAATATTCAGGATTCATAATTACTCCTGAGGGGATAGAAATGGATCCAAAGAAAGTGGCTACGATACTGACTTGGCCAATACCTCAGAGTTTGACCGCTTTGCGATTATTCTTGGGATTTGTCCAATTTTATCCAAGGCATATCAAAGGATATTCCGAATTGCCATTGATTGATCTGACCTCAGATAAAGTACCTTTTATATGGGGACATAATCAACAGGAAAGTTTTAACACCATAAAACAAGCTGTGGTCTCAGGACCGGTCTTAAAAATAGTTGATCCCCAGAAACCGTTTTTCCTTGAAACTGATGCAAGTGGCATTGCGGTAGGAGCAGTTCTCCTCCAAGAGGGAAGGCCAATAGCCTTTGAAAGCTTAACCTATAGGGAGGTCTATTTACAGGTTCTGCCCCCGGGATAAGCTCAATTTTATGTTGAACATTCTGCTCTGGAGGTAACCCATAAGGTAACTCAGCCCTAAAACAATCAGAGAACTTCTCCGATATCTCTTTAGCCAACTCGGCCATTTCCCCATCTTGGGTAGCCTCAGTACTAGCCAATGTTGGGGTAAAGGCACTATGGCCACCCAAGTACAGTTAGTACACTTAAGTACAGTTAGTACTTTTATTGTTAAGTACACTAAGTACTTTGTACTTAGTGTTGTAACCTTATCCATTGATATAAAAGGTTGACTGTGTGCTAGGGGAGGTACACACATACCTCTTATCCCCACAATCTTGTGTCCATTGTGTGTGTCGGTGTGCTCTCTCCTTCTCTCTCACCTCACAAGTGGTATCAGAGCCTAAGCCTGCCAATCTCCCTCCCATTCGTCCAGCAACAGCGCCTTCAAGCTATCAGCAGCCTAAGCTGCTGCATCTTCGTCGCTAGCAGCTTCGATCTGCTGCTTCAGCAGAGCCGACGCAAGCCAGCGCTGCCAGCGCCACCACTAGCAACGCTAGCAACAGCGCCACCAGCGACGCCACCACTGGCGACGCCAGCAGCAGCGCCACCAGCAACGCCACCAGCGACGATGCCAGCAGTAGCGCCACCAGCGACGCCAGCAGCAGCGGCGCCAGCTTTAACGGACAGCGTCGCCCATTCAGGCGACGCCTCCAGCGGGCCGCCAAGTCGCCATATAGGTGACGCCTCAAGTGCGCAACCAAGATAGTCTGCAGTCAGCTCGCCACGCATGCGAGCAACCCGCATCAGCCCGCCAGTCCTACGAGCTCCCGCCAGGAGTTCTCCAACTGCTCCGGAGTGTTACAGGTACAGGTGCATCTTTCGAGCTCATTGTGAGCATTACTGGTATTGGGGGAGGCAGATAATAGTCTATGCCTACTGTGTGAGGAAATCCTCAACATTGAATTGCAGAATCAAGGGGCTTTTGTAGCCAGTGCCAAGTATTGGCTTGTATACGCACGCATTGTGTTTATCCTCCTATTTGGAGTTGATTCTTGCAGGATTTGTATGCATTTGTTGACCTACGGGATAGTGGAAGATGCATTGAGTACTCCATTGTAGACTTGAGCACTGAATGTGCCAGTCAAATTGGGGGTTTTGCAATTGGATGCATATCAGTGCTGGGGGATGCAATTAAATGCCTTACAGTGGTCAGTGAAGCGGTAAATGCACTAAAATTCTAAGAATTTTTTCTTCCAGTCAAGGGGCTTTTGCCTAAATCCCACTCTAAACTGTGTTATACAGTTTTAGTGGTATCTTGAAGCTTGAAGTTGACAGGTTTGAACAGTCCAACAGTCATTTACTGATTCTGTACTTTCTGGTACAGTCAGGTACTGTTCTGTGTCAACTGTGGGGCTGGTTACAGTCATTGTACAGAAGTACAGAGTGCAAAATACACTGCTGTCTTTCACTGTAATTGCAGGGCAGATGCTGCTTTAATATCAGAGTATTGCTGATTGTACAACAGTGCATTTAATGATGCAAAAACAGTTGCTGTTCGGATACTGCAGCAAGCAGTAAACAGTTATAATTCTCTGTTTAATTGGGAGAAATATTTGCAGGTGCAGTTCCTATTGTTCCGCTGCAGGAATTAAATTTTTTGAGCACAGTTCAAGTGCCTGTGTGCACTTGGTTTGCAGGGAGTCAGGCACCCAAGTGTGGGTTATATTTCCTGCTGATTGTAATGGCTTCATCCTCGGAGTCCTCTCTTCTTAATATTAAAAAGTTGCAGGGTGCTGCTAACTACCCGATGTGGAAAAAGATGGTCCTGAATGTGCTAATCCTCAGGCAGTTTCATGCTCCTATTATACACAAAGGTGTGAAGCCCACTGGCACATCTGATGATGCTTGGGCACTAGCTGATCTGTCAGCAAAGTCCATAATTGAATTGTCACTCCATGAGAGTGTTGTTTGGAATGTGGATGGTGAAACAACAGCCTGGGGTGTGTGGAAAAAGCTACAGGACACATATGAGCAGCAAAGTGTAGCCACAAAGATATATTGGTTGCGCAAGTTCTTCAATCTGAAGATGAAGGAAGGGACCTCCATGGATGCACATCTCAATGAGTTCAACTCAATTGTTACTCAACTTGCGAATCAGAAGTATGTGGTGGATGAGGAAACCAAGGGTATGGCACTCTTGATCTCTCTTCCTGAAAGTTGGGATACATTCACCACAGCTGTAACAAATGCAAACACTTTCATAAGTTTTTCAGATATCACAGGGCTGATTTTGCAAGAAGAGCAGAAGCTGAAAGCTCAAGATGCAGTAAAGCCTAACAATGCCTTGAATGCAAGAGAGAGAAGTCAGCAAAGAGGCAAATCCCAGGAAAGGGGAAAAGGCAGGAGCAAGTCCCGCTCCAACAAAGATGTTGAGTGCTACTACTGTGGCAAAAAGGGACATACCAAAAAGCAGTGCTTTAAACTGAAAAATGATAAGAGAGACAAAGCCAAAAACACAGATGTGTCAGATGCAAAGGCAATTGTACCAGTAAGCAATGGCAAGAGCAGTGTGAAGATTGAAGAGCTTCATTCTACACATGGTTATGACAGTGAGGGAGAGGTTCTATTTCTCTCTACTTTGGATGCTCATTCTCTCCATGCAGGAGATTTTGCAGACATGCACTCTTGGATTATTGACTCAGGTGCCTCATTCCATGTTACACCTTACAGAGAATTGTTTGTCAGGTATGCAGCAGGCAGTAATGGAGTCGTGTTTCTAGGGGATAATCATGCATGCAGTATTGTCGGTGTTGGAGATGTCAGGCTTGTATTTGCTGATGGTACTCAGCTTATGCTTCACAATGTCAGGCATGTACCCGAAGTCAAGAAAAATTTGATTTCTACAGGCATGTTGGATGACGAAGGTTTTGTGACCAGCTTTGGTCATGGTTTCTGGAAGGTCACCAAAGGTGCCTTGGTTGTTGCCAGAGGTTCTAAGATTGACACGATGTATACTCTTCATGCTAAAGTATGTAATCATGCTGATATTCATGCCACCGAGCTACCGAATATTTCTATGTGGCATAGCCGGATGGGACATATGAGCATAAGTGGAATGGAGCAATTGGCTCGCCTTGGCTACTTACCGTCTCTGAATTTTCTGATTTAAAGTTTTGTGAGCATTGCATATATGGTAGACAGTTACAGTGTCCTCATAAGAGGAGATTAGGACATAAAGATGCTCAACTTGAGCTTGTGCATACAGATGTGTGTGAGATGCCTAGTCCTTCACTTGGAGGTGCACGGTACTTTGTCACATTTATAGATGATTCCACAAGGAAGGTGTGGGTGTATCCTCTTCGATTGAAGAGTGATGTCTTTCCAGTGTTCCAGAAATGGCTTGCTATGGTTGAGAACCAAACAGGCAGAAAATTGAAGGCTTTGCGGTCAGATAACGGTGGGGAGTATATGTCTAATGCATTCAATGCATTTTGTGATGCTAAAGGTATTAAAAGAGAACTCCTTGCTCCTTACAGTCCAGCGCAGAATGGCACTGCAGAGCGTATGAATAGAACCATACAGGAAAAGTCCCGCTCTATGATGTCACATGCTGCTTTACCTCATGGATTTTGGGCTGAGGCTGTAAAAACAGCAGTACACCTCATCAATAGGTCACCAAATAAAAGACTGGATGGCAGAGTGCCAGAGGAGCTTTGGACAGGAAAACCTCCTTCCTATAAGCACTTGAGGGTCTTTGGCTGCACTGCGTATGTGCATATACACAGAGAAGATCGCAGCAAGCTTGATCCTAAGTCTCTTAAATGCATTTTTCTTGGATATGGTGACAATGGTGAGATGGGTTACCGCCTATGGGATCCTGTAAATAAGAAGCTAGTACGCAGCAATGATGTCTTATTTGATGAGTCTTGTATGTTTAAGACAGTAGATAAGCCTTCTGATGCTTCAGAGGTTGACATTGATGACTCGGGACATCCTGTACAATTCAGGCAGGCTGTAAATCAGCCACAACAGCAGCGTAATCAGCCAATGCATGATGCTGCAGCAGGTCCAAATGAACAGCTTGCAGTGGCGGATGATGTCCTACGGGACATGCCACCTTTGGAAGACCTCCCAGGCATAATTCTGCAGCCTGATCTACTGGAACAGCCACCTGTTTTAGGGGAGCAGCAAGTTGGACAGCAAGACCAATGGGTCCGAAGGTCCACTCGACAAATGAAACAGTCAGACAGATTTGTTCCAGGAGCAGATTTTATTATGCTTACAGACTGTGGAGAACTTTTCTGTTACAAGGAAGCCGTGCAAATGCATGATAAAAGGCTATGGGAACTAGCCATGAAGTCTGAAATGGACAGTCTTCATAAAAATGGTACTTGGGAATTGGTGCAGTTGCCTAAGGGCGTGAAAGTACTGCCATGCAAGTGGGTGTATAGATTGAAAGTCACACTTGGAGCTAAGCCAAGGTATAAAGCCAGGTTGGTTGCCAAGGGCTTTAAGCAGGAGTATGGTGTCGATTTTGATGAGATCTTTTCTCCAGTGGTTAAGATGACCACACTCAGGATTGTACTTGCTTTGGTTGCATGTGAGAATTTGGAATTATGCCAAATGGATGTGAAGACAGCCTTTCTTCACGGTGATCTTCATGAGGAGATCTACATGCAGCAGCCAGAAGGATTTGCAGTCAAGGGCAAGGAGTCACTTGTATGCAAGCTTAAGAAGAGCCTTTATGGGCTGAAACAGGCACCAAGGGAATGGTATAAGAAATTTGATACCTTCATGAAGTCCCAAGGTTTCAGGAGAAGTGATGACGATCACTGCTTATATACCAAAAAAGCTGCAAATGGCAGCTTAATCATTCTCATTTTATATGTGGATGACATGCTTATTGCTGGTAAAGCTCGTAAGGAGCTTGATGACCTTAAGAAAAGATTGCATGAGGCCTTTGATATGAAGGACCTTGGTGATGCAAATCACATACTGGGAATGCGGATACGGAGAGACAGGGGATAGCGTTTGTTGTATTTGTCTCAGACCGAATATATTGGCAAAGTATTGCACAGGTTTCATATGGAGGGGGGGAAGACCCTTAGTTCTCCATTGCCTCCATATGTGAAACTCAGTGCCATGGACAGCCCACACTCAGATGCTGATAGGGCTGAAATGGCCAAGATTCCGTATGCTTCAGCTTGTGGTAGTCTCATGTATGCCATGGTTGCTACCAGACCTGATATTGCGTTTGCAGTGGGAGTGGTTAGCAGATATATTTTAAATCCAGGCAAGAAGCATTGGAATGCAGTGAAAGGTATCATGAGATACCTGAAGGGCACACAGGAGTTGTGCATATGCTTTGGCAAGCGGGATGCAAAGGTGCATGGTTATGTGGATTCAGATTTTGCTGGTCATCCAGATAACCGGAAGTCTACTACCGGTTATGTTTATACATTCACTGGAGGTGCAGTGTCATGGATGTCAAGGATGCAGCAGTGCATAGCCTTGTCTACCAGGGAAGCTGAATATATTGCAGCCACAGAGGCATGCAAGGAGGCCTTATGGCTATCTCGGCTAGTGGGAGACTTGGGCATTACAGGTGATATTCCATTGTTGCATTGTGACAGTCAGAGTGCTATTCAATTGGCACACAATCCTGTCTTTCATGCAAAGGCAAAGCACATTGATGTGAAGTATCACTTCATCAGGGAGGTAATAGATGATAAGCTGATTCAGCTTGTCAAGATTCACACGGATGACAATCCAGCAGATTTGTTGACAAAAGGCTTGCCTGCAGAGCGGTTTGCACATTGCCGACAGTTGATGGGTATAGGTTGAGCCTCATTTTGGCCTTGTACTCCATTGTGTATATGCTGTATTTCTCTCACTTATTTTACTTGAGGGCATATTGCCTTTAAGTGGGAGGTTGTTGGGGTAAAGGCACTATGGCCACCCAAGTACAGTTAGTACACTTAAGTACAGTTAGTACTTTTATTGTTAAGTACACTAAGTACTTTGTACTTAGTGTTGTAACCTTATCCATTGATATAAAAGGTTGACTGTGTGCTAGGGGAGGTACACACATACCTCTTATCCCCACAATCTTGTGTCCATTCTGTGTGTCGGTGTGCTCTCTCCTTCTCTCTCACCTCACAGCCAATGCATCATCAATTGACTCTACCGATGCTATACACAGACACAGAAACTCTTTCGGAGTCTTTCGAATTTCCATGGCTGAAATCAATGGTCCTCGAGGTCTTTTCACCTCGCAAAACATATTTTACCCCGTTCATCTTGAACTGGTAAATATGCTTTTTCCAATCAATGGCTGGATTTTTTCAAAAATGCCAAGCCATTCCTAGGGCTATATCTGTGTGAGCTAGCCTGGTCAACTCAAAGTCCAGCTTCTCAACATAGTCCTGTATTCGAAGTTCCAACTGGGTAACCCTCTGGTCTCATACTTCAGTTGAACTTCCGTCCGCCATCCTGACCGTATAAGCATAGTCAGATAGACTAGTTTTCAACTTGAGCCTCTTAATAAGCTTCGAGTTGATTACATTGTGCGTTGACGCTGAGTCAAACAACACAATCACATCATGATTGGCTACTTGCCCTTTCATTTTAATCAACTCGGGCTCATCGAAAACCGTATACCCCGTTCCTGCGGGCTTTGAAAGGATCTTCTGAGGTGCACCGCTTACTAACTTAGTAACAGACACACTTAACAACACAGGTACTAACCTTTGAGAAGGTCCCGCCAATTGCATCTGCATATGTTCCGCATTGGGACTCTCCTGCATTTTCGCGTCGCATTCAGATATTATCATATTGGCCGTGCGACGGTCTTTGTTTAGTGGACAATCTTTCCATTGATGTCGCTGAAGGCAACCGAAGCACAATCCTTCTTTTCTAGCTTTCTCTTTTTGCTCAGGGGTCAACGAGGACTTTGACCAAGCCCGGGCTGCCATTGGAGTTACTTTCCTTTTCACCCCAACGGTGGTACTTGTCTTTGCTGGTCCCTCAACCGGCTTCACCTGCTTGGTTTGGCCACTTGGCTGCGAGACACTTGTCTTTGAAGTCCATTTCCTATGAAATCCTTCTTTTCTCGGGTACTCATGCTGAGTCCCTGCCTGCACAAACCCACTAGGTCTGCCTCTGGCATCCTCGTAGTTCAGGGCTACTGCAATAGATTCATCTAATGTAGTCACATATTTAGCCCGAACTTCCATTGTAATCTTGTCGTTCAGTCCATAGATATAGTCGTTCAATTAGGGAGAGGGTTTGTTATTTTCATAACACATTCCCTGAACTTGTGAGTGTACTCTGCCACCGATAAATTCCTCTGGCGAAGGTTTCTATAAGCATCCCAAGCTCGGGACTCTTCGTCAGGTGGAAGAAAGTGTTTCTTAAATTCAGCTTTAAACCCTTCCCAGGTGGTAGGGGCAACTTGATCTTTCTGTTGCTTTATCCACCATCTATCCGCTGCCTCAATAAACAGGTGAGTGGTCTCGCGGATTTTCTTTAGATCAGATCTGATTTCACAAATGGCGAAGGCTTCTTGCCACTTGTGTAACCAAACCTCGATCACATCAGAACTATGCTCGATTATCCGACCAACGTACTTCTCCGGTCTATAGCTGGCAATATTAGGTACCTTGACCTTCGCACGCTGTGATGAGTGTATACTGGGCTTTGGCTCTGCTGGAGCTTTGCCCTTTTCATTTCTAGATGGTCTAGCCAACAAGGCTTGCACAATCTCCCTAATTTCATTTTGACCAGCGTTCACTTGAAGCTGCTAGTTCATGATCTGTTGTAAAGCATCTTCTAATACAAAAATCCTACCCACCAGAGTAGGTGTTGTGTGATGGGACAGTTGTTGCGTAGACTGTGCTCTAGATTTACCAAGATTTACCCTGGAATCTTGTCCCTCTGTCTCCATTCTTTCAAAAGGAAAAATAGTTATTAAAAAAAAAAAAAACTTCTTTCCGTACGTCAAAAACCCCAAAAAGATATCACCCTTCGAATTCCCCTTTTTCTGTACAGGAATAACAGACTGCAACCGAAAAGTCGTATAGAAGGAAAAAAATGATGCTCCCTGGAATAAATCGTCGGAGACGATGCTAAGACCCAAAAATCACCCGTCACTCCTCTTGCTGAACTGAGGGCTTGTTTTCACGCGCAGGGCTTCATGCAAAATGATAGGTACAAGCGAGGTCGAGTGGTCCAAAATCAGCATAAAAAGGTTCATTGTCAATGCTAAAGCAAATGGCTGGCCCCGGTAGCCACGATGCTTTGAGATCCTCCGGCTTGTGCAAAACGGCAAAATATAGCTTTCCTCTGATCACCTCCGACATACCACTCCTGTCCATGTCTTTCTGACCATTTCATAAGCTACGCTTTTCCAGCTTCAATTTGCTGCTGAGTCTTTCTATGGCATTGTTTCCATTCCAAGTCGTTCCGTCGCTAGTGCTTGTAGAAAGATCGTTGCTTTCTGACCAATGACAGAATCCGGATAACCGATCGGCGCTGGTGCATACAAACCAATGACGATTGGAATTCGGGACGCTGCTCGGTCGTTTCCAGAGGAAATGCGATAGTGCCGGTCTCAAAATTACAATGTCTCACGCGCTTCCTCTCTTGGAAGTTACTCAAAAACGCAATGGATGTCTGCCCAGCACAATGCGTTCCGCTCGCCTTGCCCACCTGTCACCTCTTGCAGACCTTACGAGACTCTATTCGTCACACATCATCGCTGTTCCCAACCTTTCCTGATCTCTTCCTGTCGCTCTGATACCAAATATTACACTCCTTTTCTATTCTCACTGTTCCGTCGAATTACAGGCAATACAAAGTCACATGTCTCTCTTTTCTCTTCGTCAATCGAGGATAAGACAAATCACAGGCGTTAGCATCCCAAATATCCTCCCAGCCACCTCGTGGATTGCATGCTATGACAGATACATAATTCAATTTCTTTTCATGCATATCCACAAGCCCACAACTCCCTAGATGGTTCCCTCTGCCACATGTCATCATTCTAGACCTTTAGCTTGGTACACCATTTACCCCTCTCTTGGGGCACAATTAAAACATTTGCCCCTTGGCATTTTTACACATTTAGGTGCACCTAGGCCTTAGCATTCAGAACCACCTAGTTGATGCCAATACACCCTCACCTAGGACCTTGGCAGTTATTTCCCTTGACCATTTTATTTACGCACATAAAATATTACAAAAGTCGGTCATCTAAGGGAAAATGCCCACCGATCTTTTTGAGGTCATGCTATCTCGGCTAGAGCATAACACAAATGGCCATCAAAGTGTGTACTGTGTCAGTCCAAATACTGGCCATAGTCTGGGAAGGGTGAACCTGGATACCCTCCATCGCCTCTGTACACCTGGCTCTCCAAATATGCCAAGCTGCAATGCTAGCCAAAATATCCCAAGACGTGTCTACTGAGGCATGAGTAGCTATGAAAGGAGTGTGGGGAATATCCTGGAGGGAACAAGACTCCACTGAATGTCGCCAAGTAAACGATTTTAAGATTAAAGAGCCTAGAGGTATATTAGTGTGTAACGTGTTCTAGCTTTAGATTTCTAATTACCTGTGCAAGAATCCTCATAGCTACTTTTTGTAGATGGGGCAATCAGTATCCAAAAGACTCCCATCAAAAAAGAGGTTTGACCAAGGAGTCCCTCTTCCAACACACGGTGGAAGCAAATGCGGTTCCCCTTTGGTCATTGTAGTTAATAAGTTCTTGAAGAAATGCACCATGCTTGTCCTCATGCAAGGCTTTAGGAAGATATGCATCTCTATCAGAGGCCAACTCTGAGTCCGCAAAGAGAGAGGGAGCCTTGAAAGAGGGATGCATGAGGGCAGCAAAACCATGGATGGGTCGTTTCATCCACTTCCACCTCTTGTTGACATGAAAGAGGATATCATCCCGCTTTGGTGTGGTATCCAAGATATCACTAATATCCAAAGCATAAAGATAAGTTAGAGTCTAGACTCAAGAGATTATTAATTGACATTCAAAATCAAAGAAACAAGATTTGATATCAGGATTGTAGGTTTATAAGTTACCATGATGGACTTATATCCGGATCTAGAACGGTGGAGGCGCTAATCTCTGCAATGGCTTCTTTCATGAAGTGATGGAGAAGCCCCAAAGTAGCCCCCTCCATGTCCGACATGCATAATACCTTGTACAAGGGTGTAATGGCAATGAGAATGGCCTTCACCCCTTGCCAAAAGACTCTCTCAAGCAAAGCCATTGAATGTCTATGGCATCTTGTTGAGTTGCATTCGACTCTCCTTCAAGCCATTCTTTATATTCATCAGACACGACCTTCTTTTGGAGCTTGTTAGAGCCGCTCAAGAAGTAGCCACATAGCAGCCAATCGTGTCTTTGATGGCTTCTTGAGCTCCAAGTCGGAGTAGATACGAAAGATGGAAAAAGCTTGTTTTCGGAGTTGATGAAGCTCACAATGGAGCAAGCATCACTCACAATGGTCTTTACCCATGGCAATTTACCAATGTCCTCCATGAGAAGGTCAAGGCAATGACTAGCACATGGAGTCCACACTATTGAGGGAAACTCCCCTTCAAGCATGCGACCCATGGACCTACAATTGGAGGCATTGTCCATTACGACGTGCACCACATTTGGGGGACCGACCTACATGACAAGTTTCAGCTTGTAAGATTCAAGAAGAAGAAGTAGATTTGCTTATGGAGATCAAAAAATATAAAGAAGCTAGTTGCTACATGACTCTCGAGTCTCAACTTACCTCCAGTATAGCATCCCGAATGTGACGATAGATAAAGGAGGCGGTGGTTTTTCTTCCCTTCTCTCCCGCATCCACAGCCCGCAAGAAGTATGTGCCAAGAGGGCAAGAGACAAGAATGTTGATGATTCCTCTCTTCTTTCTATCACACCATCTGTCGGAGAGAATGGAGCATCCATACTTGGCCCACCCGGCACGCACGGGCTCAAGAGACTTGTTGATTCTCTCCCTCTCTTCATCTAGCTTCTTGGTACGCATGTCGTTGTAGCTAACTCCATCCCACCCTTCACATGGACCAACCGAGGCTATGGCTTTCACCATTCTTCGCCACCGGTCACATCGAAGCACATGGAAAGAGAGATTGCACTCAATGACGGTCCGGGCAATCTCTATTTCTGCTTGTCTTTGCTGCCCCTTCAAGAATGACAATGGACTGGAGAGGCCACCCATGGCTTGGGCAAGAGTGGCTTGCCTCCCTCTTGGTGCATCACTTGTCTTCGTTCTTTTTGATGTCGTACTGGAGGACATAGTAGGCCCAGCGGAGGCAACGGAGACAGATTGAGAGGCCTCATCCTCTGCTTCGGATGAGGAATTATCCGGGCATACCATCTCCTCTCGTGCCATAGAGGTCCTCTTCCTTCGCTTCAAGGGTAAGTACTTTTGACAACAATCTTGAAAAATGTCATTGGGAATCCCCGTGCATGGTCCGCATTGCCCACCCAACTTACACAAATGGATAAGAAGGCGGGTCACACTACTAGTTTGGGCCTTGGGGCAATATTTGCCACTCCACTTGCAAACATTGGACTTCTCTTTCACTCTCTCAAAGTAAGCACAATGCAAGGAAAAGGGCTCATGAATAGTTGGTGGCATTGCGGGTAGAGAGAGAGAGAGAGAGAGATGAGGAGGGAAAAGGATGAAGAGGCTTGAATCTTGATACTTGGAGAAAGGGAGAGAGATGGAGATGGAGATGGAGATGGAGAGGGAGAGAGATGGAGATGGAGAGGAGCTTGATGGAGAGGGAGGAAGAGGGAGATGGAGAGGGAGCTTGATGGAGAGGCCCAAGGGAGATGGAGAGGAGCTTGATGGAGAGGGAGAGAAGTAGAAGTAGAAGTAGAATTTATTAGCGTCCTCGGGGGGCCAAAAAATGACCCATGGGACCCGTCTCGATACAATGTAAAAAGAGTCTCCTCAAGGAGAGGGGTCAGGAGTCTATGAGTTCCTGACGACAGGTAAAAAGACGAGTGACAAAAGATCCCAATGCTGCCGGAGAGGCAGTGAAGAGAACTGATGTTGACTGAGTGGAGTCCCCCAGTATTTGCTGGTAGTCCTCCCTGATATGTGCATATCAGGGCACTGTAGAGCCACATGTGCCTCCGTCTCAACTGTCTACATGTCACAAAGGGTACAAACTCTAGCATGTCTGGGCTGGTGTATCCAAGCTCCCTTCTCAATGGCAAATGTATGAGATCTGGTACGGAACCTGGCGATGTTTCTGTGATATAGAAGGGGGATAGGTGTGCTAATATAAGACTGAGCATGAGTCTCTATGGACATGTATGTAGACCAACATGTGGGATTTATGTTGTCTTGGTAATATTCCAGCTTTACCGTCTTTTCACTTGTCAACCAGTGATTCCGCAAAGTGCTCAGTAAAGACAGTTGCAACTCTTGCATGTTGACCTTTTCAGGTGGCATGGTCAAATATGCTTCCACTTTCCATCTGTTGAACCATTTTCTTATGTCGGTTGCCCATCCTGTGCAGATGACCTTACTTTTGTAGTTCTTTTGAAGCTTTGTGCTGGCATTCCATGCTTTATGAGGCAGCCTATCAGGTTGCATTTGCTGCACCTCTATTAGGTATTGTATAACTCTGATCAATGCATGAAATTCAATCGGTCTCCTTCCTGTTTCCAATAGAAGTATTGAGTATGGAGTAGTGGGTTTGACACCAAGGTGTCTCCTTAAGAAAGCTTTTTGCATTTTCTCAATATCATTCCATGTAGAGGCTGAAATGCTACCTCCCCATACTTCCATTCCATATAATACTGTCTGCACTACATATGCATCAAACAATACATTTCGAATTTTCCAGTTCCTAGTGTCGGTGTGCCTGCAATCATTCTCAAGCTGGTAGTACTTCCCCCAACCAGTGTCCATCCTTCTATGTATACATTGCCACCATTTGTGATCTGCCGGGATATCAACCCCTAAGTATTTGAAGGTGTTGACATACTCAATGATCTGTCCATCAAAGGTGATCTAAGGGGGATGTTCTGGCTGATTGGTACAGACTGCCATCATCTTTGTTTTTTCGACATTTACTTGCAGCCTGCTTTCCCTACAAAAAGTCTTAAGCACTTGTAAAAGTTTGTGCATAGATTCCGGATCGTATGCAAAAAGAACGACATCATCTGAGAGAGAGAGATGGAGAGGGAGCTTGATGGTGAGGCCCAAGGGAGATGGAGAGAAGCTTGATGGAGAGGGAGAGGGAGATGGAGATGGAGGGGGAGCTTGATGGAGAGGGAGAGGGAGGGAGAGCTTGATGGAGAGGCCTGAGGGAGATGGAGAGAGAGCTTGATGGAGAGAGAGAGCTTGATGGAGATGGAGATGGAGATGGAGAAGTGATGGAGGAGGGGGATGAAGAGGGAGCTTGATGGAGAGGGAGGGGGAGCTTGATGGAGAGGGAGGGGGAGAGGGAGATGGAGATGGAGATGGAGATGGAGAGGAGAAAGGGAGAGGGAGATAGAGAGGGAGAGGGAGGGAGAGGGAGATGGAGAGGTGGGCAGCGGGCTGCTTGATGGCTAGGGAGATGGAGAGGCAAGAGTGCTTGGTGGAGAGGGGGAGGGGTATATATGCAGGTTTGGAGGAGAGGCTGGCCCCAACGGTAAAAAACGGGTAGAAAACGGTCAAAAAACGAAAACCCTAATCGGTCGAAACCCTAAAAAACAGGTGACTGTACGGGACTGTACAGAACCGTACGGAACGTTCGGTACGTCGAATGTAGGCAACCCTGCCCTCGAAGAACACCTGTGGGCCAGTAAGAGAGAACCAAGCCATTGAACCGCATGTCATATAGAAAGGTGCTGTATGAAAGATACTGAAAATCCTAGCAACACCTTTCCAGATCGTCCTCGCCTATCTGCACTCCCAAAGGCAATGCTGTACTGACTCAATTGCCATGTGACAACGAGGATAAGTAGGGTCAGCCCTGAACCTGGATCTCGAGAGGTTCACTGCAATCCTTCCATGAATAGAAAGCTAAAAGAAAAGAGTGATCTTTCTATTCCTGAGGGATTTCCAGAGCCTATGCCAAAAGTTCTTCCGCACAGCTGCGGAAATCTGAAAACTATCCCAGTGTGGCGCTCTGGAGGGCCTCCAACCTCTACTGCTGAGCTAAAATCTCCGGGCATTTCTAACTGTATATCGAAAGAAGGGAAAGCTCTTCTCTCGGTGCCTCTCATCAATCCATTCCCACTCCCTTGGGTCCCACTGCAAGAACCTAATAAGGGAACCACCATACAGCTAGAGTCTCCAAGACCCCAGCACAAGGAGAATAGGATCAGGGTCAAGATACCACTGTGAATCCCTGCCCCACTCCATGAATCTTGCAATCCTGACAGGCTGAAATGCAACCTCCAAAAGAATATGATCAGAAGATCTAATAAGTCTGCCTCCCGATTGAACATCAAAGACAAGGGTATCCTCATGTGCATCCTGCAATGCAATGACCTGTAACGGAATGCCCGTCCCTGCTCCCCACCAAGTGGACTATGTAGGCGGCATGTCATCTGTGTCAATCCACTTTGGCGGAATGGCTGCCTATATCTGCTGTATCTTGAGTGCACTCCCTTTGAGGTGGCCAACTGCTAAAAATCTCTGATCCTCTGGAAGTCTCATAAAGGCCTACCAAGTGCCTAGAGTAGAGGCAGGTCCCCTCTCCCATCTAGACCACTGCATATAATGGACACTTCTAGTGGCGTGCCATGATGATCCAAAATTGAGTCATTCCACATGACTGGCTGCCTTTGAATCTCTTCACGAGAAGTGGGTGGAACTCTGCGAAGTGTGTTTTTGAAGTAGCCCCAAGCTTTCAGAATAGCAGCCATGAGAGGGGAAGGTGGGGATTTGAGATGGGCTGAAGTAAAGATCCATCTGCTGCTGTCCAACCAATCTCCCCCACGAGAAGGGGTGCAAGATTGAATGTTGCATGAAAAGAAATCCTTCTAGGGCTCCTGTCCAGGCATCAATCCACGTACTACAAACTTGTAGAGCAAGGCCATACTCTGCAAGCTCGGGTCAATAATATTGAGACCCCCTTTTCCTGTGGGGAGAATGAGGGTCTCCCAAGCCACCCTGGATACAACATCTGAGGTGCCATCTAAACCGCTTCATAGGAAGTTCCTAATAGGTCTCATGAGCTGCGCAATACAATCTCTAGATCTGCACCAACATGAGCAAACAAACCAAGCAATGGCTAATAATACTTGGTTCACAACCACAACTCTGGATTCAAGGTCAAGTCTGGCTGAACTCCAAAAGATGAGTTTCCTCCTGATACTCTCCAACACGGGAGCAAATTGCTGTGCTGGAGAGATGCCCAACCCAACCTGGCATCCCAGATATCTGACGGAAACTCCCCTTTGAATCCAAGTGAACCCTATGTCAATCCCCCAGACTGGAGTGTCCTCATCACTGATCCAAAAGCCATTGGATTTGTTCCAATAAATGTGTGCACTTGCCGCAATGCAAAACAAATCCAATGCTGTCCTGAATGAATTCAGTGTCTGTGGAGTGGCATCCAAAAAAACAGCCGTGTCATCTGCGAACTCACTGTCTAAGAGCTCATCCTCCTGCCTCAGAGGAAGCCTGAGCCCTACGATTTCAGCTTGAGCTCTAATGTAATAGCTCATAGCCTCAGCCACAAAAAGGAATAAAAAGGGGGCTAGGGGCCAACCCTGACGGACTGATCTGGTAATCTCAAACCTGTCTCCCTTGACTCCACCAATAAGAACCTGGTTGTGGGCTGATCTGTAGAGGGCTGACACCCCTTTGATCCATGCATCTGAGAAGCCAAAGTGAGCAAGTGTGCCCTTCAGAAAGCCCCAGTCTACCCTGTCATAAGCTTTCTCACAATCCAAGAGCAGAATGGCCAGCCTGTGGCCATTATGCATGGCCCAATCCGAAGCCTCCCAAAATGAGATGTTATCAAAGATGCTCCTGCCATGCACAAAACCCGTCTGCGTATCATAGATAAGATCTGGTGGAAAGGACTGCAGACGAAGGCTAATAGCTTTAGCTAGGATTTTGTACAAGGTACCCAGCAAGGTAATCGGTCTCCACTGAGACACTAAATTCTTGCAACCCACTTTCGGAATCAAATGAATGAGGCCCTATTATCCCCAATCTGATTCCAAAAAGTAATAAAAAATAAGGGGTAAGTCCATCTAAACCAGGACACTTGCCCTTGTGAAGGGCAGAGAGAGCAATCCTGAACTCTACATTGGTGAAGGGTGCATCAAGTGAAACAGTCATATCCCCTATCACCAACCCAGGTAAGTGTCGCCAAATAACCACTCTAGCATCATCTGTGGCCTGAGTGTCTGGATCTGTTGTATGAAGGGAGGCATAGAAATCGGTGGCAACTTGCAAGACGGCCTCTGGATGTGTCTGAAGAACTCCGCCTGAGTCAACAAGCTGTGAGACGCTCTCCCTACTATGTTTGGGGCCAAGAGTAGAGAAGAACTGCTTGTTGACCCTACCTCCCTTCTGTGTCCAAAAGGACTCTCTGGCGTGAAAGGCATACTCAGCTCTCTGATCTAAAAGTGACTGCTATTGAGCCCTTGCTGCAACAAGGCGCTCGTGAATCCAAGCTTATGTTGGCCTCTTCTACTCCTCCCTCTGGAG
This sequence comes from Dipteris shenzhenensis, assembly GCF_047967505.1. Classification (NCBI taxonomy): domain Eukaryota; kingdom Viridiplantae; phylum Streptophyta; class Polypodiopsida; order Gleicheniales; family Dipteridaceae; genus Dipteris; species Dipteris shenzhenensis. The sequence goes on from NC_141623.1 coordinate 10,318,466, forward strand.
GGCAGCCAACTACTTGCGGATACCTATCTCACGCCTGAGGATCTCACCCCTTCTGATAGGAGTAACTGAAAGATAAAAGTCACTAATATTAGAGAGGGCTGCGGCTAAATCTAAAGGAGAAAGCTGTCCATCTTGCAAATGAGATACCCAGGTCCTCAACACTGTCTCTGTAAGGCTCTTTTTTGCATAGAAAGAATCTGGAATCCTGATACCGGTAGAGCGGCACCTCACATGGGGATCTGAGACCATCAAAACCACTGGAAAATGATCCGAAGCAGACACCCCAGCTGCAATGTAAACAGTACCACCTCTTTCAAGAGCCCAATCACCCACATAAAATCTGTCAATCCGTGCATGTATAGGCATTTGCAATCTCTTGTTCGACCAAGAAAACAGGAGAGAATTTGACTGAGTGTGAAAAGCATCATCATGCCAAGCATCCGTGCTGCTAAACTGAAAAAGGAAGGCATCCCACGCTGCTCTCTCTAGGGAGTGAAGGCCACCTTCCCTACCACCCCTTTTGTCTAAGGGCATTTCAACCATGTTAAAATCGCCTCCTATAATCCAAGCATCTGCAATATGTGACCAAGAAAGCAGTTCCTTCCAAAAAAGAACACGGTCCCCTCTAGAATTGGGTTCATAAAGGTTTAAGAGACCAACCTTATGCCCATCAATCAAAAGTATAATCCACTGAGCTCCGGAAGGGACTATGGTCCCGTGTCCAATCACCAAGGGGAGTATAGAAGAAGAAACAAAAATGCAAGTACCTCCCCTGGTGCCCAAGGTGGGTGACCAAAAAGTGTGACCAGAAAGAAGCTTACCTGACTTGGAACAATCCCTGGCATCCAATTTGTGTTTCTGAATCATCATAATGTCCGTGGGACCCTCAGTAACACCTGGATGAGGTTGGTTACGAATCAGCTGCCTGCGTCGACGGTGAGGTACACCCCCGAGGCCGTGAACGTTCCAATTGACAATCCTCATCTACGAGAGGAGGAGGCCGGATGGAAGATCCTACCCGACCTAGTAGTGGAGAAAGCCCTCTCCTGCGAAAAATTCCTCCTCTCAAGAGGAGGGAAGTCAATTGGGGAAAGCACACCTCCTCTGATGAGGGGGAAACTCTGTCTTGGAAGATATGCTCCCCAAGCATGGAGGGTACAAACTCCTCCTCTACCTCAAACTCAGCCAAGTCTGCCAGAACTGAAAATGAATTCCTACAAAGTACCTCTGGCGCTGGAGTGCGAAGGAGCCCTGCAGAAGGAGTGGAACCAATAATGTCCTTACCTTTGTCAGGTGTAGGCAGACCTGGCAACATCTGCCTGATCTGAGCCACAATTCTGTTACCCTTCTCAAGTAAAGCACGGTCTCTGCAAGAACAGCCTCCCTAGATGAGCGCTCTTGCATTTGAGCAGGGTCAGGAGAAGCAGCCTCATCTGCACATGGAACTTGGACAGGGATGTCTCTGCTTGAAGAGACGTGTCAGCGGTCCTGTCAGTGGTAGCTTGAGGTACTGGCTCACCAACTCTGACAGGCACCCAACGGGCGACGACTGGAGCATGACGTGCTGACTGTCCTGTACGCGCTATAGAAGTATTAGAACGAGAGACTGAAGGTCTTGGTTGTGAAGTCGAAGGTCTAGCAGCGTGTGAGGCGGTAGGAACTGGTCATGAAGAAGGTCTAGGTCGGGTGAAACTATGAGGCGCACCCGTGGATCTTTTTGGTCTTTTCTTTTTCCTTGGGCAATCTCTGGCAAAGTGCCCATGGGTCCTGCAAATCCTACACTGTTCGTGTCTCCTTACAATCTCGACTCTCTCTTTGAAGGAGGAGCCATCTGGACGTTGAAGCATAATGTGGTTATCTGAGATGTTAGGGTAAGAAACAATGACCCTAACACGCGGTACCCCATTGGACCAGACTGCCTCTGCTGCTGAAGTAGGCATCTTAGGGAGAGGGGGAACCTTAGTAACCACTTCAGAGTCGGCTCCAATGGAATGTAGCAGTCGATGGTACACATGAGGAAGGCCTGGAAATCTGATGAAGAGTAACGTCGTCCGGCTGTCTTCCTCAACAAGATCAAACCCCAAAGAAAAAGGGGTCAAAAAAATCCTCCTGGAGCTCAGTGCTAACGGGCTAGCCTGCAGCACTGTACGAGCTATGTTACGCTCAAGTTGAGGTAACATGACCTCGGAAGGGTCAGTCGACATTTTCCTTTACAGGATCAATGTTTGTATTCTATTTGTTTGGGCTTCATGTAAATGATAAAAAAGGAATCAAGGTCAAGGTCCTTGGTGAGGGTAACATGGCACTAGACTAGGTGGATCTAAGGCTAAGGGGCCTAAATGCATGAAATGTGCCAAGGGGCAAATGGTTTGAATGATATCCCAAGAGAGGGGTAAATGATGCATTTAGGAGGGACCCTAGAATGAAGACATGTGGCATACTAGATCCATCTAGGGAATTTTGGGGCTTGGTGGAATTTGTAAGCAGGAGACTTCACGTAGCGAAAGATATAGAGAGCTTACTACCATCGAGGTTGGTTGGGAGGATAATCCTTGTGCCTATGCCCGTGATTGAGTAAAAGTTTAGGCATTGACAGAATTTCACGTATAATTTGCCATAGCCCTGAACTATGAGGATGCAAAAGAGAACAGGCCAAGTGGGTTTGTGCAGGTTGGGACTCGGCATGAGTACCCGAAGAAAAGTGGGTTTAAGGAGAAGTGGATTAGCAAAGGGAGTGCCTCACAGCCTAGTGGTCAAGCCAAGCAGGCGAAAACAGTAGAGACTCCTAAATCAAGTAGCACTATTGGAATGAAAAGAAAAGTAACACCAATGGCAGCCCGGGCTTGGTCGAAGTCTTCTTTGAACCTAGAGCAAAGGGAAAAAACCAGGAGAGAAGGCTTGTGTTTTGGATGCCTTCATCCTCATCAGTGGAAAGATTGTCCACGAAAGAAAGATCGTTGGATGGCTGAGATGGTGATCTCAGAATGCGACGTGGAAATGGAGGGAAGTCCCAGAGCAGAACAGATGCAGATTCAGCTAGCGGGATCTTCTCAAAGGTTAGTACTTGTTTTGTTATGTGTGTCTGTTGCTAAGCTAGTAACTAGTGCACCTGATAATGTCCTGTCAAAGACCGCAGCAATGGGGTATACAGCCTTTAATGATACAGAGTTAATTAAGATGAAAGGACAAGTAGCGAATCATGATGTCATTGTGTTGTTTGACTCAGCGTCAACGCACAATGTAATTAACTCCAAGCTTGTAAAGAGGCTGAAACTAAAGACTAGCCCATCTGACTATGCATATACAGTCAGAACGGCGGATGGAAGTTCAATTGAAGTATGGGACCAAAGGGTTACCCAGTTGGAGCTTCGAATTCAGGACTGTTGAGAAGCTTGATTTTGAAATGACAAAGCTTGCTCATGCAAACATAGCCCTGGGTAAGGCTTGGCATTCTAGGAAGAATCCAGCCTTAGATTGGAAAAAGCACATTTATCAATTCAAGATGAATGATGTGCTGTATGTCTTACGAGGTGAAAAAGATATACCTCAAGGACTGTTGGTTTCCATAATGAAAATTCGAAAAGCTTAAGAAGAGTTTTTGTTTCTTTGTACAGCATCGGTAGAGCCGATTGATGATTCTTCGGCTAGCACTGATGTTGCTCAAAATTGAGAGATGGCCAAGCTGGCTGATCAAGTAGCAGAGGAGTTCTCTGAATGTTTTAGGGATGAATTACCTTATGGGTTACCTCTAGAGCGGAATGTTCAGCATAAGATTGAACTAATCCTGGGGAAAGAACCTGTAAATAGACCTCCCAATAGGTTGAGTTTTATCGAAGAAGCGGAGGTACGAAGACAACTGGAAGAATGCCTCAAGCTGGGGCAGATTCAACCAAGTTTCTCACCTTTTGCTTTGCCAGTGATATTAAAGAAGAAGAAAGATGATACTTTTGGCCTCTGTATAGATTACAGAGCATTGAATAATATCACTATTAAGCACAGGTATCCTATGGCTCGGATCGATGATTTGCTAGATGCGTTACATGGGGTCGTAATTTTCAGTAAGATAGATCTTAAAAGTGGCTACCATCAGATCCGTATTAGAGCCGAGGATGTGCATAAAACCGCTTTTAGAAGCATGTTTGGACATTATGAGTTTTTAGTAATGCCCTTTGGGCTTACCAATGCTCCAGCTAGATTTGTCATGCTTATGAACGATTTAGTACGTGTTATATCGGAAAGTTTGTAGTACACTTTATTGACGATATTATTATATTCAGCAAAAGTATTGCTGAGCATTACAAACACTTAAGGATAGTGTTCAGTACTTTGAGGAAAGCCAGTCTTTATGTAAATAAAAAGAAAACTATACTGTGTATGGTAAGACTTGAATATTTAGAATTCATAATTACTCCTGAGGGGGCAGAAATGGATCCAAAGAAAGTGGCTGCGATACTGACTTGGCCAATCCCTCAGAGTTTGACCGCTTTGCGATCATTCTTGGGATTTGTCCAATTTTATCGAAGGCATATCAAAGGATATTCCAAAATAGTATTGCCATTGACTGATGTGACCTCAGATAAAGTATCTTTTTTATGGGGACAGAATCAACAGGAAAGTTTTAACACCATAAAACAAGTTGTGGTTTCAGGACCAGTGTTAAAGATAGTTGATCCCCAAAAACCGTTTTTTCTTGAAACCCATGCAAGTGGCATTGCGGTAGGAGCAATTCTCCTCCAAGAGGGAATGCCAGTAGCCTTTGAAAGCAAGAAGCTTTCTTCCTCTCAACGAAATTGGCCAACTCATGAATTAGAGTTGTATGCTGTTGTCCATGCTCTGAAAACATGGAGACATTATTTGTATGGGTAAGAGTTTTATGTTGATGTTAATCATGATACTCCGAAACATTTTTGTAAACAACTTGACCTCAGAGGTCGCCAAGCTAGGTGGGCAGAACTCATGCAGGAGTTTAATTTGACGATTCAGTACGGAAGAGGGAAGGATAATAAAGTTGCTGATGCGTTGTCACGCATTATGCATAATATGAGTTTGACGGTATTAGAGAGTGCTCTAATGACCGAGATTAGAGAAACTCAAAAGGTGGACGAGTTCGTTAAGAGCCTTTGGCCTAAGGCTCATGTGTTCAAACCCGGGAAAAAGGATGACCTGGCATCCAGAAAAGGCCAAACTTATGCAAGATATACCGTAAGAGATGGTATGCTGAAAAGAAATGGCAAGGTAGTAGTACCTAATCAAAATGATCTCAGGCAGAGAGTCATTCAACAATGCCATGATAGCCCATGTGTGGGACATCAAGGAGTCGAGAAGACATATGATCTCGTGAAGCGAGATTTCTTTTGGCCAAAGATGAAAAAGCATATTCATGAATATGTGACACGTTGTTTTTTGTGTCAAGTAAGTAAGGCAGAGCGGGTGAAGCCACTCGGACTTTTACAACCCTTGGAAATACCACTAGGTGGGTGGGAGAGCATTTCCATGGACTTTATTGTAGGTCTGCCTACGACACAAGGTGGATATGATTCTATTCTTGTGGTGGTTGATCGTCTTACCAAGATGGCTCACTTCATTCCAACTAGAGAATTGTTAGTTTCCCGCAAGTGGTGGATTTGTTTATTAGACATATATTTCGTTTGCATGGATTACTCAAATCCATAGTGTCAGAGAGGGATGTCAAATTTACCGGTCATTTTTGGACTGCGGTGTTTGAGACACTAAGGACAGGGTTGGGAATGAGTAGTGGGGATCATCCAGAAAGGGATGGTCAAACGGAATTGCCTACAATGATAGAAAACATTTCTCTACAGGGTTCAGTCCGTTTGAGCTGAACTATGATTATAGACCAGCGAATCTAACTATAGTTGGAGTACCTCAGAAAGTGCCTAGTGCCGCAAACTTTGTGGTTCAGATGCGGGAGATGCTAGCACTTGCCGCCAAGCTATGGATGGAGCTAAGATGTATGCGGATGAAAACAGATCCGTTAGAGAATTTAAGGAAGGAGAAAAAGTTTTTCTCAGAATTCCTTCGCACTCTAAGTCTTTGACTGCAGGAGAGTGTGCTAAATTATCAGCTCGATATTGTGGGCCATGGTTAATTCTAAAAAGAATAGGCAAGGTAGCCTATAAATTAGAATTGCCACAGGGTTTTAAGGTGCACCTAATGTTTCATGTTTCTCGTTTAAAGAAATTTTTTCATACAGGCGACTCACTAATCGAGGGTGTTGTGTTGTTTGAGGAGATAGAGGATAATGCTAGACGCAAACCAGTAGGAATCCTGGACCGAGGAACAATGCAAGTACGCAATTGGAAGATACCCACGGTGTTGGTTGCATGGCATGGTTTACCTCTATTAGAAGCTACCTTGGAATCCGTATACCAGTTACGGAGAGTATTCCCAGACTTTATCATCGAGGACGTTGATGCTTGAAGAGGGAAGGAATGTTACGCTCAAGTTGAGGTAACATGACCTTGGAAGGGTCAGTTGACATTTTTCTTTAAAGGATTAATGTTTGTCTTATATTTGTTTGGACTTCATGTAAATGATAAAAAAGGAATCAAGGTCAAGGTCCTTGGTGAGGGTAACATGGCACTAGATCCTTGGTGAGGGTAACATGGCACTAGACTAGGTGGATTTAAGGCTAAGGGGCCTAAATGCATGAAATGTGCTAAGGGGCAAAGGGTTTCAATGATATCCCAAGAGAGGTAAATGATGCATTTAGGAGGGACCCTAGAATGAAGCCATGTGGCATACTAGATCCATCTAGGGAATTTTAGGGCTTGGTGGAATTTGTAAGCAGGAGCCTTCATGTAGTGAAAGATATAGAGAGCTTACTACCACCGAGGTTGGTTGGGAGGATAATCCTTGTGCCTATGCCCGTGATTGAGTAAAAGTTTAGGCGTTGACAGAATTTCACGTATCAAGCTACCTCCGAGGAGTCAAAAACAATCTGGAAGAAACCTCGCCCAAGCAGACAAACATCTGTAAGGTGCCCTGCGAGGTCTCCAGGTAGAGTGGCGATTATCCAGTCCCTCGCGTGTAACTTGGAAGGGTGGGACCCATGGATGCGAGCAAAGAGCGATCTCAAGCTCTCCTGCTCAGTATCTTTTTTGAGCTGCTGCAACTCGTCTTTTGAGAAAACAACTGTTTTTGTGGCCGGTGGGATTGGACGGAGATTGGCTGAAGGCAAAGCCATTGCCAATCGAGGTGTGAGGCCGACTCGAACACGAACAAGGTTCCTTCTGCACTAAGTTGCCCGGGAGAGGAGGAGGAGAAAGGTGAGCTGAGGAGGAGGAGGAGGAGGGGCTGAGGAGGAAAGGGAGGAAGGGGAGGATGAGGAGGGCGGATGAGGAGGAGGAGGAGTAGTAGAGGGGGAGGGAGGAGGGGCAAGGAGCGGGAAGAAGGGGTAGAGGAGGGGGGTAGAGGAGAGGGCTGAGGCGGGGGGTAGGGAGCGGGGGAGAGGAGAGGGCGCTGAGGTGGGGGGGTAGGGAGCGGGGGAGAAGAGAGGAGGGTAGAGGAGAGAGCTGAGGTGGGGTAGGGAGCGGGGGAGAGGAGAGGGCTTAGGCAGGGGGTAGGGAGCGGGGTAGAGGAGAGGGGGGTAGAGGAGAGGGATGAGGCGGGGGGTAGGGAGTGGGGGAGAGGAGAGGGCTGAGGTGGGGGTGAGGAGGGGGAGCGGGCGGGGAAAGGGGGCAGGCTGAGAGGGAGATAGAGAGAGGGTGAGCGAGGGGAGGGAGGGAGGGGCTGAGGGGGGGGGAGGGGGAGGGGCTGAGGGCGAGGGAGGGGAGGGAGGGAGGGGCTGAGGGAGAGGGGGCAGCAAGGGTCGGGGAGGAGCAGCAACTCAGGAGAGTTGGGCCACAAGAGAAGAAAATCCCACCTTGTATTTCTTTTTTTTCAGACAAAAAAGTGACTTCTATTAAGTATTAAAGAAAACCGTTAGAGCAAGCTCCATACGGGAATACGGGATACACCATGCAATGCATGAAAAGCTCAAGAGCCAAAAAGAAAGGATTGGGGCTGATAGTGCCATCTCAATTCGGTAGCAACCTCCGAGAAAAAGGGAGAACCCCTCCAAACTCGAAGAAATACAGTCCTCCTAGAAGAGGCTGCCCGTGAAGGGCCCTGCATGCTAGCCCATATGGCTATCAAAGTGTGAACCGTGTCACTCCAAATACCAGTGAACACCTGTGATGGGTGTATCTGGGTGTCATCTAAGGCCTTTGTGCATCTGGCTCTCCAAATGTGCCAAGAGGAAATGCTAGCTAAAATCTCCCAAGAGGTTTCCACTGAAACATGTGAAGCTCTGAAAGGGGAGTATGTGGTACATTCTGAAGAGAGCAGGGCTCTATCCCTTGTCGGCGGATCGAGAGTGCCCAAGAAGAAGGCTCACCTTCATAGAACACCTGGGGCCCAGTAAGGGATAACCATGCGACCGAGCCCCAAGTCATGAAGAAAGGGGAAGTATGAAAAATGCTGAGTATCCGAGGAACTCCTTTCCAAACAATTCTCGCTTGATTGCAGTCCCAAAGGCAATGTCGCACTGACAACGAGGGCAAGTGGGTTAAGCCCCAAATCGTGATCTCCACAGGTTCACTGCAATCCCTCCATGAATAGAAAGCCAAAAGAAAAGAGTGATCTTTCTATTTCTGAGGGGTTTCCAGAGCCTCCTCCAAAAATTCCTACGCAAATCTGCGGTGATGAAGAAGCTATCCCAATGGGGGGCTCTGGAGGGAATCCAACCTCTATTGCTCAGCTGAAATCTCCAGGCATTACCAACTGTGAAACGAAAGAAGGGAATCCCCCTCTCTCGGTGCCCATGATCTATCCACTCCCACTCTCCTGGGTCCCACTGCAAGCACCTGATAGGTGCACCTCCATATAACCACAACCTCCAGGATCCCAGGGCCAAGAGCAGAGGGTCGGGGTCTAAGTACCATTGCAAGCCCACTCTGTGGTCCACAAAACCAGCAATCCTAACAGGCTGAAAGGCAACCTCTAGAAGAATATCATCCGTGGATCTAGAGAGTGTACCTCCGTCCCCAATGTCAAAGACCAAAGCATCTTCCCCGAAACCTCGAAGAGCGATCACCTGTAGAGGAACTACTGTCCTAGAAAAAGCTCCCATCCAAGTGGTGGAAGTATAAGGCACCTCAACTGTCCATTCCACCGGCATGGAAATCCTTCCAAGGTTCCTACCCAGGCATGAGTCCCCTCACCACCACCTTACAAAGCAATGTCATGCACTGCAAGTCCGGGGCAATGATATTAAGTCCCCCTTCCAATGTAGGGAGAATAATGGTCTCCCAGGCCACCCTCGTTGCAACATCTGCCGTGCCATCAAGTCCACTCCATAGAAAATTCTTGACTGGTCTAATGAGCTGAGTGATGCAATCCCTAGACCGGCACCAGCAAGAACACACAAACCAGGCGGTGGCCAAGAGAACCTGGTTCACTACCACAACTCTAGAGGCAAGGTCGAGTTTGGCTGAGCTACAAAAAAGGAGTTTTTTCCTTATACTTTCTAATACTGGGGCAAACTGCCGTGCTGGAGAGATGCCCAATCCTACATGGCATCCCAAATACCTGACAGGAACACCCCTCTGAATCCAAGAAAAGCCAATGTCAACTCCCCAGCCTGGAGTGTCCTCATCACTGATCCAAAAGCCAAAGGATTTATGCCAATTGATGTGTGCCCGTGTAGCTGAGCAAAAAATATCCAAGGCTGTCAGGAAAGAATCAAGTGACTGCGAAGAGGCCTCAATAAAAATAGCAGTGTCATCAGCCAACTCATAGTCAAGAAGCTCCTGCTCTTGTCTCAAGGGCAATCTCAACCCATAAAGCTCATCCTGAGATCTAAGGAAGATATTCATAGCTTCTGCCACAAAGAGAAACAGGAAGGGGGCTAAAGGGCATCCCTGACGAACTGATCTGAAAATCTAAAACCTGTCACCCCTTACCCCTCCAATCAAAACCTGGCTATGGGCTGATCTGTAAAGGGAGGCCACCCCTCTAATCCATGCATCTGAAAATCCAAACCGTAGGTGCCCTCAAGAAAACCCCAATCTACTCTGTCATAGGCTTTCTCAAAGTCCAGGAGTAGAACTGTCAGCCTCTGCCCGCTCTGCATAGCCCACTTTGTGGCTTCCCAAAAGGAAAATATATTAGCAAATATGCTCCTGCCATGCACAAAGCCTGTATGAGTATCATGGATAAGGTCTGGAAGAAGGGGCTGGAACCGGATGCTGATCGCCTTGGCCATGATTTTGTACAGAGTGCCCAAAAGAGTGATGGGTTTCCAATGGGATACAAAATTCATGTTGCCACCTTTCGGGATAAGGTGTATGAGTCCCTCGGTTAGTGAGTCAGGCATCTCACCCGAGTCTCAAATGCCCTGTAGGGCTGAAGTAATATGATCACCTATCATATCCCAAAAGGCTGTAAAAAAAGGAGTAAGACCATCGGAAACAGGGCATTTGCCCTTATGAAGGGTGGAGAGAGCACTCTTGAATTCTGTGTTGGTAAAGCGTGCATCAAGTGAGCATATCATCTCTGGTGTGACCACCACAGGTAAACTTTGCAAAATCTCATCTCTAGCCACATCTTTGGCCTGTGTGTTGCTAAGTGCATGACGGTATCCTGATGAGACTGCAAAATGCCATCAAAGTCAATAAGCTGCCTGACACTCTCTCTACTATGTCTGGGACCAAGTGTAGAGAAAAAGTGTTTACTGACTCTCCCTCCCATCTGTATCCAAAAGGACTTCCGTGCATGGAAGGCATACTCTGCTCTCTGATCAATCCAGATCTCCAAGACTGCCTCTGTGAGGGTCTGATCTGTGTATAAGGCATCGGGGATCCTGATACTGTGAGACCGTCCTCTCAGATGGGGCTCTGAAATGGACAAAACTACCGGAAAATGGTCGGAAGTGGAAACACCAGGTGCAATGCAAACTGTCCCCCCTCTATCAAGAGCCTAGTCATCCACATAGAATTTGTCAATCTGGGCATGGATAGGCATCTGCACCCTATGGTTTGACCATGAAAACAAAAGTGACTGAGATTGAACATGAAATGCATCATCTGACCAAACATCTCTGCCACTGAACCTGAACAAGAAGGCATCCCAAGCTGCTCTCTCGAGGGAATGAATACCACCTTCTTTGCCTCCTTGCTTATCAGAAGGTGCCTCAACCATGTTGAAGTCACCTCCAATAATCTACGAATCTGCAATGTCAGCCCATGAGAGCAACTCTTTCCAAAACAGAACGCGGTCCCCTCTGTTGTTCGGAGCATAGAGATTGAGGAAACCAACCTTACGTCCGTCAATCAGAAGTAAAACCCACTGGGCCCTGGAAGGGGTAATGGTACCGTGTCCAATGATCAAAGGGAGAATAGAATCTGAAACTGATATGCATGTACCTCCTTTGGTTCCCAAGGCAGGAAGCCAAAAAGCAACTGCTGTAGCTCGTCTTTTGAGAAAGTGATGGTTCTCGCGGCCGGTGTGGGCGGTAACGGATTGACTGAGTGGAAACCCATTCGTCAATCGAGGTGGAAAAGGCCGATTCAAACGCAAGGAAGAACTCCGTCCGCTTTCTTGAAGCCCAGGAGACCCTTAACGGAGAATAGGGTACTCTAGATGAGGGGAGAGGGTGAAAGGAAGGAGGGAGAGAGAGGATGAGCAGAGGAGGAATCAGCAAGGGGATAGGGGGGGCAGCAAGGAGGAGGGAGAGGAGAGGAGGGGGGAAAGAGGAGAGGAGGAGTGGAGGAGAGAGGGGGGGGGGGGAGGGTGGGGGGAGCAGCAGGTAGGAGGGAGGGGAGGGAGGAGGCAGCACGCGGGGGAGGAGACAGCGCGCAAGGGGAGGCTGCAGCAGCGAGGAGGGGAGGCGGGGGCTAGGGGGGAGGGGAGGGAGGAGGCGGGGGGAGCAGCAGGTAGGAGGGAGGGGAACGGAGAGGCTGCGTGTGGGGGGAAGGAGGCAGCACGCAGGGGGGGGCTGCAGCAGCGCGGGGGGGCTGGAGCAGCGAGGGAGGGGAGTTGGGGGAGGAGGCGGGGGAGCAGCAGGTAGGAGGGAGGGGAGGGAAGAGGCTGCGCGCGCTGACCTTGTAATTTTTAGCATAAGTTTAAGCAAAAATCCTTTTGTTTGATAGCATAAGCTGTCATGAATGATGCGGTAATCATGTTTCAAAATTTTAAAGGCAAGGCAAATGGTATCACCTCCTAGCTTCTCAGCATAAGTTTAGGCATTCATTATTTTTAGTTTGGGATGGTGCAGTCGAAGGCAAGGATCAACTGTACAAGACTATTTTGAGACCCATTATTTTTTTAAAAACTCACTTTCTTCGGCAAATTTGAGGGTTCTGCAGACCAAAGTTAAACTCACAAACATGGACTAACACATTCAAGTACTGATCAGCAGATTGTGCAGTTTGTTGTTGTGAGCTAACAAAGTAAGGGATTTGAACAGGGAGGGAGGTGATCAGAATTCCACAAGCAACAAGGGGACGAGTGTTGGAGAGAAATTACTGTCCACATTATTGACTGAAATCGATGGCCTGGAACTAGCTCAGGTTCTTTCACTTCTTATCATGCCCATCTATGGAATTTCCCCTTGCATTGACTGAAGGGGAACATGCAATCATTGAATAGTCATGACTGTGGAACTGTAAAGCTAATAATTAAAGGCAATTACACTACACATATAATTTCCTGTTCATCTTCTGGTATGTTCTAATATGATCTTGCCACAAATTGCCATGTTTTATCAACAATGCAGCTCTTTTAAAATATCTGTAAGCAAATTTTTTTTGATTGTGGGTTTTCTCATTTGGATGGTCTCTGATGAGATTTGCTTTTGAATTATGTTATACTTTATGCTTCATTTGTACATGTTATAGCTTCAGCTTCATAGATATGAAATAGACATACACAAATGATTTCAAACAAGTGAAGACATGAGTTTAAATTTTGATTTTAAGCTGAACAATTGTATGCAAGATTCTAGGCTAGGATGCTTTTTTTTTCTCTTGACTATTGTATGAACAAAAACAATACCTCTCACCTCCATCTATCGGGACAATGCCATTAGAAAATCTTATGGAGTCACTGCTTTTCAAAGCAACCAAAGAAGAGTCATGGAACCCAAGAAGGCTGGTGATGCTTTGTGCTCTGTCGTTGCCTTGAGCAGTTGAGTATTTGAAGCTTGCCTTCTCTCGTCTTGAATGTGATGCTTGCTTGGGAACCTTTCTTTTCAATGTAGCTTGAGGCCTGCATTGGGGTCGCTCTCTCCATGGTTGTTGATGTATCTTCATGTGAATCTTCCTCTTTGTACTAGCTCTCAGGTAATTACCCACCCTAATGTTTAGTCCAAGGGCTGCTTGTGGCTTTTGTACCTTGAGCTCCTCATTTCCTGGATCCCATCGTCACCTGTAGCTGCTCGAAGCTCCTCCAATCTGTCCTCGGGAGATCGCACCCCCAGAAAGGTGCTGCATACATTACAGTTGGTCGCTCTAGTGTGTCGAAAAGCCAGCCCTTCGTTGGTGGATCCTGGAAGTGCGTCTGAAAACACTGCCGCTCTAGCCTAGCCGAAGCACTATGCCCTCGTGTGAGTCGTGCGTGGGCTGCATGCTTCATCGTGAAGATGGGTCTTGTGAAGACTGCTCCCAAATATGTGTATGACTGCACTATCTCCATTGGTTCACCACGATAGGTGAAAGTGAGTCGGTTAGTCACTGCTCGTGAGGTGTTGAAGACCATAACCTTAGTTTTCCCAAGGTTGACCGGCATCCCTTGTAGTCTCCTGATCATGCGGGATCATGGAACAGTGTCGAAGGCCTTTCGAAAGTCTACGAAGCATGTGTAGACTTTCTGATGTCTGGACCTCGCCTCCTCAATGATAGCCCTCAAAGTGAAAATGTGTTCTAGAGTAGAGTGCTGCCTCCTGAATCTTGCTTGCCCTAGTGCTCCTTGCCCCCGTGCCTCTGTATGACTGCTGATCTCTCTCTCTAGTACCGATCCATAGATCTTGGCCAGTGTGTGGCCAATCATGAGGGTACAATAGTTCCCGGTGTCCATGGGGTCTCTTGCTTTGTGTATCGGTACAATAGTAGTGGTGCTCCACGCTGGTGGGAAGCCCTGGCAAACTGCAAGGTTAAACATATGTGCAAGAATCGGTGCTAGGATCTCCTGCCCATGTGCGAAGTGCTTTGTCCAAAGGCCTTCCTGATCCTGTGCTTTCCGGTTGTGGAGCCGGCGAAGTGCAGCCCGCACATTCTGCGTAGTGAATAGATGACAAGTAGTGGGCCTGGGCATAGTGGACATATCTGGCGGTGTTTGCCTCGGGACATCATATAAGGAGCATGCATAAGTGTGCTACACGCTCGGATTGATGATGGGGATGGGTGGCTTTCCCTCCGGAAGAATCCCGACCAAGTGGTTGGGTCTCCTCCGCGGAATGATCTGATGATCTCACCCATCCTATGTGTGAGGAAGGCTGGTCTCTTGCGGCGTGTCAGCCGTTGAAAGATCCAATGTGCCTCGTGTGGCGTCAATTGACCCAAGACTCACTCCCGTGTGAGGTGGGCTCGCATTTCTCTGCACTCATCATCAAACCAGGGGTTTTGAGGCATCTTCCCATCTTGTACCCGTGAAGATCGGGTTGTAGGAAAGGATGTGGTGGCAGCATCCTGTATCACTGTGACAAGGGTAGTTGAGGCGTGGGCGAGGTCTAGATCAGCCTCCAATAAGGCCGGAAGCTCTTTGGCTAAGTGACACACATACACTGGATCCAGGGCATGGTCAAAGTGAATCTGGGCACGGGTAGCGGTAGGGACGCTCCCGTGTGAGTGTATATATGTGTGAGTGTATATGTGTGTGAGTGTATATATGTGTGGATTCTTAGAGGGCCTTTTATTCAGTACCTTAGAGTTTTGAAAATCCATAAAGCAGCAGTATATTGTCTATTTCCAATGTTTGGCCTCCTCTATGAAGGCTTTGAAAATGTGGTTTCATGTGGACCTATCTCGTCAAAAATCTGCCCTCCTAGTCGCTTGCATGCCTGTTCTCATGGCGCCATCATTGATATGTATCTCAAGAGCTGAGTGATATACCTTGGTCATCAAGTGGCCAATCATGATAGTTTGGTAGTTGCCTGCATCCATGGGTTCGCCTGCCTCGTGAGTGGGTATGATAGTGTTTGTGGTCGGGAGGAGGAAAGCCGTTATAGAATGAAGAGTGTAGTACCACTTTCAGCCTATTACAGATATTATCAATACGAGGGATTTGAATGCTGATCTTCATCGATCGATGCAGCTCAGAGAGTTGTAGACGTACACCTGAAAGTTAAGAGACTCATTAACAGTGGATTGGCAGTCATATGAATGTCTATCTTGTCAATATAAGCCATCTACGATACGGAATTGACGCATATCCTACTCGTGAAGCTGTTGTGTAAAATTTATGCTCTTGATGCAACCATTTTATACAATACATGTTTGGGCACTATATTTTCATGCGCTATCTAAATGTCACCATCTGGTTTATGCATTGTTATCTCTATTATGTCTTAGGATTATTGAGATCCTAATGAATATGCTGAATCAAAATTAGTCTTGTTTCCTTGCTTATGAAGGCCATCTATGCTTTTCTTATGCAACATTTCGCATATGCTCTTGAAGTATATGAGGTTTTTGTTGTCACTCGTTCTTCTGCCCTCAGGGCAAGGCAAGGGACAAAAAACAGGAAAAGGATTGTTGTTCTTACACATGCACTCAAACCATATATGAACAAGCATATCTGTACACAGGAACCAAAAATTTGATATTGATATGCATGTGTATATTTGCTGGGAACGCCTGGTCTAAATACTGAAGGAAATCGTGTTTTTGTTCAGGGAGTTCTAGTGTTGGGTGCAACCAATCGACCGCAATCTCTAGATGGAGCTCTTCTACGTCCTGGTCGTTTTGATCAGGTACTAAGTCTTTTTAATGTGAGGTTTTGAGTTGTGTTTAAAGCATAGGGTATGCAAGTCCCTTTAATTTGGGTTTTGAGTAATTTGACGATAGCAACCTTTTGGTGATTATTACCTCTTCAATTGTGTCCATGCTAAGTCCATGCATGTGAGCCCATTAATTCTTTCATATACCTTTTGCAAAAAAATTAGTGATTGACCAACTGATTGAAAGTTGGTAGGGGAGCCTTTGAAGTCAGAGGATAAGGATGATTGCTGCTGCAAACTTTTAATGTGCCAAGGGTGCATAAGCTTATTTCTCTCTAACTTGATGTGAGTATGTAAGTAGTGTTAGAAGAGGTAGAATTGCACTTTGCATTTGTCAATAGACTAAAACTGAGCTTCCAACATAGTTTTGTAGAAGGAGGGCGAAAATAAAATGATCTTGCACTTTGCATTTTGATATGTACTACAACTGGGTTTCATCTCAATTTAATGAGGCAACTTAAGCCTAGAAGCTTTGCCTTTCTTCATAGATTGCAACCTTTTGGTGATTATTACCTCTTCAATTGTGTCCATGCTAAGTCCATGCATGTGAGCCCATTAATTCTTTCATATACCTTGTGCAAAAAAATTAGTGATTGACCAACTAATTTACAGTTGGTAGGGGAGCCTTTGAAGTCAGAGGATAAGGATGATTGCTGCTGCAAACTTTTAATGTGCCAAGGGTGCATAAGCTTACTTCTCTCTAACTTGATGTGAGTATGTGTAGAAGCTTTGCCTTTCTTCATAGAGGAAGACATGTTTCTTTGGAACCATGTTTCTCTATTAGTGCTAGCCTTTGTCACGGATGAGTGTGCCCTTCAGCTAGTGCTTAAATAGACCCCATGTAGGCAGCACACCCAGGCAGATGGCTGCTCCAAAACCTCAATTACAATGGCACTCCAAACTGCGTGCCCTTCTTGAGCTTTAGGGGCTTGAAGAAACTTGGAGGCTAGGCCCCGTTTTAATAGACTTCCATGGACTCTCTTGGGTTGCCAACCTAGGCCGCTACTGTCTAAGAGTCCCATGAACTCTCTTGGGTTGCCCAACTAGGCCACTACCTGATAGACATTGACACATATAGATGATCTAATCAATTGGTGCAAGAAATTAATATTTGGCCAGCATTTGCTCTACCATGTCCAACCCCGCTTAACAATCGTGGCAGTATATAGTTGGCCTCCACATTGCACTTATTGCTAGGCCTAGGTGTCTAGCCCGTATTGACTCACAAGTAATTCGAAGGGTGGAGATATCACCAACATGGTGGGGCATAATGCCACCTCATGCCATTATTTGAGGGCCGAAAGAAGTTGCAACAGATCCCATAGCCTGAAAAAGTGGCTAATCTTATGTTTGGCTTCCAAAGAGCTTTAGAGGCCGTCCCTTGTAGAATGCAAGAGCATTAGGCCTTGAGCATCCAAGCACATTGGTCCTCCACTTCTTGTCTTAGGACTTGTGCAAGGAAGGCTACTGACATCTTGTAGAGGAGAGCATGATTTTCACAGTTTTCAGCCTGATTGGGCTGTATATATTCAAATCTCTCTCTCTCTCTCTCTCTCTCTCTCTCTCTCTCTCTCTTCCACTCAAGAAACCCTGATCAAAGGCTCTGAGGGCACGACAGATTTGTCGTCATGTTGACCCACACATGCGGACTCTAGATATCTCCTCCTTATTCTTTGACTCAGGGAGGAACGACGGGAGTGACAATCACACTTGTCAGACAGTTAGCTACCTCTCAAAGACCATAGAGTTGTCTAGGCAAGCTACCCAGGTTGAGCATGAACGACATCCTATAACTACCTTTCTCTCTCAATGATGCCATCTTCACTAGAGCTGTAACCAAAGTCCAGGACTTAGTTACCACTCAGGTCAAAATCAGTAAAACAGGAAATTACAGCAAGACATGGACAACAAAATCAACACATGGGATGTTTATGAAGAAGTACAAGAACAGGAGAAAAGGGCCAGCAACAGCCATGGGATTCTACACATAGGTGGATTACCCATGGGCTGGTAGGATGGGAGCATGGATGAAAAGCTGGAACATGTCATAGAAGCAATTCCCTAGATTGAATGGGACTCAAAAGATATGGTTGGTTTCCTTCAAAAGGACACAAGCCGAACTAGTTTTGAAGGACGAGTTAGCAAGAAGCAAAATTCTCAAGCAAACAAACAAGTTAAGAGGCACCAAGATATGGATTTCAGAGGAGCTCACCCCGACTCAGCTCAAGATGAAAGCCGCAGAATTAGCCAAAGTGAAGGAAGCTTGCAAGGAAGGTAAATGGGCTGTTTACAGAGATGGGAAAGCACTTATTAAGACTTCAAATCCAAACCCAAAGATCCTCAGTCTTAAACTGATGCAATGAAGGCCACTTTTTCTATCATAATATTAGAATCTAGAGGTGTGCTTAAGAACTTCAAGCTGAGATGCCATGTGCACTCCTCGACCCTCTGGTGTATCCAAATGTTGTAAGTCATCCTTTTTTGGTGTGTGCTTTGTCCCATAGACCCGTGAGGTCTCCCGCGGATGTTAATCTCTCTCTCTCTCTCTCTCTCTCTCTCTCTCTCTCTCTCTCTCTCTCTCTCCCCCCCCACATGAGGAGGATGATTCCAGGATAGCATGGGTTAGGATGTTCGCTTAGTAGCTCCTTGTATCAGGTTTTTCTTCAGTCTCATAGACCCATCGATCTTTAGCAGACTTTAATAAACTCTCTCTCTCTCTCTCTCTCTCTCTCTCTCTCTCTCTCTCTCGGCAGAGACCTCGCGACCGAGATGCAACACATTCTACAGAGGAAAGATGCACATATCACACTAGTTGACATCTCATCCATGTCCAGGCTTGGGGCATGGCCGACAGGGGTTACTGTGGCGCTTGTCAGGTATAGAGCCGTGGCTAGGATGTCACGACAGACTACACTTGTAGACAACAGACATCGATCTATCACGAGCTTTATGCCTGCACAGCCTAGCCCGTCATCGAGCCTACTTTGATGTCTCATGCTATGTGTGTGCTGTATTGTATTGGGTTAGGCTATATCTGCTAGGATGGTGATGACGTTAGTGAGGACTATGACTATGGTGATATTGATGATGATGACATTGACTATGTCCGACACAGTTTTCTAGCATGGGTTAGGATGCTCATTTTAGTAGCTCCATCCTTTTCGCTCATTGTTTCAGGTTTTCTATCAGTCTCATAGACCCATTGGTCTTTAGTAGACTTTAATAAACTTTCTTTCTTTCTTTCTTTCTCTCTCTCTCTCTCTCTCTCTCAAGGTCAAGCAGGATTTTGGACAAATAATGCTACATTAGACCACATCTTTTCATTGAGAGCTGTCATTGAGGAGGCCCGAGCAAGGAAGCATAGAGTTTCTTGTTACTTTGTGGCTGTATGCAAAGCCTTTGACACTATATCATGAGCCCGACTATTCAGGTCACTACTTGATCTAGGGTAAAGTCAAGACATCATTTATGTAGTTAGGACATATACTTGTCAAACAAGGTTGCCCTTGTTTGGTCATGCTTGTTTGGCCTATACGTTGATAAGCTTGAGTCCTTCATCACAAATTTGGGAGGAGCAGGTTTCCCCTTAGCTGGCTCCTTGATCCCGATTCTACTATACGCAGATGACATGGTCCTATTCTCCTCCTTGGCTGCAGCATGGGACACACTCTAGCCTTTCTGCGAGACACATGATTTGAAGGTCAACTTGGGTAAAACCAAGGTCATGATCGTCAACATATCCCGAGCTGCTGCGTAGAGAGAGCTATTCACCTTAGATGGGGCTCCAGTGGAGATTGTTGCATCCTATACATAACTGGGGTTCTCTTTTCAGGCCCGACCTTCACGTTGCGACCAGCTATGCATGCGTTTGAGCTAGGGTAAAAAATAAAGGTGAAACACAATTATGAAATCTAGGTCAATGGGCGAATCTTCCTCGTATACAGCTATAAGTATTAGCCATGCTACCATTTCTAGGGTGAATTTATCATGAGCATGATGCTTTGATATTTACCAATGTCCATAAGGTCTCGTGCTTTGTGAATTGGAAATATGGTGTTGATGGTCGAGGCTATGGAAGCTTTTACAAAAAGCTTCATTAAATAGCTTGGCCAAGATCGATGCAAGTATTTCCCAGCCATGGCGAAGGAGTATTGCTTTGAAATCCTTCTTGTAAGTATTTCCCACCCATGGGTAAGGAATTCTTTCAACTGAGAATCTAATATACTCAATTCAAAAGAATAAAGTACCGAAGTACAATCATTACAGCAGAGGGGGAGAGCTCTCTCTATCTGAAACCCTCACAAAACGATTACAATAGAGGGGGAGAGGTAAATTGCAATTCTTGATCTAACCTTGCTCATGAGGTCTCCAATCCTCACAAAAATCAACAAGAACACAAAAAGATATTTGCCAAAGCTCTAGATAAGGAGCTATGCCCCGATCACTTGCCGCGACAGTTTCACACAAGAAGCCCCCCAAGACTTGCGTCGAAAAGGACTTGCTTTCCTCTAGCATGACGTGCCAAAAAGCATTGGAGGGAGCACGGACAAGTTCTACTAGGAAATGGAGTCAAGTTGAGTGAGTTTTATGTGTGTTTTAGTCTAGTGTGTCCTATGGATGCCACGTGTTATACTGGGAGATATCCCATATGCACTTTGGTACTCTATGTCTAGTGTCTAGATTATATGAGGCTGTACTTGTGTGTCACAACATAGGAGTCAACACAAAATTATCAACTCCAAAGTTTTTTTTAAGACATGAATTCTTTAAGCTTCAAATGAAGCATGAAGACTTTCTCAATGCACATTTGAATCATATGGAATCTCTCATCACCCAACTTGCTGGGTTGAAGGCCCTTGATGGGGAAGAAGATCAGGTTGCTGTCCTCCTTTCAACATAGAGGACATTCCTAAATATCATGACATTATTCCAGCACTTCGTGTGGCATGGGATATGAAATTTGATGAGATGGCTGCAATGCTCATTGATCATGATAGAAGACATAAGGATGACCATGTCCATGAGGAAATGGCATTATATTCTAAGGGTAAAAACAAATTCAAGCCTCTCAAGTGTATTGTAAGAAGCTTGGCCATACAGAGGATCGTTGTTTTCAGAAGCTTGCCAAGCAACGATCTAAGGACCATGCTAACTTTGGTTGCAGCTGCCACTATTGAAGAAGACAGGTTCAAAGTGCAGTGAAGGCTCTTTAGGGCAGGGCCTTGGTAGGCCGGATTGTTGGGCTGACCCCCTCCAGGCAACAAATTCGGGATTGGCTTGAGGCGAGTTTAGCCCTAGGAGATGACCACATCCAGGAGGTCACCATCTATGGGCGAGGGGTCTTCCTTCTCCAGTTGAGCTCTCCAGAGACCACCTTGTCACTTGTGGAGCAGAGCCCTATCTTTCTTGGTCCTCATCTGGCCACAGATATCCGATGGCTCTAGATGTTATGCTCTAGCTGAGATAGCATGACCTCGGAAACATCGGTGGGCATTTTCTCTTAGATGACCGACTTCTGTAATATTTAATGTGCGTAAATAAAATGGTCAAGAGAAGTAACTGCCAAGGTCCTAGGTGAGGGTGAAATGGCATTGACTAGGTGGTTCTGAGTGCTAAGGCCTAGGTGCACCTAAATATGTAATAATGCCCAGGGGCAAATGGTTTAATTGTGCCCCAAGAGAGGGGTAGATGGTGTACCAAGTAAAAAGGGCTAAAATGATGACATGTGGCAAAGGGAACCATCTAGGGAGTTGTGGGTTTTGTGGATATGCATGAGAGGCAAAAATGACGTATCTGTTGAAATTGCGATCCACGAGAGCAAGGCTGGGTGGAATACTCTCCCTTTTGAAACTATGGAGGCAGAAGGACAAGATTCCAGGGTGAATCCTAGCGAATCTAGAGCACGGTCTACACAACAAATAACCCATCACACAACACCTACTCTGGTGGGTAGGATTTCGGTATTAGAAGATGCTTTACAGCAAATTATGAACCAGCAGCTTCAAGTGAATGCTGGTCAGAATGAGATTAGGGAGATGGTGCAAGCCTTGTCGGCTAGACCATCTAGAATTGATAAGGGCAAAGCTCCAGCAGAGCCAGAGCCCAGCATACATTCATCAGAGCGTGCAAGGGTCAGGTGCCTAATATTGCTAACTATAGACCGGAGAAGTACGCTGGTCGGATGACCGAGCGCAGTTCTGATGTGATCGAGGTTTGGTTACACAAGTGGGAAGAAGCCTTCGCCATTTGTGAAATCAGATCTGATCTAAAGAAAATCCGTAAGGCCACTCACCTGTTTATTGAGGCAGCGGATAGATGGTGGATAAAGCAATAGAAAGATCAAGTTGCCCCTACCACCTGGGAAGGGTTTAAAGCTGAATTTAAGAAACACTTTCTTCCACCTGAAGAAGAGTCCCAAGCTTGGGATGCTTATAGAAACCTTCATCAGAGGAGTCTGTCGGTGGCAGAGTACACTGACAAGTTCAGGGAATGTGTTATAAAGATAACAGACCCTCTCCCTATGTCGGTTCAGTTGAAAGATTATATCTATGGACTGAACGACAAGATTAAAATGCAAGTTCGGGCTAAATATGTGACTACATTAGATGAATCTATTGCAGTAGCCCTGAACTATGAGGATGCCAGAGGCAGATCTAGTGGATTTGTGCAGGCAGGGACTCAGTATGAGTACGCGAGAAAGGGGGGATTTCAGAGGAAATGGACTTCAAAGGCAAGTGTCTCACAGCCAAGTGGCCAAACCAAGCAGGTGAAGCGGGTTGAGGGACTAGCAAAAACAAGTACCACCGTTGGGGTGAAAAGGAAAATAACTCCAATGGCAGCCCGGGCTTGGTCAAAGTCCTCGTTGACCCTTGAACAAAAAGAGAAAGCTAGAAAAGAAGAATTGTGCTTCGGTTGCCTTCAGCGACATCAGTGGAAAGATTGTCCACTGAATAAAGACCGTCGCACGGCCAATATGATAATATCTGAATGCGACGCGGAAATGCAGGAGAGTCCCAATGCGGAACATATGCAGATGCAATTGGCGGGACCTTCTCAGAGGTTAGTACCTGTGTTGTTAAGTGTGTCTGTTACTAAGTTAGTAAGCGGTGCACCTGATAACATCCTTTCAAAGCCCGCAGCAACGGGTATACGGTTTTCAATGACCCCGAGTTGATTAAAATGAAAGGGCAAGTAGCCAATCATGATGTGATTGTGTTATTTGACTCAGCGTCAACACACAATGTAATCAACTCGAAGCTTATTAAGAGACTCAAGTTGAAAACTAGTCCGTCTGACTATGCTTATACGGTCAGGATGGCGGACGGAAGTTCAACTGAGGTATGGGACCAAAGGGTTACCCAGTTGGAACTTCGAATTCAGGACTATGTGGAGAAGCTGGACTTTGAATTGACCAGACTTGCTCACGCAGATATAGCCCTAGGCATGGCTTGGCATTTTTAGAGAAATCCAGCCATTGATTGGAAGAAGCATATTTACCAGTTCAAGATGAATGGGGTAGAATATGTCTTGCGAGGTGAAAAGGATTTACCTCGAGGACCACTGATTTCAGCCATGGAAATTCGGAGGACTCCGAAAGAGTTTCTGTGTCTGTGTATAGCATCGGTAGAGTCGATCGACGATGCATCGACTAGCACTGAGGCTACCCAAGATGGGAAGATGGCCGAGTTGGCTAAAGAGATATCAGAGAAGTTCTCTGAATGTTTTAGGGATGAACTACCTTATGGATTACCTCCAGAGCGGAAAATCAGCATAAGATTGAACTGATCCCGGGGGCAGAACTTGTAAATAGACCTCCCTATAGAATGAGTTTTACTGAAGAGGCGGAGGTGCGTAGACAACTGGAAGAATACCTCAAGTTGGGGCAAATTCAACCAAGTTTCTCACCTTTTGCTTCGCCAGTGATATTAAAGAAGAAAAAGGATGATACGTTTCGCCTCTGTATAGATTACAGAGCATTGAATAATATCACTGTTAGGCACAGGTATCCGATGGCTCGGATTGATGATTTGCTAGATGCATTACATGAAGCTGTGATTTTCAGCAAGATAGATCTCAAGTGTGGCTACCATCAGATCCGAATTAGCCGAGGATGTGCATAAAACCGCTTTCAGAAGTAGGTTTGGTCATTATGAGTTTTTGGTAATGCCCTTTGGACTTACCAATGCTCCAGCGACATTCGTCATGCTTATGAACGATTTACTACGTCCGTATATCGAAAAGTTCGTAGTACATTTTATTGACGATATCCTGATATTCAGTATAAGTATTACTGAGCATCGTGAATACTTAAGAGTAGTGTTCAGTACTTTGAGGAAAGCCAGTCTTTATGTAAATAAAAAGTAAACTATACTGTGTATGGTTACGCTTGAATATTTAGGATTCATAATTACTCCACAGGGGGAAGAAATGGATCCGAAGAAAGTGGCTGCGATACTAACTTGGCCAATCCCTCAGAGTCTGACCGCGTTGCGATCATTCTTGGGATTTGTCCAGTTTTATAGAAGACATATCAAAGGATATTCCGAAATAGTATCACCATTGACTGATCCGACCTCAGATAAAGTACCTTTTATATGGGGACAGAATCAACAAGAAAGTTTTAACACCATAAAACAAGCTGTGGTCACAGGACCGGTGTTAAAAATAGTTGATCCCCATAAACCGTTGTTCCTAGAAACCGATGCAAGTGGCATTGCGGTAGGAGCAGTTCTCCTTCAAGAGGGAAGACCAGTAGCCTTTGAAAGCAAGAAGCTTTCTCCCTCTCAAAGGAATTGGCCAACTTATGAATTAGAGTTGTATGCAGTTATCCATGCTTTGAAAACATGGAGGCATTATTTGTATGGTTCAGAGTTTTATGTGGATGTGGATCATGATACTCTGAAACATTTTAGTAAACAGCCTGACTTGAGGGGCCGCCAAGCTAGGTGGGCAGAGCTTATGCAGGAGTTTAATTTAACGATTCGGTACCGAAGAGGAAAAGACAATAAGGTTGTTGATGCGTTGTCTCGCATTATGCACAACCTAAGTTTCACGGTATTAGAGAGTGCTCTAATGACCGAGATCAGAGAAACTCCAAAAGTGGACGAGTTTGTCCAGAGCTTATGGCCTAAGGCTTATGTGTTAAAACCCGGGGAAAATGAAAAGGATGACCTGGCATCCAGAAAAGGCCAAACTTATGCAAGATATACCATAAGGGATGGTATGCTAGAAAGAAATGGCAAGGTTGTAGTACCTAGTTAGAATGATCTCAGGCAGAGAGTCATTCGACAGTGCCATGATAGCCCGTGTGCGGGACATCCACGAGTCGAAAAGACATATGATCTCGTGAAGCGAGATTTCTTTTGGCCAAAGATGAAAAAGCATATTCATGAATATGTGACACGATGTTTCTTGTGTCAGGTAAGTAAGGCCGAACGGGTGAAGCCACCCGGACTTTTACAGCCCTTGGAAATACGACTAAGTAAGTGGGAGTTTGTCTAGCCTCAGGCTCTAGGATCAATTGTACCAAATCAGTCGGCTTTCTCGCACGACAGAGGCAGTACAGGAGATCCAGGATTAGGGGCTCAGCACTAGGCTTCCAGTAGATTATGAGGGGGCAGACAGCAAGATACCTTGGCTGCCAGGTTGGCATTGATATTTCAGCAGAGCAGAAGATATCCCCGCTCCTAGAGAGTGTTGGGCGCAAGCTTTTGTACTAGAGCTCGGCCAAACTCTCTCTTGCAAGAAGGGCCTTGGTGGCTAACCAGGTCCTTCTTGCTACTGCCTGGTACATAGCCTCGTGCTGGTGTTTTCACAAGGGATGCATGGGACAGCTGAGGCGCTTGGTGCGCAATTTCCTCTGGGAAGGATCGGATGGCACACATCACACTCGAGCCAGGGTAGCTTGGCAGACAGTGATCCTGCCCCAGGCCTAGGGAGGATTGGGCATCGTTGATCCGGAGATGCAAAGCAGAGCCTTGTTGGGCAAGTTGGTAGTGAGGGGCCTCACTCCAGGTATAGAGCCCTTGAAGCTTCTTCTGCACAGCGGGGTCTCCTTTGAAACACCCCCCGCACGGATGGTCAGTGGTAGCAATCACACAGATGGCTCTTCTCAAAGGCCCCCCTTACAGGAAAGGGCTCTCCCTTGATGCGGAGTCTCTTCAAAGTTTGGCAGCGATTGGCAGGGGGTCTTATCCGGGCTAGTCCTCAGTTTTCCCTCAGTTTTCTGAGGAGTTTGCACGACACTTGGCCTCTGATCTAGCACCTAGAGGTCGGACATGAGCGAGACTCCCGGCTGACACAGAGGTACGATTAGAGACCCTCTCACATCTTTGGGACGCGGGCCCGAGGATGGCAGAGATTGAGGCAGCTATCCCAAAGTCTTGGTGGGCGGGCTTTCAGAGTTTCACACCAGCACGGTGGTTGGGCCAGTTCTCTGGGATAGGGTTACCTCTTCGGATTCACCTCCCTCCCATTCTCAGCCGAGCCCGGTTCTACAGTGTGGGTCCAAGTGGCCTCTTGCAGTCTCTGACAGATGGAGATTCGGAGATGGATGGAGCCTTGGATCAGTTAGGGTGGCAGAGGGTCAAAGTAGTGGGCCTTCTAGGCAAGGAGTGGTCAATCGACCCCTCTTGCATCTGAGATCTGGATGCAGCTTGCTAGCGCTTATGGTTATGGGAGGGTTGTCCCCTCAGTGAGGTACAGTGGGACCCAGGCGGGTGGTTCTAGCTGACCAGAGCAGGACACATAGAGAGAGTGTATACTACACGCATAGGATGTCGCATGCAGATGGAGGCGATAGCCTGGACCCCGTCAAGAGAGAGGCATTGGGCAAGTACCTCGAGAGGTGAGATCCCCCACTGCCTTTGGAGCTGCCCAACAGCACAGAGGATATGGCGAGGAGCGCTTCGGATCGTGGTGAGGCTACAGGGCACGCAGGAGACTTCACGTGGGGCATGGCTGCTTGGTTGTCAGAGGGTGGCTATGCCTTTCCCATTGACGTGGTCTCTCCAGCATACAGGATACAGGGCCTGTGCATTCACAGCATTGAGTTTCATGAGGCGACCCCTCCCACTAGTCATCGACCTCTTCCTTCGTCAGAGGACAACGTGTGGGAGGTAGTAGCCAGCATTACGACATGAAACATCTGGGTTGCTCGCTGCAGCTGGGTTATGGGCCAGCACCATGTTCCACTGTCGGCCACCTTGGTAGCGATCTGGCAATACATCATCTTCGCGCTTCGCGCCATTTGGGAGCGAGGCTCTCCAGGTTCTCGAGCTACTGTCGCACGACGGGAACATTTCTGCAAGGCTTGGCCTGCAGGTGTTTTCTACAACATCACCCCGAGAGGGATCAGATGGTTGTATAGTCCGCCACCCTGGTTGTTACCCCCTGTTACAGAGAATCCCTAGGCAGTGAGCTGGGATCTCTGGCAGCAGGAGTGTCTTTCTGACAGCCATCATTTAATTTTTCGTTGATTTTCATGGTTGGCACCTTTATGGTATTTGCCAACTTGTATGATTGTTTTTTTACAAGCATCAATAGAAGTTCTTTTCTCTGGAAAAACAATAATTTAAAAAAATCCATATAAGTCATCTAATAAGTGGTCAAAGTATAGTGACAGAGGTGGTGGGATGGGCTGGGGTAGGGCTAGATGAAATTTGGCTCTTGGCATGAGTGAGTGGACTCTAAGTAAAAGCAGGAGACATTGTGTTGTGGACTATGTCATAGGGGCCACCTACATGAGGGCTACATGTGCATCACTTTGATCCTAGTCATCTCAGCAGACCATTGTATATGGTCCGCTCATTGGGTGTGCCCACTGCCCATGTCTCCTAGTAGGTCTTGCCCATACCATGTGATTGTGGAATGCACACACGTGTCCTCAGATATTTGCTGAAAACTGTGCATGATCTCTGCTTGCAGGATTAGGATGGTGTCTTCCTGGAAATCCAAGAGCTTTGCCTGCAAGATACGTGTCCTAACCTTTAGCATCAGAATCTCTCCTTGCTGTCCATATCTCACTGCTCTACCTGTGGAAAATTTGGCATACTCAGATGTCTTTGTAGGGAAACAGCATGCTGCAATGTATACATCCCTAGTGTGGGGCCTTTGGAGTCGGATCTATGTAGCTGGCATGCTCCTCTGTGTTCAAAACTGTGGCATAGGGCTGCAAATGTCAGTGGACCAAGACCCTCCCAATTTTATACCCCTCCATCTGTGCGTGTCTCTGTCCATGGACTGATAGCCATGCGTATCCATGTATTGTGGGTAGCCCTCTTGCAAGACTTTGGTTTGTCTTCGTATAAACCATGAGATCCATTCCCTCGGATGCCTCCTGGACATTGCTTCCCCATTCGTATTCAAAAGAGTAACTGCTAGAACACTTGCGTGTGTGTTTGGTGGATGAAAGAGTCTCCAAGCTTGGATGATGACTCTTCAATCTACTGTAAACAGCCCACTTACTTTTGGCCTGAGCTTGTACGACCCTTTTGAGGCCCTCCTTCCTATGTTCCATTTGCATTTGTGTGAGATCCTCATTAAGATGGCCTGTAGACCCTTTCCGGACAACCTTCCTAGTGACAACCTTATCTATGCATCCTTGAACTTAATGATGAGGTGTCTCTCCCTAATGCTCTCTTTCCCCACTCTCCATGCATTCTCAATTTGCTTCTTTTTCACTCCAAATTTCTCACACATGAAATTTTTAGGGGCTGGCTGCATCCTCCTTAAACCCAACCAGCTTAAAAGATTTATTGTGTCTTCTGGTTTCCTCCTCAAAAGTCTCTTGGATGACCTTGTAAGGTTTGTGACCGAAATCAATGCCTTTGACCAGGTTTTGGCCTGTCTGTTTTTTCTAGACCCTGCTGTACCCATTGTCATGACAAGAGAAATGATTATTTAGTTAATTAATAGTCATTAGAACTTTATTATTGTTAGGCGCCAATTTGATGGTGCGGTTATATGTTTGTATTTATGATCGATCAAGCGGTGTAAATAGTACCGCCAAAACTATGTAACATTGGCCAATGATTAGTAATAAAGATGTGCACACACGAGTCTAGGTCCTAGGGGCAATAGGAAAGGGAAAGGGTGCATTAGAGTGCATTGAATGGTAGGTGCATGGGTCATAGGCTAAGGGTAGGTGTAAATGGGAAGATGGAACTTGAGTGATCTCAAGGGACATTAATGAAAGGGTATCACCCTTTCATTGTGAATCTCACGTAGCATTCTTTCTACCACATTGCATTCATCCGTCATCTCTCTCCCACCTTGCATGTAGGTCGAAAAAGAAACAAGTACTCTCACGAGGGCGCTCTTCCCCATTGGAGGGCCAATCGGCATTCAAATTCTGCATGCATTGCACACATTTGCATTTTCGAAAAGCGTGGATCTTCACATTTGGTATCAGAGCGGCGACGATCCACGAACGGGACGAGGAGAGGGCGACAGTTGTGAACGACGGAAGTCGCAAGAGAGGTTGGCGGAAAAGGATCACGATCGACCGATCTCGAGGTTCTGAGATTCTGAGACAAGGGGTTTTTTCGGAAAAATTTTGGCCTTCAACGGCGAACGGCGAACGGGGTGCGCTCCCCCCCCCCCCCCCCCCCCTCCCCCCCCTCCCCCCCCCCCTCTTGTGAATGTACCCTTAAACCGTGAGAAAAAGGGATTCCCGTTCTACCCAACCGGAAGTCGGATCGGATTAAGATTTTAAGGGAGTGATCCACCCATCAAGTAACCCCTATAACGGTATCTAGAGCTCCAATCCGCTCAAAACAAGTAGCCCAAACGGAGCGTACCAGTTTACAGCAGAAATACAAGAAGAAAAGCTTCAAAGAGAAGGGAAAGGAGGTCATTTTAAGTGTTTTCTCAACACAAACGAAGCGGGAGTCGGATAAGTACCACCACCTCTACAACACTTGAAGTTTGCTGTAAAATAAACCTTCTTTTTTTGAAATTACAGCAAGACATTTTCTCTCTTGTATTAATAAAAGGAAAGAATGGAAGGGGAAGGGACATATAACAATGAACTTATTCCTTTTCCTCCATTACCCCAAGGAGAGAGAGAAAGAACACCTTCACCCCCTCTTGAAGAGGATGGATTAGGTGAGAGTTATACACATCTTGAGTATGATAACCCACAAATAGATTTACAGCAGTCTCTCCTTCAAGAACCTACTGATAGGGAGTTCTCCTTTCGTAATGAAAGAAGAAATGAGACCAGCCAAGAACAAGGTGATGAGTTCACGCCTTTAACTCAAAACCCAATACACATGGATTCTAATCCAAGTGCAAGAGGAAGAGAGGAGACTCCTGTTGATAAGCTGGTTTTCCAGCTTAGCAATATGATTGAGCAATCCATTATGACAAGATTAGGGACTAAGAGGACTTTAAACTTCGGGGATGAAGAGTTGAGTAACCCTTCTAAGAGGTCCAAATTCCAACCGCGAGAGAGAATTGAGTTTCCCAAATATGATGGGGCAAGGGAGGCTGACAAAATCCTCAATTGGATTCGTCATTTTGAGCTATACTTTGCCCATCAAGACAAGACCGAGCAAGAGAAGCTTGCTCTTGCCACATTGCATCTGCAGAAGGATGCTCTAATGTGGTGGTCCTTGTCACAAACAGGAAAAGAGCCTATTCATGAATGGGCTAAATTTGTGGAGCAACTAAAAACCACTTTCATGCCACCGAGGCATGAAGAGAACCTAACCTTTCGTTGGGAGAGGTTTAGGCAGTTCGATAATGAGAGTAATGCAGATTTTACAGCCAGATTTTGGAAACTCTCTCTAGAGTTACCCGAAAAGAGTGAGGAAGATAGGAGAAAGAAGTATTTAGCAGCTTTAAGCCCAAAAGTAAGGTACGAGGTTGAAATGTTTAACCCGACCACGCTTAAGGACCTCACTAAGCTGGCTGAAATAGCCGAGAGAAAATTGAATCCTCGTAAACCCTTCAATAAGGAGTATGGGTCATCATCTAAGACCAATAATATACCCACTTTTAGGAAACCAAACCGGTTTAAGAATAATAAAGGGAAGGGTAAAGCTCTTGTAAGGAATGTGAATAGCCAATCACGTCCTGGATGGGTGCCATTTCCTTCTATGACTGACGAAGAGAAGAGGAAGTTGATTAAGGAAGGAAAATGTTTCGGTTGTAAGAAACATAAACCAGGGCACGTATGGCATAAGTGTCCCGTTCTCTTGGCTAAGATTGCCAAGACGAATTCAGTAAAAGGGAAAGCCAAGGCATCCAAGCAGGAGGGTGAGGCTTCTACCTTGTCACCCTCGAAATCTACTGTGACTATTGAGCCAATAGTGAATGCTGTCCATTCAGCCAATACCTTTGGGCCTCATGATCTTTTTAAGGTGTATGGATTCGTGAATGGACAGAGAATAGTGGTTCTCCTAGATGATGGATGTAATTATGACTTAGTAAGTGATAGATTGGCAAAATTACTCCATCTTAAACCAGAACCTATAAAAAACATGTCGCTTTCAGGAGCTTTTAGGGGACACAATGAAGAAGACACATCCATAGTACGAAATATTCCTTTTCGTATACAAAAATATAGAGATCGAAGGGATTTTCTAGTAGCCCCTTTACAAGACGTTGACATGATACTAGGTAAACCATGGCGGTATGATTTTAACCCTGCTATTCATCCTCATACTCATCATTGTTGCTTTGTACATAAGGATGAAAACATAAGGATCGTAGGGGATCGGGACGTGTATACAATTCCATTGATTACTCCTACCCAAGCCAAAAGATTGGTAAAAAGAGGGGTAGATTGTAATCTTGTGTATATACGGGATTCACGAGATCTTCATATCTCAAAAGAAGATCGGAAGAGAAATGAGTTCCTTAGAGCTTATGAGGATCGATTTTCAAGAGATGACTCATTCGAATTGCCCATGGAGAGAGAAGATGATCATGCCATAGACTTAGAGCCAGGAGCTTCCCCTCCATGTAGAGCCCCATATAGGATGAATAGGATAGAAATGGAGGAGGTAGAAAAACAAATTGAAGATCTGTTGCAAAAAGGCCTGATTCGACCAAGCAGTTCTCCATTTGGAGCACCTGTATTATTGGGTAAGAAGAAGGATGAATCATATCGTATGTGTATAGATTACCGTGCTTTGAATAAACTTACGATTAAGAACCGGTATCCGATTCCAAGAGTGGATGATTTATTGGATATGCTTAAAGGTGCTAAAGTTTTTAGCAAATTGGATTTGAAATCTGGTTATCATCAACTTCGTATGAAAGCTGGGCATGAACATAAGACAGCTTTTCGCACTCTCACTGGACATTATGAGTTTTTGGTCATGCCTTTTGGCCTAACTAATGCTCCAGCCACTTTTAGTAGGCTGATGAGAAGGGTTTTGCGACCCTACTTGGGAAAATTTGTCATAGTCTTTTTTGATGACATTTTAGTGTTCAGCCAGAATGAGGAAGAGCATAAGGATCACCTTGCTAAGGTGATGGAGCTCCTAAGGAAGGATCGATTGTTCCTAAATATCAAGAAGAGTGAGTTTTTCAAGACAGAAATAGAGTATTTGGGACACATTGTGTCTGCCGAGGGAATTCGGGTTGACTCTAAAAAGGTCAAGGCCATAATTGAATG
The DNA here is from genome assembly GCF_047967505.1 of Dipteris shenzhenensis. Taxonomy (NCBI): domain Eukaryota; kingdom Viridiplantae; phylum Streptophyta; class Polypodiopsida; order Gleicheniales; family Dipteridaceae; genus Dipteris; species Dipteris shenzhenensis. The sequence continues at coordinate 10,351,090 of NC_141623.1, forward strand.
GCCAATACCCAAAAACATACATGAGCTGAGATCCTTCCTAGGGATGTGTAGTTATTATCGCAGATTCATTAAGAATTTTGCACGTCTTGCTTCCCCACTAACAGATTTGTTGAAGAAGCATTCCTTGTATGAGTGGGGAGAGGTTCACCAGGTAGCTTTTGAGGAGCTTAAGAGAACATTAGTGACTGCACCAGTGTTAACACTTCCGGACATGGACAAAGAGTTCTTTGTTGTATGTACGGATGCAAGTGGTACCTCGATTGGGGCAGTGTTGATGCAAGGAGGGCATCCCATTGCCTATGAGAGTAGAAAACTTCAAGGGGCTGAATTGAAATATATCACGTATGAGAAGGAGTTATTGGCAGTCATTCATGCTCTAAAGTTATGGAAGCATTATTTATATGGTTCTGCTTTCAAGATTAAGACTGACCATCAAAGTATCAAGCACTTGTTCTCTCAACCCATTGTCTCTTCAAGACAAATCAAATGGGCTGAATATATTCAATCCTTTGGGCAACCAAATATCGAATATCAGCCGGGAAAGGAGAATTTAGTAGCTGATGCTTTGAGTAGACGGCCCCAAGTTAATCACGTCTCTGTGATTAAGGAGAAATCATTAGGAGCAATGGTTGAAGCTTATCCTTTAGATGAGGACTTCGCTGACATTTATGGGAAGATTCAACGTAATGAGGTTGGGGATTTAGAAGCTTATTCCATCGTGGATGGATACTTATTTTTGGGACGTGCCATATGTGTACCCAAAACATTTCGGTATCTAGTCATGAGTGAGTTACATGCGAGTCCATATTCTGGACATAGAGGTATTAGAGGAACCATTGACAATATTGAGAGATACTTCCATTGGCCTAAACTTCGCAAAGAAGTTTCGACCTTTGTTCAACAATGTGACGTATGTCAGCGCATTAAATCTGACACAAGTAAGACTGCTGGTCTTTTGCAGCCTTTGCCTATTCCTTCGGAAAGGTGGGAACACATTACAATGGATTTTGTGTCTGGTTTCCCCAAGGTTGGTCAGTTTGAGCAGATTTTCACTGTTATAGATAGGCTGAGTAAACAAGCTCATTTTATGCCCTGTAAAAAAGAGTTGTCTGCTCCTGAAACAGCAAGGTTATTCATTAGGGAAATCTTCAGGTTACATGGGTTACCAAAATCCATTGTATCCGATAATGATGGCCGTTTCATTAGCAACTTTTGGACAGCTCTATTAGAGAATCTCGGAACCAAACTGAAATTTACTACAGCCTTCCATCCTCAAGGAGATGGACAAAGTGAGAACGCCAATCAAACCATAATTACTTTACTTCGAGCTTATGTCCATGACCAACCTAGAAGGTGGCCAGAGTTCTTACCCATGTTAGAGTTTGCTTATAATAACACTGTACATACTTCCACCAAGAAAGCCCCATTTGAAATCATCTATGGGCAATGTTTACCCACTCCAATAACACACTTGGGGGAGCGAATTTTTGCCGCTGACCAGTTTGCTGAGGATATGTCACAGGTTATTGAGCAGGTAAAAGAACATATTAAGAAGGCCCAGGTTCAACAATCCAAGGCAGCCAATAAAAAAAGAAAAGAAGTTTATTACAAGGAGGATGATTGGGTTTTATTGAAGATTGATAAAAGAAGAATCAAGTCAATGAGAGGAAGTACCAAACATGTCAAGCTAGCACCGAAGTTTTATGGTCCATTTCAGATTTCAGCAGCTTTATATCCAGAAGAAGGATCCAGAGCGTATGAGCTGAAGTTACCAGCCCACTGGCGTATGAAGAACATCTTTCATGTGAGCAATTTGAAGAGATACCATGGCGATACTTCTGCGTTTTTGGATACTCAGCAGCAAGAAGAACCTGAACTTGAAGATGGGACTGAAGTTCTTACTCCGGAACAAATCGTATACCATAAAGAGAAGAGTACTCGTGGAAAGAAGAGATATATGTATTTACTGAAGTTTAAAAACCAGCCAGCTAGTGATGCACAATGGATGGAAGAAGAGTTCTTTACAGATTTTCCACAGATACTCGCAGATTACAAAGAGGCGATGCAATGGCAGAAGTAACAAGAGAAAGTGCACATAAGAGGAAGAGACAAGCAATAATCCAGAAGAGGACTTCTGCTCATTCAAGCAGGAGGGAGTGTCATGACAAGAGAAATGATTATTTAGTTAATTAATAGTCATTAGAACTTTATTATTGTTAGGCGCCAATTTGATGGTGCGGTTATATGTTTGTATTTATGATCGATCAAGCGGTGTAAATAGTACCGCCAAAACTATGTAACATTGGCCAATGATTAGTAATAAAGATGTGCACACACGAGTCTAGGTCCTAGGGGCAATAGGAAAGGGAAAGGGTGCATTAGAGTGCATTGAATGGTAGGTGCATGGGTCATAGGCTAAGGGTAGGTGTAAATGGGAAGATGGAACTTGAGTGATCTCAAGGGACATTAATGAAAGGGTATCACCCTTTCATTGTGAATCTCACGTAGCATTCTTTCTACCACATTGCATTCATCCGTCATCTCTCTCCCACCTTGCATGTAGGTCGAAAAAGAAACAAGTACTCTCACGAGGGCGCTCTTCCCCATTGGAGGGCCAATCGGCATTCAAATTCTGCATGCATTGCACACATTTGCATTTTCGAAAAGCGTGGATCTTCACACCCATAGATAGTTTGTACACTTCTCTACTTAATCGTCTTCGATTGGGGGAAAACAGTTTGTACACTTCTCTACTTAATCGTCTTCGATTGGTGGAAAATGTATATGCATTTGGTAGACCTTAGGGGGTACCAAGGACTCTAAATGTTGCCTTGTGGGGGAGGGGGAGAGGATAAACAGAAAAGTAAGGGAATATGGCCAAGGCCTAGGGAGGCATAAATCTGAAATGTTTCCTGATCTAAAGGGAGAGAGGCAGTTTATCCATGTATATAAGTTAGTTTAGGTGCCAACTACATTACTCTATATTTGGTGAGAGAAGAGTTGACATCTGTGATTCTTTTTTGATGGTGCTAAAAGACTGAATTGCATAGCTTATGAGCTGATCCTCAATCCAGTGCTGTGTTCAAGCGTCTACAAGTGACCAGCTGGTTATAGAGCTGTCATTGATGGAAGAGGGGCACACCCAGTGGTAATTTTGAGAGTATACTGGAGTTTAGGCATGATAAGATCATAAGACATATCTTAAAAGTTTGTTTTTTGGCAGCTTACCACCGAGTATTATTTAAGCAGTGTTTTCTCCTCTAGGGTCGAACTATTGCAGAAATTTAACATGAACAACGTTTAATGGAGTCTCATATTCACAATGGGGAGACCAGTGTGTTTATATATGCTTAGTGTAACGCCTTTGTTTGTTCGATGAGTTAATACGACTTCCATTAAGCTTATATATTGGTTTTCCTTTATGTATATGACTGTTGTTTGATGGCTAGCTTGATTCATCTTAGCCAGATGGTCTAATAATGGATAGAATGATATGCTATGTGTCATTGTGAGGTATGTAACATCTGCTGATTGTACTTTTTAACAGGTGCTTTATGTACCCCCACCTGATGTAGAAAGTAGATTAGAAATCTTGCAAGTTCATACATGCAACATGAGGCTGGCAGAAGATGTGGATCTGCCCATGATAGCTTTAAAAACAGATCTTTTTACGGGAGCAGAATTGGCAGGACTTTGTAGTGAGGCAGGCATGGCAGCATTAAGGGAGGATCTTTCTGCAGACACTGTGCATGCACGGCATTTTGGAAGTGCAATTAAACTAATACAACCTTCTTTAACACATGCACAGATTTCTGCTTATGCCAATTTCGCCTTATAAGACATTACTATTCACTTGAGACAACTCATAGACTGTGTTTCTCATAGTATTGTTGATATGAGCATCGATATGATGGTTAAAACACAATCACCAATGTTTTATTTGCAGATATCTTGCCTCAAGGTAACTTGTTCAGCTCACCCTGAAATAGTACCTGTTGAAGGGCAATAATCCTCTTGATTTACATTCACGTGCAGTAGTTAAAAGATGAGCACTAATGTTTTGTTTGGTGCAAGGTAACTTGTTCAGTCAATCCTGAAACAGTACCTGCTGGAGAGCAGTAATCCTTCTGGGATCCATTCAGTATAACATAACAGTTTTGGAGGAACTAGAATCAGGGTCGAAGTGGGGCTAGCAAGAATCAATCAATTATGCTAGCCCTTGGGGACGTTATATGAGCAAGATCTAAAAAGGTTTCTAGCTGATCTGTTTCTCCTGTGGACCATGGGACCAGCCTTGACAAGGAATGGTCTAGTATACTTCCACGTATCTAGTCACCGAGATGTATCATGCACCTAACCACATGATATTGTTTCCAATGTAATCTCTTCCTTATTCTCATGATGTATTTGCAACGCTTTTTGTGGCTTCATTTACCACATTTCTGGCTACAAGTCGTAATTCCAAGCCAAAACCAATATATTGGTGTCTTTTTCTACACTTCCTTCCAATTTTCTTGAATAGATATTCTTACTAATTTTGCCACTTTGATTTGACCCACCATATCAGATTTGCAAGCTAACAACTTTTTAAGGGTAACTAAAAATATGGCCAGGTGTTAAATTAAATATAACAATCAAATCGAACAATAGATGATGATCCACCTAGTGGTGCTGTACCCTTGCAAGAGGCATATATGTAGAAATCGATTAGTGTGTGAATATCTAGCAGAATCCTGATTCAAAAACAACTCATCTTCCACTCCGCAGCAGTGACTTCCTGAAGATCAGAAGCAGCGACTTTAATCTGTGAAGAACCCAGTCAGTTTTATCTTCCAGTTTACCTCTTTGCTGGGTATGCACTTGACAATATTCTGAATGTCCTCGCACTACTTGTATGAACACTTTTAGCAATGTTAGTTTGAAGTTGCTTTGCTATTACTATAAGTACTTTCTTTCAAATTTACCTTTCTTTAACTTGTGAAGGTTCAACGAATTTTATTTTAGCCTCATAAGTCTCTCTCTCTCTCTCTCTCTCTCTCTCTCTCTCTCGGCAAGCAGACTTGTTGGTTACGGGAGTGACTCTTGTCGTTGGGTGTGTCGAGTTCAATCCCCGGATCAACGTCTGATGACCTTGTGAGGGCCCTGCCTTGTGGCCTGACGTTAAAAAAAAACTTCTTCTCCCTCTCTCTCTCTCTCTCTCTCTCTCTCTCTCTCTCTCAGCACTGGCCTAATCAGATTTGTGCAGTGTTGTCTGCTGAGGCAAGTAGTGGATCTAACATTTGAAGTTAGAAAAAAGGGTCAAAATTCAGAAGCACCAGTCTTAGTGGATTTGAAAAGTATTTTAAAAAATTGCACAAGGTGATGTACGGGTTGTGCACTTTTAATGTGTGTCCAATTTGAGCAACTCAAAAAGAATAGCCAAAGTTTACATGCTCATAACTTATAATTATAAGTATGAAATAGCTATAAGCACATTTAGTCAAATAAAAGAGATTCTCTAGATGAAATGCCAGTTTTTCACCATATCGTCATTTGAATGAAATGTTTTTTTAAAAATGAAAATTTTTCTTTATGAAGGTATGGTAATTATTGTTACTAGTTGTTCCACCATAAGGTTAATGAACTGTTTTAAAAAAAAGAAAATTTTGCTTTATGAACAAATGGCAATTGTAGTGCAAGAGAAGTTGGAACATCATAATTTCAACAATACAAGATGCTCTATTTGTTCATGCTATTCGATTCATGAGTTTGGAGATTAAGATATCATTTTGCATAGACTTTTAGACATGCACAATAATACATCTATCATGTCGATAATGCATTCACTTGGACTAATACACGGAAATGACATTATGAAATAATAGGTCTCAATTTCAAAGGATGGCCAAATTGATAGGTAAGCTGTATCCATATATCTAATTTATGATGCTATGCCATTCATTTATTGAGCAAATGATTACAAAACATGATTTATTTGCAAGATTTATGATCATTTTAGGTGTCTTCTCCATCATGCAATATGAACGTCTGCAATGGAGAAACTTGGGAGTCTAGTCTAACCAAGAAATGGTTAAAACTTAACAATAGCTACGAGATATAGTTCTAAAATATAAGCAAAGTCATGAATGCCACGTGTTTGTATGTCGGTTATGTTTACTTATTCTATTACCCATTATATTGGTTTGCCAAATTAGCCACCCGCGATCGGCAACCTGTGACATAGCAAGATAGCGGGAGTCCAGAAAACAATGACATTACTATGCATGCCATTTATTAGCACCAGGAATTCTTGGCTAGAAGGGTAGGCCCAGCCTTGGCTAGAAGATGTGGGAGCTCGTCACAGAACTACAGTCAGCAAAGTAAGGCAAGGTTTAGGAAAGCTTCCTCGTTCCATTTGAGCATCAGAAAGAAGGCCCTTCTGCCACTCACTTCAGAAGCTTTGCTTTCTTCATATGCACAACATGGGCTTGGTAAGAAGTGCTTAAGTGTTTCAAACTAAGGCAACTGGAAGATGTCCCTCTAGTCGTGTTGCATTTCTTTACTCGCTTAAAATGTGGAGGCACAGACGAAGGCTGAGAAACATATACTAAGATTGCCGTAAAGAGGCAGGAAAGTATCCCTTGGTGGACAACAGGTTGGCCAATACGTTGAAATATGGCTTGCTTGGAAATGCACATAGGCTTCAAGTTTGAGATGGTGTCTCATGGACTGCTAATTGCACGTGATGCCCAACATGGGCTTGGCTTGGAAGCGCTGAACAATTTCAATTGAATGGTCAAAGTCTCTAGAATGCCCAATCACAGAATGCACCCAGCAAGAAGAAAGCGAATGAATTTGTAGTAAAATGTTTACCCAACAGCTTTGGCCTTCACAAACACGTTCCTCAGCTTTAGTTGAAATACCATTTGTTTGCACGAATATAATTAATGCTGGAGTGTGCGCTTACGAAGAGACCCCAAAGCTGCAATAAATGTCGTTCAAGCCTATAGCAAATGGAGCCATACTCCATCTGTAGATTTAGAAGCAAACACAAGTGTATGCAATTGTACAGAATTGAGGAGAAAAGATTATGGCCTATGTTGTAGGTTTGGCATTGCTTTAACTACATATAGGTGAGCGCCTAGACACAAATCTGACCTTTGATATAGTAGTTGAATATAAGATCAAAGAGTTTTTTTTGCTAAGTTGTTGTAGGACATTTCTTCATGTGATTCTATGCATGTGACATGTTACAAGATTTGATGAAGGGCATGTGCATAGCTTCCCCTTGACCTATCCTACGTAGCATGTGACTCCATCTCTACATGGGAAAAAATTTATTGCAACTTAAATGCAAAAGCTCAAAATTAACACCCTTGACCCCTTGATGTTTTTGCAAGAGAGAGATATATAGAAAAATTGAATTCAGTCTCGATACCTATTTTTGACTTTTGTTGATCTATGAACAATTCTTCTTGTGTTCTATCTTCGTCTAGATGTTTGGAGGACCTTTGGGTAGATTTGTTTGTGTGGTTGATTGATGCTTAGTTCTGCAATAGCTTTGTATGCATTGGAATTAAGATTTATCATTTGCACAATAGATTTGGTTGCTATTGAACATAAAAGTTCTTGTGGCAGAGATTACATCATAGACTTCTATTAGCTTCATGAGCATCACGTCTCATTGGCTACTTATTGAGTGTTAGCATGAGAATAGATGTGGTTACTTTGTATAGTAGGGGAACCATATTCTCTCAATGTTTGAGAACAAACCAAGAACACTTACAAAAGATAACCATTAGCCAATTAGCATTAAGAATTCATGAGTGAGGGCCCATGAGAGGGAGTCCCCTAAGGATCCTTGGAAGCAATCAATATAGCTACCTATGGCATACATCTTGTAGAAACCAATTACACACAAATGCCTTTGGTTTAGCATCCATGTAATATGTTAGTAGAAATTTGAGATTTCGCAAAAAAGGTTAGTAGAAAGTTAGGATATCAAGCAAAGAGATACCTTCTTACTTCAACAAGCTCTTCCATGATAGGGGTACTAATGGTTGTCAAGATTTTGACTTCGGCAAGCCAATCTCAACAATTTTGTGTCAAAATATGCATGTAGTTGCATGAATCTTTTAAGAAATTTTTGGGCGTAAATGGGATGGTGATACCTTCCAAGGTTTTGCATCCTTAAACATGCAAGATTTGAAATGATGCTAAGGGTCACAAACATGAGAGACTCTTCATATCTTATAATATAAGCCCAATCTCGACATCCCAATCTTGATATCTCTTTGTAGGAATTTCAATGCAGTTGGTTGTTTCATTAATCTTCTACAGAATTCTTGAACTTTAATGGAATGTGATATCTT